>NC_083719.1:80469937-80772967 GCF_028564815.1 Eubalaena glacialis
GGCTAAGGTCTGGTATGGTATGAGATAGGGAAATAGATGCTCTCATATACTGCTTGTGGGAATGTGAGTTTGAGAATATTTCTGTGGAGACCTTTTGGCATTGCCTGTCAAAATTATACATAAATGCATGTATTTGACTCAGCAATTCTGCTTCTAGGAATTTACCATGCAAGTATACTTGCATACTTGCAAAATGATATGTGCATAAGGATATTCACTGCAGCACTTATTTAATAGTAAAATATTGGAGACATCCTAAGTGTCCATCAAAAGGGTCCTGGTTAAATAACTTATGGCACATGAATACAATGGAATGCTATATAGCCATAAGGATGAATAAGGCAGCCTGTATGTACTAACATGACTTGTTAAGAAAAGCAAGTTGTAGAATAAACAGATTATAGTCTATGCTACCATTTGTCTTTATATTTTTAAAATAACGTGTATGTATTTTATCTTAAAGAATATATATTATATATAATACTTATGTATATATTGTACTAAATGTATTCAAAGATTATCTGTGGAAGAATATAACGAAACAAGGCAAGGCTTGTCTCTGTGATGGGGAACTGGGTGGTTGGGAACAGAGTTGGGGAGGCTACTTACTCTTTACTCTGCATCCTCTGTTACTTTTTGAAGTTTGTTTCATGTGCATGTGATCATTTATTTTAAAAAATAACCAAAAAAAGGGGAAAATTTTAAAAAATTTTGAAAACTCTGAGTAGGTCAACATTGAATGGGCCACTAATTTGCAGCCTGCCCTTGACCTGCAGGTCACCGACCTGCTGTCTCCACACTTGCCTGAGCTCTTGGAGGCTTTTGCCTCTTCCCTCCTGTGCCACGATTTAGCACAGCGTCTTCGTCAAAGTAGTTCCTCAGTAAACGTTCTTACGTGAGTAGATATTCTCTTCATCTTTCACTTCTCTCACTGCATCTTCTTTTATTCTTGTGTTCCTTCACAAGCCTCAAACTAGTCTTCCCCCAGATCTCTGGTCCTCATCCATCCACTCTCTTCTTGCTACTGTCCAAGATAACGTGCACATCCTGTTCTGGGTCTCAGCAAAACTGTGGCCTCAGCTTTGGCATCTGACAGGCAGACATGAGTTTAGATTCTGGCTACCACTTACAGGTGGTGTAAACCCTTCCTACCTTCTGAATCTCAATTTTCCCTTCTGAAAGATAGAGATAAGAATGCCTGCTTGGCAGAATTACTGTGAGACTTAAAATAAGTAACATACCAAAAGTGCCTTTCATAAAGTGCCCAGTCCAGAGCTCATACATAGTAAGTGAGCAATAATTGTTAATTAACTCTCAAAGTGATCAATAACGGTTAATTCACTCTCAAAGTCTTGAGCATTCATCTACCTATCAAAATTGTTGTTCAGATTCATCCATTACAGTAGAGTGTAATTAATAGTACTGCAGAAAGCATTTTCATTTTAGCAGAAATTAAAACATATAGGCTGAAGGCATAAAGCTTAAATGAATAGATTTTAAGTATTAACTAAAAGAGAGAATTTGTTGTAGAGGAGAGGGAGCCATGGGAGAGAGTCTCGGCGAGGAGCTTGGAAGGGCTTGTAAACAAGAAGTAGTAGTTCTTGGGAGCCTCCTCAGTCCATCTGGCTCACCTGGGAAAGGCATACAAAGCTGTGGTGCTGTGGGACTATTTAAGTTAAATATTGTTAATTAAAGCCTTACACCCTAAGGGAGAAAAACCAATATGGGCTACAGTGTCTGTGTGTTAACAAAGCTACCTCTAGAGAATTTCTGAAAGTCTCTGAGGATTTCAGAATCCACCCTGAGAATGGAACCTGAGAGTTCCAGAATCTGAGAAATCTGTCTTCCCACCTCTCTTGCCTGCCAGCTGTTATTATCATTAAAGGTAAAGTACATTTAAACTGCACATCAAAGGCAGCTTGAGAGGGATAGAATATTCCAGAAGAGCCAGAGATGGCCTAAACTAACCAAGTGGAGAGAGATCTTACTCATATGGATTGCTTTGGTGAAGAGAGCAGAAGAGAGGGAAGAATTTATGTGTATAATGTATAAAAAACTGTATAAAAATGAATTCTTTTAGCATAAATTGGCAGTCAAAGACTACAGAGCTAAAACTGTTTTAACAAATTGCACTTCGTTGACTTTTCAAAACAAAAGGCCTAGAATACCCATCTTAACTTACTGTTTCCTGTAAATTTATCTTGGTCAATATATTGCAGAGTTGGAGCAGGGTTCTAGCAATGCCTTCTAAGTCGATGATTTTAGAGTATATAATTTTCTTCTGAGGTGACTAGAACAGTTTTCAGACTTTGCTTCATATAAGTCTTTGTACCACTTTAAAAAAAGTCAGTAGTACCCAGGATCTGGATTATTTTAGCTTCCGGATTCCAGTGAGTATCTTGGAGAGAGGAAGACCTCAAAGCACAAGAGTGGAAGAAACGTGCCTAAATTTGCTTAGAAAGTACTGACAGCGCTAGGAGTTTCACCAGCATTTCCTGTGTCAAAAACAAGTTCTCACTTTGGTCTTCAATGGCAGTAAAATGGGGATCAGAAACTGTTACTGTTTGTTCAAAAGCAGAAGCTATAATCATTTCAGAGAAAGAGAGAGCAAAATTGAAACTGAAACTCTCCTACCTGTCTGTAGCACCAGTGGGGTGTGTCTGCTGGGGGCTTCTGCTCCCTTGTTGCAAGTGAAATGATTAACCACAGAAGTGTCTTTCACTTCTGTTCTAAATCGGGACATATCTTACTGTTTTCTGTACCAACCAAGAAATCTTATGGGCACCCAGAATAGCTCTTAGTGGCATTATGAAGTCTTGCTTCTTTCCCTTTCCACAGCATGTGTATTCACTGACATCACTTCTGAGAGCTTCAGTCTGATTTGATAATTAGACTAATCTGCACCATTAATCAAAATGCTCTATGAGATAACCCAAACGCCAAAGCAAAGAAGAGAACTGCATGATATGCAGATGTTTGCTTCATTATTTTAAGCAATTCCATGACCTTGGGATCCAGGATCAGATTTAAGAGAATTAATTAGCCCTAAACAAACAAATTTTTATCAGCAGGCTTCATTCATTCCTCATACTGTGGTAGGCCACCCAGTATTCTATCAGACTTTAAAATTTCAAAGATAGTGACAGAAAAGAAATTAAAATAGAGGGAATTCTCATGGCATCATGAATGTTAGGAAATTATGTGGGGGAGGTGTTCACAGAGGAGGCAAAAAATTGCCAAGAGAGTAAGCAGATCAAGTACTTTTATACCTTCCTCAGACATTCTCTTTGCCTGAAATGCTCTTTTCTTATTTTTAAGTGACCTCCTCATTCATCAAGGCTCAGTTCAAATATTTTTCCTGCCAGAAACTCTCTTATATCTGCCCCCAAACCTCAGATTTACTGGTTTCTTATTTGTGTTTCCATAGATGCTTCTTAATACATCATATTACAGATATTTATTTTTGTAGTTTTATCCTATGATAGACTCTGAATTCCTTGAGGATATAAAACACGTATCCTTTCAATTCTTGCAATATGCACATTATCTAGTATGTAGTAGATAATAAATCCTGTTGAAGAGAACCAATTTGGGAATAGGGAGTTGGTAGCTGAAAATGATCTAAAATGCCCCCTTCTTTCGTTTTATCTCATTCCTCCATTTGTCTGCATATGTCTGTCACTGCTTAGATGATGCCTGATCAGGCACTGCAACTATTAAGCCATCTTTCAAGTGTCAGACTCTCATTTCTAACAGTGCAACACAATTGCGTGTTATTTTAAATGTTTCAAACCTCTTTTGCATGTATTACCTTATTTAGTTCTTACAAAAATTCTACAAGTTTCCAGATGAGAAAACTCAGACTTGTCAAGCATCAGTGACTTGGACTAGAACTCAGGTCTGTTGAATCCTGAGTGTAATTTCATTTGATCTAGAGCTTAGTTATTTTTAAGTTATTTTTGAAATAGTTTCAAACTTATAGAAAAGTTGCAAACTAGTGTGAAGAACACCTGTGTACTTCACCCAGATTCACCCATTGTTGTCATTTTGCTACGTTTATTCCTCTCTCATCTATTTATCTACCTACCTACCTACCTACCTACCTACCTATCTTATCTATCTATAATTTTATGAATCATATGAAAGTAAGTTGCAGGGACTTCCCTGGTGGTGCAGTGGTTAAGAATCCGCCTGCCAATGCAGGGGACACAGGTTCGAGCCCTGGTCCGGGAAGATCCCACATGCTATGGAGCAACAAAGCCCGTGCACTACAACTACTGAGCCTGCGCTCTAGAGCCTGCGAGCCACAACTACTGAAGCCCGCGTGCCTAGAGCCCGTGCTCCGCAACAAGAGAAGCCCCCGAAATGAGAAGCCCGCGCACTGCAATGAAGATTAACCGCCGCTCGCCGCAACTAGAGAAAAACCTGCACACAGCAACAAAGACCCAACGCAGCCAAAAATAAATAAATAATCAAATAAATAAATAATCAAATAAATAAATTAATTAATTTTTAAAAAAGTAAGTTGCAGACATCAGTGCTCCTTTACCCCTAAATACATTAGTGTATATTTCTTAAGACAAGAATATTTATTTACATATCATAGTAAAGTTGTCAAAGTCAGAAAATTTAGCACTGATATACTACTTTAATGAACAGACTTATTAAAAGTTTACAAATTTTCCTAATCACATCTTTTATGACTTTTTTTCTGATTCAGGATTGAACAGAATCACTCATTGCATTTGATTTTTATATCTTTTGTGTCTCCTTTAATCTGGAAGTGCCCCTCATCCTTTCTATTTCATTATGATTTTTTTAAGAGTTCAGGGCATTTATTCTGTAGAATGTACCTTAATTTGGGTTTGTCTGATGTTTCCCCATGATTAGATCTAGGTTACACATTTTGGCAGATTTACTGCATAAGAGTAATGCTGTTTTGTTCTCAGTGTATCACACCGGGAAGTGCATGATGTCATCTTGTCCCATCATTGGTGATGTCTGCCATGTTTCTTTTCTTGATAAAGTTTTCTTTATAAAGTTACTTTTTTTCCACTTCTATTTATGCACAGGGCTTTAAATTCTTTAAATTTCAAGTAGGGCTAATTGTTGTATAGGCAACTGGTGTGCCCCAGTTCATAGCCTGGTGGGCCCCCTCTCACTCCAGCCATCACTAGGCAACCATCCTCAGCTAGGTGACAACTGACATCATGCTCTCACCTCTCCAGTTGAGCCTCATTGTTACTCTACACAGTGGCTGGGATGCCTGAGTCAAGTAACAGACCTGCCTCACGCACTGTGAGAGAGAGAATTAATGCCTGTGGGGCAACTCTTGATCAGTAAAGGACAGCCTCCGGTTGATTAATGCTACCCTCTTCTATCCCTTGGGTGTACAATTCTGAGGATCTTTAGAAGGTCCAAATGGATCACGTCCTGGTTGCTTGTGGTCACATCCAACTTGAGAACATTCCATGTACTGATTTTCTTTCTTCTTCCATTTTATTCTCCTCAGTCCTTCCATCCCTGGTCCCTAGATAACTGTCCCTTATCCCAAATTTACAGAAGAAATATTGAAATAAAATTCACCTCAAAGAAGTTTCATGGAAATATGTGATTACATTATATAAACTCATAAAATAAGTTCAGAAACTTCAGAGCACACATACCTGTTTTTTTTTTTTTAGGTGTTTTAATTCGAGTTTTGCTTCTTTCTTAGGTGCTGACCTGTCCAGACCTTCCTTTTTAACCCAGACAAAAGCACACCCTCTTCTACACTAATGCCACTCTATTAGGCTCTGATTGTGCCATTGGCACATCTCTCCAGCCCCAGTTTCTCCTCTGCCCACATTCCCTACCATTGCAGTGCCTTCCAAACTGTAATCCCTGAGGGAACTGCAAGAGACTGAGAAGGGTTTAGAGAATGTAATTGCTCTGCTCAACTGCACACACCTCTTCCTCCTCTTTCTCACGGTCCTATCCTTCAACTTTGCCTTTCCTTTCCACTAATTACTTTCACTTTGTCCTTGCTCCTTTGTTCCTGATAGGCAACTCATTCTGCTTGTGGAAAGAAAATAAAACAGAGGAAAGGTGAGACTATCACTTATTCCTGTGTAGTAGCAGAACAGAATGGAACAGAAGGCTCTGTGTGAGTGTGTTTCCTAGAAGAAAGCAGCACCATGATTAAGCACCCAGTAAATAATTTGAGATGCTGATTAAATCAAGGAAAATGTCTAGATAGGTTTGTGGAATGACAAGTTTTGAGAATTGGAGAATTCTCTATCTTAGACATTAGGAAGCCCAACAATTGTTTCCAGTTCAATTCTATGACATTGTTCAAATTTTAAAACCTCCATAATCAATTTCCTCTTCTTTTTTTTTTTTTTATTAATTAATTAATTTATTTATTTATTTTTGGCTGTGTTGGGTCTTCGTTTCTGTGCGAGGGCTTTCTCCAGTTGGGGCGAGCGAGGGCCACTCTTCATCGCTGTGCGCGGGCCTCTCACTGTCGCGGCCTCTCCCGTTGCGGAGCACAGGCTCCAGACGCCCAGGCTCAGTACTCGTGGCTCACGGGCTTAGTTGCTCCGTGGCATGTGGGATCTTCCCAGACCAGGGCTCGAACCCGTGTCCCCTGCATTGGCAGGCAGATTCTTAACCACTGCGCCACCAGGGAAGCCCAATTTCCTCTTCTTTAATTAAAAGATACAGTAGCTATCTTTAGTTATCATGGAATTGAATAGAAATCTCAGATAATGAGATACATAATATAATTTTAACATGTTTTTAGGTGATGCAAGAATAATCCTCAATATCGTTTACTCAATTTCTTCTTCTTTGCCCCTACAATCATGCAGGTATGTGGCCTACTTTCTTTTTGCACTGGTTGTGTTATATTCTGTCACATCTTTCTTAAGATATTAAGGCTAGACTATAGGCCCGGAGCAAACTTTGCCCTTCGATTGCTGACAGGCATTGTAATTTAATTCAGTTGGTATTTTGTCAGTATTGTAATTTAATTCAGTTGGTATTTTGGGCCTAAACTCTCAGAGCTGGAAGAGATCACAGAGAATCTTTCATCCAGCCTTCTACCTGGTGTCGGAAGCATACCTTCATCCACAGCTTACCTAACAAGTGGCTTTTTAGTATAATAATTCCAACCACTGGATGGAATTTTAAGGAGTACACAAGTATTTTGTTGCAAAGTTATTAGTGTAACTACATTTTCTTGCTTTTCTCACACTGCATTTGAAAGTATGTGTTGTCGGTCATAAACCAAGATGAAACAATAACCCTATGTGAAACCCTATGAAATTTTGTGGTTTGAGTCATCTTGCCAGTTATAGAGGTGAACATGGAGCAATTCAGCCACTTTCTTCTTGCAGAGATAAAGCACGTTTTTGAGGACTGTGCCAAGGACGGGAGAATAAGTGGTCTATGGTACACAGTATCCAAGTAAGCTAACCTGCTAAGGCTTTGTCAGAGTAAAACTGAACAGGAAGCCACTCTCTCTATTGGTAATTACTGGCCTTACAATTATAATACACGGCTGGTACAGAATAAAAGGTAGGTGGCAATTTATGCAACAGATCATTGTTTCATAGTCAGCAGTAAAGAAGGATGGCACTAAGCAATAGAATTTTTTTAAACCTTTGAGGTAAAGTAGTAAAGATAGTATTAATAGACTAAGACTAAAAGAGCAATGTCCTAATTATGGTCCCTTTTTCTTTTCTTTTCTTTTTTTTTTTTATGCGGCTTGTGGGTTCTTAGTTCCCCCACCAGGAATTGAACCCGGGCGATCTGCAGTGAAAGCACAGAGTCCTAACCACTGGATCGCCAGGGAATTCCTATGGTCCCTTTTTCTTATCCTCTCTTAAAGATGATTTCTACTGCTGCTGAAGGACTAGAAAGAAAAAAAGTTAGGGTTAGGCTAGTAATACAGGGAACAGTAATTGTTCGGTTAAGATCAAAGAATCTTCCAAAGTCTTGTTTGCTCAGAGTACCAGAAGTCAGATATTTTTCTGCTGGAAGCAATAGGGACTAGGTAGCTCAAAAAAATGAGAAGAAAAGTACTTCTCAATACCACTTAATGTACTAGGCTAAACTGTACTGCATAATTTCATAGCATTTCAGTTTTTCAGAGGATCTTAATATTCAACCAATAGGCTGATATTTTCTCTGCAAGAGCCCAACCAAGTGGTCATCCAGCCTGTGAGTGAAAGTCACAGAAAATCAGATTAGGAATCCTAAGAAAGAATGATAGGACAGAAGATGGATGAACACGAATGCTCCATCTGTAGAGAGATTCAGATTCAGGCTTCATGTCTAAGCAAGACATCTGCTTCTCTCCACCATTTGTTTGTGATAACTTTCTTGTCCTTACTTGAACTATGCTTGCTCTTTGACCTCATGACCCCAAGTGCTTTGAGTCCTCCATTTTCTCCTAATCAATCAGCCCCTTCCGTCTTCCCATTTTCCCCCATCCAGCCCCAGACACTGGTGTCCACCACTTAAATCATGCTTTCAATATTACTTTCAACTCTAATACAGCCATCCTCTTTCTTTGACCTTTGAACTGAGCAGCTGAGAGTTCCTGGAGAAAAATTACACAGCTGTGACCACTGATGTCACTATATATTGCTGCTTTCTGACTACAGTTGTGTCCTCATTTATAGTCAATATGTCTGATCAACTGACAGTGTTATTCTAAATCTTCCCTTTCCTCTCAAATCCCCTTTTTGCCACCAAGTTTTCTCAGATTCAGCAGATGACAGTTCTGCCATTTCCCCGAGAAAAACCAAGGACATGAAGTGAGGACTGTATCCACCTCTCCCTCTTCCTTATAAGCTTATTGACATCTGTACCTCCCCTTCCTGGTGGAAGAGGTGCCCAAGTAAAGTGCATTTTCAACCTGTGGCTTGGACTCCATCCCTTCCTACCTACACAATGAGTTCATTATATCAATCATCTCCCCTCTCCTCCTTTAACTTAGAAAACAAAGAGAACAATGTTTTATCTGATCAAAAACAAAACAAAAAACAAGTCTACTGTATCAGTTTGGGCTTTTTAACTATAAGCAAAAGAAACCAAATCAGAATAATTTACAGAAAAAGTAGAATTCATTGGAAAAATACTGATGTAACTCATAGCCTAGAAGAAGATGCTAAACAACCAAGCCTCCTGAGGGCGGAAAGTTCAGGATCATAGAAAACGGAACTGTGGACCTTTGTGGTCACACATATTTGCAAACTCAGGTCAAACCACTGTGCATCACCACTCAAGATTCAGCTCCTAAGAAGGAATCATTTGACTGGCCTGGCACACCAGAGGAGACATTCTTGATACTTTCACTTCTGACTTCCACACGGCACAGTTAACTGGACATTGTTTGCCCTTATCTTGCTTGATTTCTCTGTAGCACTTGACATGGATGAACATTTTCTCCTTCCTAAGTTATTCTCTTTCTTTGATTTCTGTGACACTGTTCTCGTCACTAAAAAAAAAAAAAAAAGTTGACACTCTTTTTAGTCTCCATTGTAGATTCCTTTTCTTCTGCTTAAACATTAAATATTGGCTTTCCCATGGCCCTGTGGTCTTCTCTTCTCAGATGTATGGCTTCAACTTCCATTGCTGTCATGTCACAAACCATACCACATATCAAAATTTCTCTTGAGTCTTAGACTGAATTCCACACTTGAATATCCAATAAAATTCAGCATATCTAAAAGAGAACCTTCTTTTCCCCAGATCTGCTCTATTTTGGTGAATGGCACATCTCTAATCAGTCTCCCAATCCACTTCCCGGGAGTCTTCCCAGGTCACTCTGACACCTAACACTCATCAGTCACCAAGCACTCATGAAACCCTGTGTCATTTACTTCCTAAATATTCCTTGTCCTCCTCTTTCCCTGACTTATAACCATTATTTTGATTAGGATCTTCATACTTTCTCACTTAGATTGCCACATCAGCTTCCTCAAGACCAGTTTCCTTCCATATCACACTCCATTTTTCACAGAGTGATCTTTCTAAAATGCTAATCTAATCTGCAAGTTTGGATTTAGTCCTTTTATCTTTCAGGATAAACTTCAACGCTTATCCCACACATTCTGTCTTTGGCCACTTTCTAAGCCTTGCTTGATGACCAGTTTCTTACCTCTTTATTATAAAACAATCAAGCTTCCTTTTGGAGGGACTAGAGTTGTTTTGTAACCTTGCCTGCATGCACGAAGTTCTTGGGGGCATTGTTAAATGTGCAGATTCTTGGCTTGGCCCTAAACTTATTGAATTGGAATCTCCAGGGGTAGACTTTTGGTATCACTACTGATTCTTAAGATGAGGTCAGTTTATGAAGTACTATCTGAATGTTTCTAGGCAGTCCTTTTGCTTATGTTGTTTCTTTGTTCTGCAATACCATTCCCTCTTGTCCTTCAGAATTTTAGTTAGTGTCACTTAACAGGTGACCCTCATTTTGACTTAGATGCTCCTTTTCTGTGCTCCTGTACCACCTAAACCTATCTCTGGCATAGTACCCAGCACACAGATAAACAATATTTGATTGACTTTTTTTAATGCAACTGGTCTAAGAACTCATCGTTTTCCCCAGCACATAAGAAGCAAATAGTAGGCATTTGACAAAAATTGCTTTGATATGTAAAAATGAATAAGAAGCTCAATCTGCGTTTTGTTGTTATGAATTTTTTCTGTTGCTTTATCTCTTTTTTTATTGATACACTTTTAAAAATAATTTATTTATTTATTTTTGGCTGCATTGGGTCTTCGTTGCTGCGTCCATGCTTTCTCTAGTTGCAGCAAGCGGGGGCTACTCTTCATTGGGGTGCGCGGTCTTCTCATTGTGGTGGCTTCTCTTGTTGAGGAGCACAGGCTCTAGGCATGCGGGCTTCAGTAGTTGCGGCATGCGGCTCAGTAGTTGTGGCGCATGGGCTTAGTTGCTCCGCGGCATGTGGGATCTTCCCGGCCCAGGGCTCGAACCCGTGTCCACTGCATTGGCAGGTGGATTCTTAACCACTGTGCCACCAGGGAAGTCCCTGTTGCTTTATCTCTAAAGGTAGGCATAAGATGAACACTGTACAGCTTCTTTAAAATACCCTTATTACTCTGATTCCATTAGAATAACATTGTAGAAAAATATTTTTTGATATGTGAAAATATTATAATATATTACTATAGGAAAATTGGCTAAGAGAATATACGTATAATAGAAACTTTTTTGTTAAAAAAACAAATTAAGTAAAAAATGTACACATATACATAAAACATACTGGGAAGATATTCAATGTACTTTTATTACTCTTATCTTTGCGTCATGAAATAATGAGTGATTTTTATCTGCTTCCATCAGAAGTATATGAATTTTGTAATTAAAAATATGATAGGGACTTCCCTGGTGGTCCAGTGGTTAAGACTTTGCCTTCTAACTCAGGGGGTGCGGGTTCGATCCCTGGTCAGGGAGCTAAGATCTCACATGCCTCACGGCCCAAAAACCAAACATAAAACAGAAACAATATTGTAACAAATTTAATAAAGACTTTAAAAAAATATGATAAAAAGAGCAAATAAGCACTGTCTTCCCCAATCTACTTTGAAGATAGTGTGCATTTGTGCACACACACACATACACACAAATGCACCCCCCCCAAAAAAAGAAATGTTTGGGTCCTTTGAGACTTGACTATTCTATAGAAAGCCAAAAACTATTCAGAGAAAACAGAGTACTGAACTGATAAGGGGGGCTCAGGAATACATTGAATATGTAACTCTCATCAAAAATAATTATCTATTAACTAGAAAAAAGGGACAGGTATGTTTAAAACTTATTCAAAATATGCAATTCTTTGAGATTTGTGAGTAGACAGGACTCAGTCAGGAGAAAGAGAAACTTTCTCCTGGGAGAACTGTTTCCTCAAGTGAGGATTTGGGATTCTTGAGCATTATAAACCAGTTAAATACATGATGTTCTTCCTTAGGGCAATTTAGTCAACAGTGCAATTAACATCATCAGCTGCCAAAAGGAAGCAGTTTTCTGGAAGTAGGTTAAAATAGGAAAAAGGAAGGGTCTAAAAAAAGATTCAACTTGAATAAAGTTTGTTATCTACCTTCAAGCCCGTGATCTTGGAAGACTTTTCTGTATTTCTTGAAATAGTGCTTTATGTTCATTAATTTTCCTTAAATATTTCTGCAAATGTTAGTAATTAAAATTTACTCTTTGAGGGAAAAAATGTTTTAATAAAATGTGAATAGTTGAATGGCCTGTGAGCCACTCCTGTTCTTTCTTAGCTCTGGAGAGAAAAGCTCAAGGACATGGTCATATCTCAAAGCACCACCCTTCACTGGTGGAAGCAACAAGAAGGGCAGATATTGACCTAGAGGAAATATGTCAACCTTTCTTTAGCTGGCCTTATCAACCCTAACTGCAAATGTCATAAGAAGAAACAAATGATTGTTAATGTGTAAATTTGACTCATAATCCCATATATAAAAATTATAAATTAATTTATATTAATATTATATTAATATATTACATTATATTAAATTAATTAATATAAATTAATTTGGCTAGAAATATGAACCACTTTTTTGGCTGGAATAATGAACCTTAAAAGCTATGTGTTACCTTAATTAGAAATTCCAGGGGCACTTGAAATATATTCAAACATAAAGTTAATATCTAAAAGCATGTACAAATTTAGTGTAAATAAATTTTCTTGTTACATAATTTTTTTTTTCATTGTGTATTTCGATGCTATTATTTTAAGTAAGGGTTCCTGGCAAAGTTAAAATATATACTCCATGAATATTTGATGTTTAGACAATTTTTCAGGAGTAGGTCTATTACATAAAATGGGGCAAAAAAATAATATTTAAATACCATGTTAATTAGCTTCAAATTAAAGTAAAATATATATTGTTTAGTTGTATAAACTACTTCATGCACAAAGGATTAATAGGAGAAAATATTGAAATCTGTAATGCTCTAACAAATTATGACTAGGGAATCTTAAATCAAGTCATCACTTGACCAGAAAGGTTTAACATCTGGACTTTGATTTTTAAAAATATGTTGCTTACTCTGCAAGTGTCAAGTCCTAAATGATCTAATAGTAATCAGCTTCTTTCTCCTTCTATGCTTCCACAAAGCTGAGTTATTTTGACAAGATTCAATAACAGGAATGCTTTTTTTTTTAAGTTGATTTTTCTCTCTTTTTTAAAAATTAATTAATTTATTTACTTTGGCTGTGTTGGGTCTTCGTTGCTGCACGCGGGCTTTCTCTAGTTGCAGCGAGCGGGGGGGCTTCTCTTCACTGCAGTGCGCGGGCTTCTCATCGCGGTGGCTTCTCTTGTTGCGGATCATGGGTTCTAGGTGTGCGGGCTTCAGTAGTTGTGGCACGTGGTCTCAGTAGTTGTGGCGCACGGACTCTAGAACGCAGGCTCAGTAGTTGTGGCGCACAGGCTTAGTTGCTCTGCAGCATGTGGGATCTTCCTGGACCAGGGTTCGAATCTATGTCCCCTACATATTGACAGGCAGATTCTTAACAACTGTGCCACCAGGGAAGTCCCAGGAATGCTTTTTTTTTTTTTTTAATAAAGTTATTTATTTACTTTTGGCTGCGTTGGGTCTTTGTTGCTGTGCACGGGCTTTCTCTAGTTGTGGCGAGCGGGGGCTACTCTTCGTTGCGGTGCATGGGCTTCTCATTGCGGTGGCTTCTCTTCGTTGTGGAGCCCGGGCTCTAGGCGCACGGGCTTTGGTAGTTGTGGCTCGCAGGCTCTAGAGCGCAGGCTCAGTAGTTGTGGCGCATGGGTTTAGTTGCTTTGCGGCATGTGGGATCTTTCCGGACCAGGGCTCGAACCCTTGTCCCCTGTGTTGGCAGGGAGATTCTTAACCACTGTGCCACCAGGGAAGCCCAGAAATGCTTTTTGAATAAAAGACCTGAGAAATTTTCCTTGGCCTTATTGAGAATTAGCATATAAATGGCAAGCAATGATTTATGTTCAATTAATTAATTAGAACCTGAGGTCCTATAAAACATCCTTTGTTTTTTCACTTTGGTGGGAATTATAAGTTTAAGATGTCTTAAGATTAACTTCAAAGAACTAGCATAAATATACTTTTGATGTTAAAAAGATAATCAGAATCTATTTTAGGGAGTGTGATATGCTTTGTGGGTAAAATAAAAAGGCAAGGAATTGATAACTAAACTAGTTGAAGTTAAACTAAGCACTAAAATTTGAATTGAAAATAGATATCCAGGTGTTAATATTATATATAAAAAGACTAAATGAAAAAATAATTAACCATTTTCTGAAAATTCCTTTAACTTAAATTAGACAAAAACTGAAGTTTTATGGTCTTGAGTTTTGTCTCTACAAATGTAAGCTCCTTGAGAACAATGCCCTGTCCGGTCAACCATTGCTTTTGCACTCAGCCCAGTGTTTACATAGATGGGTACCTGAAATTACTCTCTATCGCTGTCCTTTAGACCCTATTTCAAGCTGACATAAGCTACATGGCTCCTTCACAATTCAGTTCCTTTGGTGGTTAGGTAGTTAACAACTTCCACTTGTTAGGTGGAGGTGAAGACCATGGGTCTGTTTTTCCTCAACCTAGGTATGAGGTGATACATTACAGTGTGAGAAATCAAGCAAGCTTCAGACTGAATTTTGAAAGTCAGCAAACATTTATTAGCACGTAAACACCAACACCGTCATCCCACCTCTCAGTATTCTCAGTGAAGTCCAGCTGCCTTTTTGGGTCTCTGACAAGCAACATGTGTGGAAGGTTTACTCAAGGCTGATGGAATAATATTATAGCAACAGAATTCAGGACCAGTGTGCCTGCAAAATATTTCTAGCCAGTCCATTGAACATCAATGATCTCACTAATACAAGATAATTGCTAACATCCGTTATGTCAGTTAATAAATACTTTGGTGGCTAGAGATAAAGATAGTTGAAGCTAAAAGCAGGTACTTTTGAAGGGCTTTTGAGTAGTCATCCAAATGCTAACTAACTATCCCTGGTATATGTATTCTGCTTTTAGTTTGTAGATTAAAGCTAATGTGTACATATATATCACACTGCCTATGGTGATGTGCTTTAAGTTAAATATTAAATAGAACATTCCATCCTAACATTCAATATGGTTTTTTAAAAATAAAAACATCTTACATAGCCAAAAATGACATTATCACACCTAACAAAATTAATGATTTATTAATGTCACTTAATACTCAGTTCATACATATTGTCTGCTTATAAGTGGTCTATTTGAATCAAGATTCAATCCAAAAACATCTTATTAAATACCTTGAGTCTCTTTTGTTCTTCCATAGTACTATTTTGCAATGACATTCTGACTTGCTGAAGTTCCCCCAGTTGTCTTTTAGAATGTCTTATATTGTTTGATCCCTTTCATATGCTGGTGTTTTAGCTGTTCCTTCACCTCCAGTAATCTCTGTAATCTAGGAGTCAAAACTAAAGGCTTTATAAAGTTTAAGTTACATGATTTTGCCAAAGTTAAAATCATAGGTCATGTTGCATCACACTGGGAGTCACAGATGTCTGGTAGTCCCACCAGTGGTGATAAAATTTGGCCATAGGATTGAAGGGTTTGAAAGTCTGATTCTTCCATTGCAAAGGTATGTTTCTCAGCTTGTGATCAAATTTTTATTTTTGGCTGGAACTGGTGAATGTCCAGGTTACCAACAGCCATTTGCCTAATCCTTTTAGCACCAATTGATAAGTCTTGGCTGATTCAATAATCTCATTAGGGCTTGCAAAGCACATATAGTTGTAATTCTATCATTTATTTCACAGTTCTTAGCTGACTTCTGTCAAGTAGACTCTCTCTCTTTCAGCTAAGGCTATTTTTATTATTCTAGATGACAGATCCTTCTGGAAAGGTGGAAGAAATGTTAACTCATTTCTTTGCCTCTAAAATTTGGAGGTAATTTACTGAGCAGATATCTGTCTCCAGGACTCTAATTGACCCTGTACAACATGGCTGCTTTCTAATACATAGTCTATTAATTTTTAAAAATAAATCCCATTGTGCTTGTGCTAAAATGGCTTTCTGGGAACAATTATTGTGGTGTATTGCATTTCCTATTTGTTTCTTGTGGTTATGCAAATTTCCTTTAGTGTCCCTTAGTAATCACTGCTGTTACTCTATTCATTATGTTTGCTTGTAGGGATTACTTGATTCATTTCCTGCCAGGGTATTCCCATGATGTTCCATGATTTCTGTTGTGTTTCGATTATTTCATTTATAACATTTGTTTGGTGCTGAACGGGTTCCCACATGTATCCAACGCTGATATCCTCTTACTTCCCGTTCCGCCATCACTAACACTCTCCTTGGGTATCTAAACAGATCATGGAACTCTCACCTACAGGTGGCTTCAGAAACAAGTTATGTGGCCAATATTTGTTAAATGATAAAAACCAAAGATCTAGCACATCAGACAGGAAACCATCTCTTGAAAATTTTAATTATTTGTAAGACTGAATTAGATTTGACAATACCTGGATTTGTCATTATAGGATCCCACTAGTTTCTCTTCTGGTATTGGGCTGAAAACTGAAATAATTTGATACACTACTTAGGCCAGTGTAACACATGACATAGAGTGTGGTTTGAGAGATAGGGGCCCTGTGAAAGAAACTGCCTTGCTCTCCATCTTGAAGAATTTTAAAATAAATTATAGACAATGTAACAAAACCTCTGAGAGAGCAGGGACCACTGCTGAATTCCCAGAGTGAAGCCTCACATGTAATATAAATTGAACAAATTTTTGTTGAATGAATTAATTTCAACTCACTTATTTCTGTGGGAATTAAAGATCCTCTAAAGCATCACAGATGAGAATTGGAAAAATCATTTTGTTGAGATATTCTCTCTTGACTGAGATTCTATATTATCTTCTATAGGAAAGTGCACCAAAGTTCTTTTGCCTTTCCTGAAAGTGTTTATTACCCTCCAATATCCATTTCTTACTGATATTATTGCTAAACTTCAAGGTCATTTCAGAAATATTCGGCAGTGCAATGAAGGCACTACGTGAAGAAAACGTCCCCATTTCTATCATGCCTCAGGTTCTGTTTCCCATGTTGACACACCTAAAAACTCAGAAATACAATTTTTCCTAATTGCCTAGACATATTTAATCATGTATACTCACTAAATCTAAATGAAAGAATAATGAACCATTTTCTGAAAATTCCTTTAACTTAAATTAGACAAGAACTGAAGTTTTATGGTCTTAAGTTTTGTCTCTACATAATGTAAGCTAGAGGGATCTGATGTATCAAGAACAATGTCAATAGAAATATACCTGCCAAAGGGACAGAGCATTACTGATTAGTCAACGTGGTTCCTCTTCTCCCTTCCCCCGCAAAAATCTACAGAAGGGTCGTCAGGAGCAGGGAATTAGATAATTTTAATGACTGTACCACCACAGCTGGTATCTGAAATATCCATTTCCATTATGGTGGTTTAACTGCCAAATTAACACAAAGTCTATGCTTGTCAGACTCCTCTGTCCTCTAGAAACCCAGCACCAGTCAAATTAAGCTCTTCAAATTCCCCTTTCGCACATAACAAGCAGACTACTCCATTCTTGTTTATATATTCTTTAAAAAGAAAAAAGTTACTGTCCATAAAATTGATTGAGTTTAAGCCTCCCAGTTATGACCATAACCTAATCACTTAATCCTATTACTACTCTGAGCTTCTACCTAGGTCACTTTATTTGAGTTTTAGTTCTCTACCAAAAGATGTCTGATCTTATCCTTTACTTTCCCCCTCCTGCTATATATATATTGTTGGGGGGAGGGAGGGAGGCATGCTGTTTTCCTCATCATTTCATTTTGAAAATTTTCAAAATTACCACACAGTTAAAAGAGTAGTACAATGAATCTTTGTGTATCTCTTACTTAGATTTATCAATTGTTAATAGTTTGCCAAATTAGCTTTTTTTTTTTAAATACATTTATTTATTTATTTATTTATTTATTTATGGCTGTGTTGGGTCTTCGTTTCTGTCCGAGGGCTTTCTCCAGCTGTGGCGAGCGGGGGCCACTCTTCATCGCGGTGCGCGGGCCTCTCACTGTTGCAGCCTCTCTTGTTACAGAGCACAGGCTCCAGACGCGCAGGCTCAGTAATTGTGGCTCACGGGCCTAGTTACTCCGTGGCATGTGGGATCTTCCCAGACCAGGGTTCGAACCTGTGTCCCCTGCATTGGCAGGCAGATTCTCAACCACTGCGCCACGAGGGAAGCCCCAAATTAGCTTTTATCTTTTTTCTCTCTCAAATTTTTCTCTCTTTCTCTCCGGTTTAATACTATGGATTATGAAATTTTTCAATGCATAATAATTCATTAGCAGTATTATTATTTTGATGTCAAATTGTCCCATATTTACCAGAGGGAGTCCCTACAGACTATCTCCTTTATGCTTTTGACATGATCATATTTATGCACTATATTTTAATTCCTCTTGACTTCATGTCTTAGAAGATTTAACCTTCAGGTTTGGTGCTGTTTTGCTATGTCTCTTATGCATCTCCTACCAATATGAATGATTTAGTAATTTGAAATAATTACTTGGTCTGTTCAATGTCTTTAGGGCAAGATTTATATGTATGCATAAGTTGATATTTTTATGTTCCATGGTAAATCATGTTTTTCTTAAGAAAAATTCTTCCTATTAAATTCAAGGACTAATGCTGAAGATGGCAATGGGAATAATGGACCTTAAATTGACATTTGTTTCTTGGTGTAACTTTATCTGCAACATTTTATTCAACACCTCTTTTTAGTGTTGAGTGTCGTGATATTTTTTCTTATGGATTTTTAAATTAGATGATATGACATTTAGTGTACTTTCAGAATTCTGAATCTAGCTAGAGGTTTAAAAAATCAAAATACCACAGGGATTTTCAGATGAACAATCCAGTATTGTTCAGAAATGTTAAATTATAGGACTTCCTTAAAGAATTTTCCTGGTGGCCTTTCCACCAGAACCACTATCTTCCGGTAATTTGCCAAAATGACCAACACAAAGGGAAAGAGAAGGGGCACCTGCTATATTTTCTCTAGGCCTTTTAGAAAACATGGAGTTGTTCCTTTGGCCACATACATACGCATCTACAAGCAAGGTGATATTGTAGATATCAAGGGAATGGACACTGTTCAATAGGGAATGCCGCACAAATGTTACCATGAAAAACTGGAAGACTCCACAGTGTTACCCAGCGTGCTGTTGGCATCATTGTAAACAAACAAGTTAAGGGCAAGATTCTTGCCAAGAGAGTTAATGTGCATATCCAGCATATTAAGTACTCTAAGAGCTGAGATAGCTCCTGAAAAGTGTGAAGGAAAATGATCAGAAGAAGAAGGCAGCCAAAGAGAAAAGTACTTGGGTTCAACTGAAGCACCAGCCTGCTCCACCCGGAGAAGCACACTTCGTGAGAACCAATGGAAAGGAGCCTGACCTGTTAGAACCCATTCCCTATGAATTCATGGCATGATGGGTGTAGAGAAAATAAAAGACCTAGACTGTAAAAAAAAAAAAAGAATTTTCCTGGTGAAAGAATACTTTAAAATGCATACAATGTCCAGTGCTGACCATTTTTTATAGAACAGCTTGATATGCATCACCACTCAAAAAACTATCACTTCTTTAGTTCTTTCTAAATATTTTTTATATGTGTCATTAATGTTTTCACTTTAAAATGGAGAAAAATATTTTCCAGAACTGGGTTATTCTCATGACATAAAGAGGTTTTAAAGTCTTTCATCTCACAGAATATTGTTTATTTCATAAAGCAAGATTTAGCTAAAATATACACTGTTACTCTGAAGATTTAAGTATAATTTCCCAAGCTATCCAGTCAGTCACTGGCTCCAAAATGGCCCTGGGGAGATAAAGAAGCTTTATTTCTAGTCCCAGCTCTTGCCTTAGTTAACCAATTCTGTTGTTACCTTAGGCAAATTATTTGACCTCTTTGGGTTTACTTTCTCCACATGAAAAAAAAAGAGAGTTTGACTAGATGATTTCTAGAATCATTTCCAATTCTAAATTTCTGTGAATCTTTGGTAACAGATCTAAAATTTCAATATCTGAAGAAAGTACTAAGAGAAGTACTTCCTTTTATCTGCAAATTCACCTGCAATAATCTTTTGCTAGAGATGGAGATGAGAGGTGGACTATAGGATGGATGTAATGCACTCTGCTAGCTCTTTCCTTACACATATTCTATAAACACGAAGTATTGCATATGCATAGCCTTTCTATGCTGAATGGTACATACTTTGGTACAAATGTAGGTGAGAGGACAGTTGGGAGATCAGACAACAGCTCTTTCTTCCCTTCCAAATTTTTAAAATGCATTAATGCTAGTTCACAGTACTCTCCCACATGGAAGCAATATTAGGACAAATGTGTTCATCTGAAGGACATTGCAGGTTCTGTATCTCTGAGTAACATCTCTCCAACCCTATCTCTCTGCCCCTCAAGTTTTACTACATCCAATTATTTTCTAAAACATGGTAAAAGATTCAATACATTAATGACAATAAGCTATCTCCTTGGAGCAGTGGCTTATCTGCCTTCAAATAAATGACTGGAGAAAATTTATTCAATTCAAAGAAGCAATATTTCTTACACACTTTCTGGAAAATATTTCTCAAAATGTTCTAATTTAGACATCCACTTACTGCTGGCTTGATGATCAAAAGGATTTAGAGAGCCCAAAGCATTTTGAAGTTGAAGTGATTTAAATGCCTGTACTGCCACATCCCTTGTTCTTAAATGTGTTCACTCAACTTGCTGAATTTATAGTACCAATTTGCGAGAAGAACAATGTTTCTGCCTCCCCTAAGAAATTCCTCAAATTCCTTACAGTGACAATCAAAAGGAAATCTGAGTTGCACTTGTGAGACACTTCTTACATACTCAGCAGCAGTAAAAGTTTTTATTGTTCAGGTTTCAGAAAGAAAATTAACAAAATTTCCTTATTTCTTCAACCTTTAAAAGCATAGTAAGTGCTACACTAGATAAAAGATAAACAAACAAAACCTCACAACTAACTACAGGTGGAGTGCCTATGGCGTGAGCTTTATGATCAAACAGACCTGGATTCAAATATCAGCTCAGACATTTGCTAGCTTTCTGATTTGGGTTATTACCCTTAAGGAATATGAATCTCAGTTTTTCATCTGTAAAGTGGGACCCAATGTTTAGTGTTATAAGTTTTAAATGAGATAATACGTATAATATACTTAAGATAGTCCTTGGAACATATGAAATGCTAGCCATTATTAACTGGTTGCTAACCTTTTAATTTTATTTCTAAAAGTTAAGGAGTATTTTAAAAATGTGATTAAAATACCACTATAACTCCTCAAAGAAATTGATTCCTTGCTATCATGAAATGCCCAGTCAGTGTTCACATTCCCCTAGTAGGTTTATCCAAATTAGGATCTAAACAAAAGGCACACATTAAATTTGGTTGACATTTTCCTTTACAGTCTTTAATCTATTGACATCGCTCCCTCTTTTTTTTCTTTTTTTTCATGCTTTTCATTAGTTGAAGAAACTGGATCACTAGTTCTGTAGTATTTCTCACATTCTTGCTTGTCTGGTTATATCTGCCATAGTGTTATTGAAAATGATAACTTAAAAAAAATAAGAATTTAAAACTTAACACTTACTGAAATTAGATAGTTAATTAGCTAGAATCAACCAGACTGTAAATTCCATGAGGTCATTTTTTTTATTACTCTTTTGCATCCTTATGGGGCCTGATGATACAGTGTTAGGCAAATAATAAATACTTTTTATTTGATCAATTGCTGAGAGTAACAATCCTTCATTTGACTCATATATGTTAACATTTATGTTATGGATGAAGTAAGAATTGGGAATTTAAGAATTAGGTCCTGCCTTGCCATAATTTTGCTCTTTTTTAAAAAAATTTTTTTTCAAGTTTTTAAAAATAAATTTATTTATTAATTTTATTTATTTTTGGCTGCGTTGGGTCTTTGTTGCTGTGCGCAGGCTTTCTCTAGTTGTGGCGAGTAGGAGCTACTCTTCGTAGTGGTGCGTGGGCTTCTCACTGTGGTAGTTTCTCTTGTTGTGGAGCACGGGCTCTAGGTGCACGGGCTTCAGTAGTTGTGGCTCGCAGGCTTAGTTGCTCCGCGGCATGTGGGATCTTCCCGGACCAGGGCTCGAACCCGTGTCCCCTGCATTGACAGGAGGATTCTTAACCACTGCACCACCAGGGAAGACCCAATTTTGCTCTTTGACACTGAAAAAAAATCATTAAATATTTCTGAGCCTCACCTTACCAGTCTATAAAAGAGGAATGTTCTGCCTCATAGATCTGCCCTGGGAATGAGAAAACGCATGAGTGATAATATAAATGCTTGTAAAAAATAAGCATTATTCTTGTTGAATAAAAAGCATCAACACTGATATTTAATTTTAACATCAGCTGTTGAGTAAAAAGGCTGAATGAACTTGCTGATTGAAAAACCACCCTTATATTTAAAAAATGGAAAATGGATTTTCCTACTCAGTTTCCATTTCTCTCTTGGCTATTATCTTGCAGTTTTGCATGCCATATTATAATTAGAGAATGAACTTTCTCCTGGTTCTCTCACCAAGTGAAAATCCAGTTTAAATAATGATTGGTTTAGGTGGCAAATGAGACAAGAGACTTCGGCTTGTAGGCTCAGAGCTCCTGATTACGGCTGCCTCAGAGCTCCTCTGAAAGCAACGAGGACTAGTCTCAGGTCCAAAAAGGGCAACTGAAGAATCATCAAATAATTTTTAACCAATGGCAACTTAAAATGGAATATCCATAGAAATAAATGTGAATGCATGTGAATACAAATGTCATTAAAAAAAGTGTCATTCCAATGAACAGTAGATAAATTTGCAAGGAGGGTCATTTGAAGTAAACACAATGTCTTAATTTCAGCTTTATCAAAGGCTCAACAAGTACCGAATGTCTGGGCACCTAATGTGTTTAATGGTTTAGAAAACAGCTTTAGAATTCTATTTAGGATTTATTTATGATAATGTTAATTTACAATTAAGATACGTACTGTGCTGGGAAAACTACAGTGAATGGCCAGGAAAGGGTATAGTTTCAGAGTTGTAGGAATATTGAACATACCAGACCAACTCTGCTTGTAGATTTAACTGGAGGTTTACATCTCTCTACTCTTTTTGGTTTGGATTGAAGGTCTTTTTAGTAAAGGAAAACTGAGCCATGCTTACATATACGAATAAGCCAGAGCAGTGGTTGTCATCTCAGGGAGACTATTTAAAAATACTAACATCGAGATAGCCTCAACCATCAGAGGGCAGACAGCAGAAGCAAGAAAAACTATAATCCTGCAGCCTGTGGAACAAAAACCACATTCACAGAAAGATAGACAAGATGAAAAGGCAGAGGGCTACATATCAGATGAAGGAACAAGATAAAACCTCAGAAAAACAACTAAATGAAGTGGAGATAGGCAACCTTCCAGAAAAAGAATTCAGAATAATGATAGTGAAGATGATCCAGGACCTCGGAATAAGAATGGAGGCAAAGATCGAGAAGATGCAAGAAATGTTTAACAAAGACCTAGAAGAATTAAAGAACAAACAAACAGAGATGAAC
The DNA here is from genome assembly GCF_028564815.1 of Eubalaena glacialis. Taxonomy (NCBI): domain Eukaryota; kingdom Metazoa; phylum Chordata; class Mammalia; order Artiodactyla; family Balaenidae; genus Eubalaena; species Eubalaena glacialis. The sequence continues at coordinate 80,493,624 of NC_083719.1, forward strand.
AATACAATAACTGAAATGAAAACTACACTAGAAGGAATCAATAGCAGAATAACTGAGGCAGAAGAACGGATAAGTGACCTGGAAGACAGAATGGTGGAATTCACTGCTGCGGAACAGACTAAAGAAAACAGAATGAAAAGAAATGAAGACAGCCTAAGAGACCTCTGGGACAACATTAAATGCAACAACATTCGCATTATAGGGGTCCCAGAAGGAGAAGAGAGAGAGAAAGGACCAGAGAAAATATTTGAAGAGATTATAGTTGAAAACTTTCCTAACAGGGTAAAGGAAATAGCCACCCAAGTCGAGGAAGTGCAGAGAGTCCCATACAGGATAAACCCAAGGAGAAACATGCCGAGACACATAGTAATCAAATTGGCAAAAATTAAAGACAAAGAAAAATTATTGAAAGCAGCAAGGGAAAAACGACAAATAACATACAAGGGAACTCCCATAAGGTTAACAGCTGATTTCTCAGCAGAAACTCTACAAGCCAGAAGGGAGTGGCATGATATACTTAAAGTGATGAAAGGGAAGAACCTACAACCAAGATTACTCTACCCGGCATCCTTGCCGGAGGAGCTCACTCATTCAGATTTGATGGAGAAATCAAAAGCTTTACAGACAAGCAAAAGCTAAGAGAATTCAGCACCACCAAACCAGCTCTACAACAAATGCTAAAGGAACTTCTCTAAGTGGGAAACACAAGAGAAGAAAAGGACCTACAAAAACAAACCCAAAACAATTAAGAAAATGGTCATAGGAACATACATGTCGATAATTACCTTAAACGTGAATGGATTAAATGCTCCAACCAAAAGACACAGGCTTGCTGAATGGATACAAAGACAAGACCCATATATATGCTGTCTACAAGAGACCCACTTCAGACCTAGGAACACATACAGACTGAAAGTGAGGGGATGGAAAAAGATATTCCATGCAAATGGAAATCAAAAGAAAGCTGGAGTAGCTATACTCATATCAGATAAAATAGACTTTAAAATAAAGAATGTTACAAGAGACAAGGAAGGACACTACATAATGATCAAAGGATCAATCCAAGAAGAAGATATAACAATTATAAATATATATGCACCCAACATAGGAGCACCTCAATACATAAGGCAACTGTTAACAACTATAAAAGAGGAAATCGACAGTAACACAATAATAGTGGGGGACTTTAACACCTCACTTACACCAATGGACGGATCATCCAAAATGAAAATAAATAAGGAAACAGAAGCTTTAAATGACACAATAGATCAGATAGATTTAATTGATATTTATAGGACATTCCATCCAAAAACAGCAGATTACACTTTCTTCTCAAGTGCACACGGAACATTCTCCAGGATAGATCACATCTTGGGTCACAAATCAAGCCTCAGTACATTTAAGAAAATCAAAATCATATCAAGCATCTTTTCTGACCACAACGCTATGAGATTAGAAATGAATTACAGGGAAAAAAACGTAAAAAACACAAACACATGGAGGCTAAACAATTCGTTACTAAGTAACCAAGAGATCACTGAAGAAATCAAAGAGGAAATCCAAAAATACCTAGAGACAAATGACAATGAACACACGATGATCCAAAACCTATGGGATGCAGCAAAAGCAGTTCTAACAGGGAAGTTTATAGCTATACAAGCCTACCTAAAGAAACAAGAAAAATCTCAAGTAAACAATCTAACCTTACACCTAAAGGAACTAGAGAAAGAAGAACAAACAAAACCCAAAGTTAGCAGAAGGAAAGAAATCATAAAGATCAGAGCAGAAATAAATGAAATAGAAACAAAGAAAACAATAGCAAAGATCAATAAAACTAAAAGCTGGATCTTTGAGAAGATAAACAAAATTGATAAGCCATTAGCCAGACTCATCAAGAAAAAGAGGGAGAGGACTCAAATCAATAAAATTAGAAATGAAAAAGGAGAAGTTACAACAGACACCACAGAAATACAAAGCATCCTAAGAGACTACTACAAGCAACTCTATGCCAATAAAGTGGACAACCTGGAAGAAATGGACAAATTCTTAGAAAGGTATAACCTTCCAAGACTGAACCAGGAAGAAGCAGAAAATATGAACAGACCAATCACAAGTAATGAAATTGAAACTGTGATTAAAAATCTTCCAACAAACAAAAGTCCAGGACCAGATGGCTTCACAGGTGAATTCTATCAAACATTTAGAGAAGAGCTAACACCCATCCTTCTCAAACTCTTCCAAACAATTGCAGAGGAAGGAACACTCCCAAACTCATTCTATGAGGCCACCAGCACCCTGATACCAAAACCAGACAAAGATACTACAAAAAAAGAAAATTACAGACCAATATCACTGATGAATATAGATGCAAAAATCCTCAACAAAATACTAGCAACCAGAATCCAACAACACATTAAAAGGATCATACACCATGATCAAGTGGGATTTATCCCAGGGATGCAAGGATTCTTCAATATATGCAAATCAATCAATGTGATACACCATCTTAACAAATTGAAGAATAAAAACCATATGATCATCTCAATAGATGCAGAAAAAGCTTTTGACAAAATTAAACACCGATTTATGATAAAAACTCTCCAGAAAGTGGGCATAGAGGGAACTTTCCTCAACATAATAAAGGCCATATACGACAAACCCACAGCAAACATCATTCTCAATGGTGAAAAACTGGAAGCATTTCCTCTAAGATCAGGAACAAGACAAGGATGTCCACTCTCACCACTATTATTCAACATAGTTTTGGAAGTCCTAGTCACGGCAATAAGAGAAGAAAAAGAAATAAAAGGAATACAAATTGGAAAAGAAGAAGTAAAACTGTCACTGCAGATGACATGATACTATACATAGAGAATCCTAAAAATGCCACCAGAAAACTACTAGAGCTAATCAATGAATTTGGTAAAGTTGCAGGATACAAAATTAATGCACAGAAATCTCTTGTATTCCTATACACTAATGATGAAAAATCTGAAAGAGAAATTATGGAAACACTCCCATTTACCATTGCAACAAAAAGAATAAAATACCTAGGAATAAACCTACCTAAGCAGACAAAAGACCTGTATGCCAAAAACTATAAGACACTGATGAAAGAAATTAAAGATGATACCAACAGGTGGAAAGTTATACCATGTTCTTGGATTGGAAGAATCAATATTGTGAAAATGACTATACTACCCAAAGCAATCTACAGATTCAATGCAATCCCTATCAAATTACCAATGGCATTTTTTACGGAACTAGAACAAATCATCTTAAAATTTGTATGGAGACACAAAAGACCCCGAATAACCAAAGCAGTCTTGAGGGGAAAAAACGGAGCTGGAGGAATCAGACTCCCTGACTTCAGACTATACTACAAAGCTACAGTAATCAAGACAATATGGTACTGGCACAAAAACATAAACATAGATCAGTGGAACAGGATAGAAAGCCCAGAGATAAACCCATGCACCTATGGTCAACTAATCTATGACAAAGGAGGCAAAGATATACAATGGAGAAAAGACAGTCTCTTCAATAAGTGGTGCTGGGAAAACTGGACAGCTACATGTAAAAGAATGAAATTAGAACACTCCCTAACACCATACACAAAAATAAACTCAAAATGGATTCGAGACCTAAATGTAAGACCGGACACTATAAAACTCTTAGTGGAAAACATAGGAAGAACACTCTTTGACATCAATCACAGCAAGATCTTTTTTGATCCACCTCCTAGAGTAATGGAAATAAAAACAAAAATAAACAAATGGGACCTAATGAAACTTCAAAGCTTTTGCACAGCAAAGGAAACCATAAACAAGACGAAAAGACAACCCTCAGAATGGGAGAAAATATTTGCAAACAAATCAACGGACAAAGGATTAATCTCCAAAATATATAAACAGCTCATTCAGCTCAATATTAAAGAAACAAACAACCCAATCCAAAAATGGGCAGAAGACCTAAATAGACATTTCTCCAAAGAAGACATACAGATGGCCAAGAAGCACATGAAAAGATGCTCAACATCACTAATTATTAGAGAAATGCAAATCAAAACTACAATGAGGTATCACCTCACACCAGTTAGAATGGGCATCATCAGAAAATCTATAAACAACAAATGCTGGAGAGGGTGTGGAGAAAAGGGAACCCTCTTGCACTGTTGGTGGGAATGTAAATTGATACAGCCACTATGGAGAATAGTATGGAGGTTCCTTAAAAAACTAAAAATAGATTTACCATATGATCCAGCAATCCCACTACTGGGCGTATACCCAGAGAAAACCATAATTCAAAAAGACACATGCACCCCAATGTTCATTGCAGCACTATTTACAATAGCCAGGTCATGGAAGCAACCTAAATGCCCATCGACAGACGAATGGTTAAAGAAGATGTGGTACATATATACAATGGAATATTACTCAGCCATAAAAAGGAATGAAATTGAGTCATTTGCTGAGACGTGGATAGATCTAGAGACTGTCATACAGAGTGAAGTAAGTCAGAAAGAGAAAAACAAATATCATATATTAACGCATGTATGTGGAACCTAGAAAAATGGTACAGATGATCCGGTTTGCAGGGCAGAAGTTGAGACACAGATGTAGAGAACAGACATATGGACACCAAGGGGGGAAAACTGCAGTGGGGTGGGGATGGTGGTGTGCTGAATTGGGCGATTGGGATTGACATGTGTACACTGATGTGTATAAAATTGATGACTAACAAGAACCTGCAGTATAAAAACAAACAAACAAACAAAACAACTAATACTAAACTTTCATTGGGTTATTTGTATGGAAATATGTTAATATAAATGTTTCAGACATTACATAAAAAATAAAAAATAAAAATAAAAATACTAACATCTAAGGTTCACCCAAGATCAATTACAAATCAGAATTTCTGGAGGTGTGGCCTAGGTATTTATGGCTGCTAGGCCCAAAAGCTAGAATTGGCTCCTTTTAATTTTGTCCTCAGTTTAAAAGGGGAATCTGGTGATAAAATTAATTTTAGGAAAGCATATCACATATGAAAATTACAGTAGGTCAGGAAGGAAAGTAAATGAGGTAGCTGTTATATTTGTGCCCTCAGTGAACACAATTAGAAACCCCACACTGAGCCCCTGTTTAGGGTTTCTTCAACCCCTTGAAGTTGTTTCAGGTGTTTATGCCTGATTACCTCCTTTCTAAGATTAGTCAACTTTAAGGACTCTGTAGACATTTTAGATCTTCTAATAAGATTTTTCTTTCTTTTGTTTTGCAATTTTTCTTTTCTTTTTTTTTTAAATTGGTGTATAGCTGCTTTACAATGTTGTGTTAGTTTCTGCTGTACAACGAAGAGAATCAGCTATGTGTATTCATATATCCCCTCCCTCTTGGGCCTCCCCCCCGCCCCATCCCGCCCATCTAGGTCAACCCAGAGCACCGAGTTGAGCTCCCTGTGCTATACAGCAGGTTCCCACTAGCTATCTGTTTTACACATGGTAGTGTATATATGTCAATCCCAATCTCCCAATTCCTCCTGCCCGCTCTTCCCCATAGTCTCCCCACAGTGTCCACACATCCGTTCTGTACGTCTGCGTCTCTATTCCTGAGACCACTTTTATATGTGAAATGTCTTAGGAAGGTCATTTACTAAATCAAAAAATACTGATGAAAGAGTTTTTTCCTATGACTCACCATAATGAGTAGACTTTCAGAAAAAATTATCTGGTCTGAAGTATCAATGTGTTTTTGACAGGTTTTTTCCTTCAATAACTGTTGAGAGAGATGTGTAATCTGCTAGAAAGGAAATTTCGTTTGGAAAATCTGTTGAATTTTCAAGAATGATTTTTTTTCTGGGGGGTAAAAGAAATGGAAATGTTCCTTGTCCAACTTATTTCAAACTTCTGTAAGTTGTGGTTTCCTGGAAGTTAGAATATTTTTCCATTTATCCTACAGCTTTCATTAGTTTGACTGTTTTAAGTCATTTATCTTACTGCCAGTATTGAAGTGAAAGGATGAATCAGTTGATAAGGAAGGATAATTTTTGGAGTTGCAAATTTTTAACTTGTAAAATTTTGAAAAGACATGCAAATAGATATTCTACTAGTTTATTCTTTTGTGTTATTAGGTACTCATTAAGCTTCAATTACCCTTTGAAAACGTCTATGGCAATTAGTCATTTTTCCTATCTCTTTCATTTACAGTGTGTGCCCAGCCATTTTTCATTATTGGTTTAGACTTAACACAGTCTGTTGAAAGGATTATAGATGGATGACTTCCCAAGGTCCTTCCAGACTTATATATTGATAAACCTATGACTAAAATTAATCTTGGCTCCGTCTTGATGAGTTTATTCATCAATGCGCATGGCAGAGCTATAAGCACAAATTTGTCAGTTTCAAACTATTAAAAATAGCTATAAAAACAAAACATTTATTGACTGCTCTGAGTTCAGGGGTATACAATCAGAAAACAGCTTTATTCTTCTACCACCATATGTTACACCTGATTTTTAGGCTTTCCCTTCTCCAGTATTTGATAGCATTTCAAACGGACTTTGTAGCTTGTCAGTCATTAACAGGTGTTAAAAAGTCCATTCTAAAGCAACATTTTAATCTTGCTTCCAATGTAAAGTTTTTTCCCTTTAGCTTCAGCCCTACCCTTGTTTTAGGGATCAGTGATGAGGGCGGGGAGGGTCAAGTGTTAAGTGTTTTTTTCAAACCCTCTTCCACTTCTTCTCCACTCATAATGCTGCACCTGGCTCTTCCTTCGTCCAGGTGGGGAGTGTGATGAGCAGTAGAGGGGAGACAGGGAGGCAGGAAGGTACGGCAGTTAAGAGCATGGACTCTGGACTTAGATACCTGGGGCTAGATCCCCTACCACCTACTGGCTTTGTGACCTTGGTTATAACTCCGTAGTGTCTCAGCTTCCTCATCTATATAGTGCCAATAATAATTTTATTTTAATGACTTTATTTTAATAGAGATTTGTGGTTGTGAGGATTCTATGAGTTACTTTACATAAAGCATTTACTCAATAATTGTTACTTGTTCTGTATATTCCTACTGAGTTTGTTACTACTGGGTATTGGTCTTTCTTCTGGGACTGTGTTTTAGATGATGATTGCTCTCTACCTTGGCGGGCATCCATTGTTAGTTCTCTTTTGTTGGTTGATATCGTGGGTTCTCTGCCCTCTCCTCCCTCTCCCCCCTCCACAGGGATCTCTGCACTGTAGTTTTGTGATGCTTGCCGTGCACTTGCTGGCTGATGCTTTCCAGTATTCTTGTCCCAGCTCCTGCCCTAGCACTAGAGTCAGGTGGTTTTCTTCCCAGGTCAGGCAGCAAAGATTGAACATGGGAAAACTCATGCATCCAGGCCCAGCTGATCACTGCCAGTGTGGATCATTTGTCCTGCTGGTCTCTCTCCTTGTCATGCCATTACAGACTTCCCTAGCTGCCTCCTACCTACAGATTTTTTTAGGGTCCTAGGTCTGGCCCCTGAGTCTGTATCCTCATAAAAAAATGTCTTCAACACATAGGGACAGATGTTAAAGCATCCCCAAATACTCTCATGAATGTGCCTACACATTTTTGCCACTCAGCAAACTTCCACCTGGGAAGTGAAATATCTTCTGAAGAAAACCATAATCTCTCTGAATGATTCTCTTAGGGCTCCTTTTACCTGGATTGCTTTTGGGGGTGGCACACCACTCCCCGATACTGCACAGCAGGGTGAAGGGAGACACCATGGCACTCTCTTCCTTGAATTCATTTCAAAGACTCCTTTTCTATGAGTCTCTAACTTTCTCACTAAGTGGGCCACTGGGTGTGATGGTTTCAAGATCCTTTTGGCTCTGCTGTGGGGACACGTATAGAATGTAGGATATTCATCAGTTTTTCTCAGCTGTCGCCAAAATATGGAGTCCACAAAAAACATCCTATTTCACATCCTGCTAGAAGTGGTTCAGTCACACTTTGTGCTATAATAAGGGCTGAATGATGTGGCAAATAAAATTCCAACATATCTGTGCTCGACTACCTAGAGTCACACTTGTGTTGTTATATTAACACAGACATAAATAAGTGATTTCACTTGGAAAAATGTCATTATTTTTATTATAGAACCTCTGCTACATGAGCAGAGAGAAATAACAAGCTTAAAAAATCCCCATAGTCCCATGAACTTAAACTTTACATCATTCCTATTAAATATACCTTAATAGCAGCTAATATGGAAATACTGGTCTTCTTTCTAAAAATCAAATATTTCATGTTAATAGCCATTATTAATAGTTTGAATCTAATGTTTTGATTATACCTCAGCCCTGCTCAGAATGACCTAGTTAAAGTGGGGTCATTTTTAAAAAATTAATTATTGTTTTTTTCTTCCTGAAGTATAGTTGATTTACAATGTTGTGTTAGTTTCTGGTGTACAGCAAAGTGATTCAGATATATATATATATATATATACACACACACACGAATTCTTTTTCAGATTCTTTTCCATTATAGTTTATTACAAGGTATTGAATAAAGTTCCCTGTGCTATACAGTAGGACCTTGTTGTTTATCTATTTTATATAAAGTAGTTTGTATCTGTTATTCCCAAACTCCTAATTTATCCCACACCCCACTCTTTCCTCTTTGGTAACCATAAGCTTATTTTCTATGTCTGCGAGTCTGTTTCTGTTTTGTAAATAAGTTAATTTGTATCATTTTTTAGATTCCACATATAAGTGACATCATATGGTATTTGTCTTTCTCTTTCTGACTTATTTAGCTTAGTATGATAATCTCTAACTCCATCCATGTTGCTGCAAATGGCATTCATTCTTTTTTATGACTGAGTAATAGTCCATTGTATATATGTACCACATCTTCTTTATCCATTCATCTGTCGATGGACATTTAGGTTGTTTCCATGTCTTGGCTATTTTAAACAGTGCTGCTATGAACATAAGGGTGCATGTATCTTTTCAAATTAGAGTTTTCTCTGGATATATGCCCAGGAGTGGGATTGCTGGATCATATGGCAACTCTATTTTTATTTTTTTAAGGAATCTGCATACTGTTTTCCATAGTGGCTTCACCAATTTACATTCCCACCAACAGTGTAGGAAGGTTCCCTTTTCTTCTAAAGTGTGATCATTTTTAATTTTAGTCATATAAGTTTCAAAATTTAATTCTGGAAGAATCCTGAGAGGTAATTATTCTGGGCTCAGCAGTTCACCAGTAGAACTTTTTGTGAAAATGTTTGTTCTGCACCATCTGACATACGTGGTTGGTGAGCACTTGAAATGTGACAAGTGTGACCAAGGAATTGAATTTTAAATTATATCATATTTTAATTATTAAAAGTTAGATTTAAATAGCCATATGTGACTAGTGGCTACTGTATTGAACAACTCAGTTCTACCTTTACACAGGCTTAGTTAAGTCTCAACTAATAATACAACAATTTTTTTCTTTTGTAAGTGCCTTTTTTTCCATGAAAAGTAAGACGAGAATTATTAAGTAATGTGGAAATAGATATAGATTCCTCTGCCTTAGACTACCTACTTTATCAAATGGAATAATTTAAAGGAGAAAACCAGCCCTGCCTTTTGACTACTAAGTGATCCTAGGCAATGGCATTTCTGTATTATTGACACGGAGGGAGCCTTCCTTTAGGGACCTTCCATGGCTTGCCTTTGGTAGAGATGTAGAGTTCACAGCACATTTTCTCAATTTTTTTTTTTTTTTTTCAGAAAGAATCCCTTGTATTATTATCATTCTCATGTTAGGGTGGAGAGGCTGAGCTACAGTGACCTGCCAGTTTTATCAGCATGAGTGTGAGGAGAGAGGAGGAGGAGGTCTGGTTCAGTTCACACAAAACGTTTCCTAGGGACTCATTGCTTGTGGCAGGTACTGTGTTATGTGCAGAAGATTCAGAGAGGAATAAAATAAAGCTCTCCTCTCTTGGATATTTTGGGTGGTCTCCCCTGAGGGAGGGAGAAGAGTGAGGCTGGCTGTGGATGGTCACATCACCTCTCTAGGAGACTACTTACTAACCGTTCTCTCCATCTGGGTGTCAGCAGCCCACCCCCCTTCTTCTAAGCCTGTTGGGCACTCTGCCGGTCCTTGTCCCACTGACCTGCGCTTTCTCTTAAGGCTTGTCTGCATCTCACCATATCTTCAAAACTCACCCCTTTTAAAATAAATCCTCCTTCTTGAATTATCTGGTAAATGTCATCTGGTTCTGGTTGGGACACAGAGTGATACATCCCCTCCTTCTAACTGAACTGTTTCTGGGGGTATATCTCCTCTCTTCTTGGGTTGGGTGGAACATCGCAAAAGGTACACTGAGAATAGCAGCACCAAGGTCTCTGTTCTTGAACACTGGCTGACACATGGAGTGTGATACTGTAGATTCCAGCACTCTAGATGCCCAGCATGCTGGGAGGCTTAACCCCATCACAGAATATGCCTCTGTGTTGAGCTGTGGGTTTAAATTGAGGCAGCATGACTTGGCAAATTATTCCATTATGGTATATCTAACAGAAGAAATACTTAAATTTATCAACGATCTGATAACAAAGTCTGTTAACAGGTATAACTTTATTTATTGACCAACCATAGAAGGATTTCATTTATAGAGTGGGTGGTCAATAAATGATTTTGTTGATGACTAAGTTTGGATTTATTCTTAAATTATGATGCATTGTAAATACATACCAGAAATGAACAAATATATTAATTAAGAGGTCAATATATTAACATTATTTAATATATCTGAATCACATGAGTATATTTTAACACAGATCTATTAATCTTTACTTAGATTTATCATCAGGAAACAATTTTAGTCTTTTAAATAATGTAATTGAAGTAGCTGCCTATTTTATACTAAATGATTATTAGAGTATGATGTGTCATACACTGTGGTAGGTACTAGGATTAAAGTGGTAAACAGGTAGACACTGTTTGCATTTGGGGAGTGTATATTTTATTGGGTAAGATGTATGCCAAAGGAATAATTTGCAAGTAATTTATGTATTGCAATTGTTGCATAGTTATATGGTTTTTGTTTCCTTTTCCCCTTCCTCATTCTACAACCCCTCCCCCACCCGACCTGGAGGCTGACTCATATAGAGACCAAGAAAACAGGGGATTTTTTTGGAAATTTGACTCAAGGAGGAGACAGATATTCTTTAGCGTAATAAGTGCAGGAGATACACTAAAAGGTGTTAATCTTGGTAGTATGAAGACGATAATGGCTTTATACTGAGACTCTAAGAGACTGACCTCAGTGAAAATTGTTTTCCCTTCTCTTCTGCTCTCAGTGATGAAAATCTCTGGAATAATTTGTCAATGAAACGTAAAGGAGCTGAACAAGAAGAGATCCAGTAACAGAGTCTGGGTGTCTGCTTGAAGGAGGTGAGAGTGAGGAGAAAAGCGGCATAAAGAGAATCATAGAGGCTGTGGAAGGAAGGAGGTACTTTTATGCTTACATCTTGGTTGGCCATATGGGAATGCCATGAATCTAGAGGAGCTGGGTGTGGAACCAGCTTTCAAGACAGTCCTCAATGATTCTAGCCCCCTGGTATTCATGTCCTTTTGTAGTCTCCTCCCACATTGGAAAAGGCCGACTTGTATAACCAATAGGATATTGTAGAAATGATTGTGTTTTTGGAGTCGATGTTATAAAAGATATGTGGCCTCTGTCCTGTTCTCTTGGACCACTCAGTCTAGGAGAAGCCAGCTGCTATGTTGTGAGGACTCTCAAGCAGCTCTATGGAGAGGTCAATAAGTGAGGCCATGTGAGTGAGAAATCCTGGAGATGGATCTTCTAGCCTCAGTCACGTTTTCAGATGACTACAGCCTGGGCTGATATCTTGCCTGCGAAATCATGAGACCTTGAGCCAGAACCACCTGCTGAGCTTCTGAATTCCTGACCCAAAGAAACTGTGAGTAATAAATCTGTGTTGTTTTAAATTACTGTGCATTGGAGTAATTAATTATGTAACAATAGATAACTAATACACTGAGAAATGAATTAAATAGAATCCATTCCAAGTTTCCACTGCCCTGTGGATTCTGTAGGAGTTGAACATGTTGTTCTAATGTGAACTATTTGTTTGTTCTTTTGAGTTCTGTGTCTGCTTAAGTAGCTCAAAGCAAGCCTTTAGGAAAATGTACTATACTTTCCCACCCTTCGTAATAAAGGGTGTGATGTTCCGGTTACAATTTTAAGTGCTGAAAGGAGAAATCCAGGGGACAATGAAAGAATGTAACTCATTGATACTGTTACTGCTTACGTGTAAGAATAATACAGGTGTGAGAGACTGAGTAATCTGAATAAAACTATACTGTGTGCACCTGTCTTAAGAATCATCCGCTTGATGTTTTTCCTGCTGGAAGTATCTGGGTTCTTCTTTCCTCAGTTCCATTGACCTTTTCTTTTCTTTTTTTTAAAAACTTTTATTTAAATCCATTTCTATTGTAATTTGGATCATATTTTTGCCTCTCTACCCCTTTGAAAAACAACTTTGTTGCTCTCTCTTTTGGTAATAGAATATTCCAAAGCCCTCTATTTGTAGTCTACATTACAGCTTCATTTCAAAACCCAAATCCTTAAAATTGGCATTGCTTAGCAAATTAACGACTTATACCATAGTGATACCTTGTTATGTTTTCTATTGTTTAATGTAACACTTTGGCCATTGCATAAAAGAATATGTACCAATGAATCTAATTGAAATACCATCCTGAGTTCCTTTTTAAGTGGAAAAAAGCCTATTAAAATTAATTCATTACAAAAACCCCACTGTATTCAACAAGGCAATTTCAAGCAGAATGATACCACTATCTCCCTTGCTCAGATGTTGCTATTTACATATTTAACATCCTGAACCACTATGGAGATTTCAAAACTATTTAAGCATTAGCATAAAGCTGGCATGTGAACCGGATACATCTGCCTATTGCTTTTACATATTTGACTCCTCTCCTTTGTCATCAAACTCAGAAATCTTCACTAGTTCTACGTAGATTATATTATTAAGGAAAGTCAGGTTCTGGCGCCCTCTTGTGTACAAATGCTCCAGGTGTTAGTCTTATTGGCAGCTCAGTTGTTTGTTTAGGGAAATGTGAAAGGATGAATCATTTTTCCATTTATGTATACAACATGATTTGAATTTCTGAAACAATGTGACTTACTTCTTGCTCAGTTATAAGACTGAGGAACTGAGATAAATTTCTATTAAAGCAAACATGAGACATTATAAAAACTCTTGAGAAAACAATTAAATTCCTATTAAATTTTGATTTGTTAGATGGAATCATTTGTTCTCACTTGTACTGATAATAGTTAATTGCCAAAATACCATTGACTAAATTCACTAAAGGGGAGTCTTCCATTCACCGTTTATCCTCTCAAGTCCAGGGCGGGGACCCACCATTGTTAGGAAGAATGTCCCTGCAGACACAATTCCACAATTCATCCTAGTGCCCATTCCTACCCTGGCATCTCCTACACAGTGGTCTACCTTGGCTTGTCCTCCACTGACATGTTAATTTTCTTTCCTGAGGTTGGAAAAAATAATTTAGTGATCCTTGAACACTTAACAAGAGTTGGAGTCTGAGTAACGGTAGTGGGATAGCACAGTGCTTGTATGCCTAGACCACACAAAGCTAGGAATAAAATTAGGCTCACAACATGTGGATTATTTCTCTGATTCTGTTTATCCCTGCCTCTGTGGAACCTCCAGCTGCCTCCAGGTATCCCCACCCCAACTATTTCTGGGCATTCCCACAAATTCCCAGAAGGGCTCACATTCAGTTCTCTTAGCCACCGTGCAGTCACATATTTTCCTCTCTTTATGCCAGATTCTGGGGATGCACAGGCTGCCTGGTGTTGCCTGTTAGTGCGGGTGTAGGCTGCTGATGAATGTGTGGCTATAAGGAGGCTGCCAGAAATGTCTGGACACTGCTGGTGTGCTGGAGCTCTAGCTACGCCAAGGCTTCACTCTGTGTTTTGATTTCTCAAATCTGTTCTGGCTTCTTCTCTGATTGCGGAAAATGTCTACCCTTGTTTTATGATCTTTCAAAGCTTCCAGAGCAGTGTTGACCTCTGAGGCAGGCAGCTCTCCTGTATTCCTGTTAAAAGCTCCATCCCTGCGGCTCTGGCCCATGTCCCTGGAGGGAGGGAAGGCACAGCCGGGAGGAAGAAGGGACATCACTGGACAAAGTGAATTGCACTTGCTTGCTGTTTCTCCTCTCACTCTTTACCCAGGACATTTTTGTTAGAAGAAACAATGAGCTTCACTTCTCTTTCTTACTTTGACTAAAGGCTCCCTCTTCCCAAACAGCTTCCTCATAGCTCTGATTCATCTGTTTGCAGAAATGCTCAGACATGTCTGCGTCTAGGAAGAATGCAGCTCACGCTCCAGTGGGGCTCTCCCCATATTCGTTAGTGGTGACAAGGTGATAGTGGACGGTGGTGCCAGGTTAAGAGAAAAGAAACATCTTTAGATGGAAGATGCTGGCTCTCCTCACACTTCTAAAATGTTCTAGCAGTTGTTCTTGAGGGGAGAATACATCTCATGGAAACTTGGAGGATAGTTTCAAAAGTTCTTGAACATATCATGAGAGGATAATGCTAAAAATTAGATGTTCTTGCTTTATTCTGTCTTGTAATGTACTTTCACCTTGTGATGTATTCAGCAAACATTACACAGAATTATTGTAAAGTTCCTGCTTACAAATATTAAGGTTGCAAGAGACCATATAGTCAAATGCCTCTGTAAGTGAGAAGGTGTTTTCGAAAGGGAGGTTAGCTTGACTAGCCAGAAGTCTGCATAAAGACTTATTTGTTTCTTCTATTTTTCTAGGTAATTATATCATAGTGCTCCTAGCACCTCCTCATTTCTGCCTCTAGCATTTTATGGTGCAATAATATAAACCTAGATCTTGTTGATATTTACAATTAGGTAGCCTGAAGACAGCACTGCTAAGGGGAGGTGGCCTGTCTTATTTCGAATCCAGGTGCTCCACTTACCAGCCGAATAACCTTGACAAGTAACCTTGGCCCTCTAAACCTCAGTTTCCTGATATATGAAGTGGGATAAATAATACTGACAGCACTTACTCATAGGTTGCAAGACTTCACTGAGGTTATTAATAAAAGCTAGGATAGTACAGGAAATGCAGTAAAGACTTGAGAAACTCTTGTCCTTACTAAAACAAAATAAAAATTTTCTCACTGAAGTGAGTTTTTATATGCCAATTATTCCTCAGTAAAGCTGTTAATAAAAGTGAGGGAAGAAAAATTTAAGTAAAAATTGTCTGACCAAAAGAAAATGCTAAGCTTGACTCCCAAAAATTCTGAGATTTTTTTCAAAGGAAGGTAAAGTTCTGGGAAAGACGGACAGAAGGGCTGTGCTTCCTTCACCACTTTATGGAAGAAGGAGTGTCTGGGGAAAACATGAATTGGGGTCATAAAGTGTCCTTTGTGATAAATTCGAATCACTGCTTTACTGTGTTTTACCTAGGTTAGCACCATCCAAAAGGTAACCATTAGCCCCATGTGGCTATTGAGCACTTGAAATGTAGCTATATCTGAATTGAGATGTGGTATCAGTATGAAATACACATCAGATCTGAACATTTATTATAAAAATAAGTAAAATAATTTATTTGAAATTTTAAGGTATTGATTGCATGTTGGAAGTGATAATACTTTGGATATTTTTAAAGGAACTATATTAACGAAAATTAATTTTACCTGCTTTTTTAAAAGCTTTTTTCTAAATGTGGCTGCTGAAAATTAAAAAAATTATATATTTAGATTGAATTATATTTCTATAGGACAGTGCTATGACCCAGATACACTTATGCCTTTTCTTGGTGACCCAGGGATACACAGGAAGGACATAACTTCTGGAAGAAATGATACTGAGGCAGGTTACATTTTTAATGTCAGAGTATTCCCATTAAATTTGTAAAATTTTTATATATCCAATACTCAAAAGAGTAAACTCTGGATTTAGATATTATGGCTTCAAATATAGACACCATCATTGACTATCTGTATGATCTTGAACAAGTGTCTGAATCTCAGCCTTTTCCCCTCCCCCTCCAACCATAGGGGTGATATTATTACCTAGGTCTAGAATCTCAGATGTTCAAGAATATATACTTTTACCTTTCCATAACTGAAATTAATTTCTATTATGAATGCTCAGTCCATCTATTGGTGAAAACAATCTCAGTCCTTTCAGGGTTCACGTTCCCCCATATACACAAAATGCACCCTTTCCTCTAAGTAGTACAAAGGTAAGGGGGGAAGAGCATATGATCAGCTGGGTCATTCTCTTGCCTGTCTGAGGTTTAGATATCAAGGTTGCTGTTTCTTCCTCATCCCAATTGCAAGGGCTCTTCAGGCACCCTAGCTTTCTCTTCCATGTAGACCCACTTTAGGGTTTATGGAAAACAATCATCCAGTTACAAAACCTACCTTCTAGGTACATTAACAGGAATAAACAAGATGATCCATGTAAAGTGTTTAGCACAATGCCTAAACAAATTAAACACCTAGTAAAGGTAATTATTATTCTTAATATTGTTGATGCTGTTGCTCTTGTTCTCAGCCAATGCGTGTTGGGTTTCCAGAGATCTGGTTGCCAGAAGAGAGGTGGGTGAGGTTACCAATTTCTTTTGCTCCTTTTTTAGTATTGAGAGTGAGGAGAGAAACTGGATACACTGGGGGTAAACAAAGCAAAACAAAACATTGATCTCCAATTACTCTTTGTGCTGTTCAAGAGATTAGCAGCTAGGACTGGTGCTGGGAAGACACGTGAGGGTGTGTGGGTAGTGGATTAAAAACTGTAGATCTTCTAAAGTTGAAGGGCATCATTTAATAGTAGAAATAACAATGGCATAAATAGTTATTAAGCATCTCTGACATGCCAGGAATGTGATAAGTGATGTGGAGGATACAAAGCATATGAAAGTCATAGTCCACGCATTTGAAGGATTTATAGTTGCATAAATGAAAAATACGTATTGCATTTCTAAAATGAGAGATGACAGTGGGTTGGAAGGCTGACCATTTCTGCATGGTTTCATATGGTGATGATACTTTGGTGGGGATGTCAAAACTCAGGGTTAATGATAAAACTTTGGATAAAGAAACTCAATTTGTTAGTGTACTTTGAGCTAATAGAGATGTCAGAAACTTATTCTTTCTAACCAAACTCAAAAGAAGCTAATGGATAATTAGAATGTTGATGTATTAATGTACAGTGGGGAATATTCTTTTCAAGTGAGGAGAATGCTTGTGTAAAATTTACTGATAGCTAATATCCAGTAGAAGATAAAATGAATATTTTTTCCAATTTCATTAATATTCATTTTATTGATACATTCATTTTGTCATCTGGTTGGTACTAGATGACACTAAAGTTTTACTTTAAATGTATAACAGAATTCTTTCACATCAAAAATTTTATCTACTAATTACATTTTTAAATATGCAGATTGAGAAAAGACTTCTCATGTTAAGATTTTAATAGTTAAAATATCACAGATCAACATGAGGGAAGCCAGTGTTTTGCAAGAGGATGGTTTGAAAACCGCTGCTACAAATTTGAATGCCTTCTTATCTTGGTGCTTGTCTTTTATGCACTTGCATTTATTAAGGGGTTAAGACTTGATCTAATCTTTGAATGAGGTGTTAGATTTGGATTAGAATAAAAATAGGAAATAAAACCTGGAGAGTGAATAAAGTGTAGGAGAAAGATGTGCAGACAGACCTTTACTAGAATGCAAAGGAGAATCAAGTTAGACTAAAGAGAGAACATGTTTTTTGGAGACTAGATTTGATAGGCAACATGACCCTACTGTATCATATTAAATTGCACAGTGGATGAGAGTATGATATTTGTTGCAACATTCTTTTCTGTATCTACAGTCAAGCCTTCTTGTGTTCTTCTGACATCTTGTTTGCTTCACATGGTGAAGCAAAACATGCTTTCTTTATCTGATTCCTTTTTGTTAATTTTGATACTCAGTTTCATAGCATTTATCCTCCCACAAATGAATAGAATATGGCAAATTTATTTTTGTGTCATGAATCTGGTGAATGTAGCAATGCTGGTTCCCACCTTCACTGTGTATTCATCAGTGTGATGCTTAATTGGGTGTGTTGACTTGGCTAGGCCACAGTACCCAGATCTTCAATGTTCAATAGATAAAACACTAGTCTAGATGTTGTTGTGAAGGTATTTTATGATAAGATTAACATCTAAATCAGTAGACTTTGGGTAAAGCAAATTACTCTCCCATAATGTGGGTGGCCCTCACCTCATCACAGTTGAAGGCCTTAAGAGAAAAAGACCAACTTCCCTGAGGAAGAGGGAATTCTGCCTGCAGGCTGCCTTCAGGCTCAAGCTGCAACATCAGCTCTTTCTTGGGTCTGCAGCATGCAGACCTAGACTGGCACAAATCAAATCTTGCAGATTTTGTGCTTGCCAGCCTCCATAATTGTGTGATACAATTTCTTTCTTTTTTTTTCTTTTTTTTAACATCTTTATTTCAGTATAATGCTTTACAATGTTGTGTTAGTTTCTGCTGTATAACAAAGTGAATCAGCTATATGTGTACATATATCCCCATATCTCCTCCCTCTTGCGTCTCCCTCACACCCTCCTTATGCCACTCCTTTAGGTGGACACAAAGCATAGAGCTGATCTCCCTGTGCTATGCGGCTGCTTCCCACTAGCTATCTATTTTACATTTGGTAGTGTATTTGTGTCCATACCACTCTCTCACTTCGTCCCAGCTTACCCTTCCCCCCGCCCCGTGTCCTCAGGTCCATTCTCTACGTCTGCGTCTTTATTCCTGTCCTGCCCCTAGGTTCTTCAGAACCACTTTTTTTTTTTTTTTTAGATTCCATATATATGTGGAATATGAGGAAAATAAATTCCTCTCTGTCATTCCCTACCTACCTATCTACCTATCTATCTATCTATCTATCCATCTACTTATCTATCTATGTAGATCTAGATCTATAGTTTCTCAGGAGAATCCTGACTAATATAATCAGTCAATCAGGATTAATGATCTACCTCTGGCCAAAATTCATTTAAAATCTAACTCTAGAGTTAGAGTTTAAAGTGAAACTGAAAGACTAGAGTCACATTTTGTAGATGAATGAATCAGTCTTCACAAGTAAAGAGAAGAAAAATAGAAGTCCAAAAACAAGAAAATAATTTACTCAACATGATTTTATTTTCGTCCAGTAGCTCAATCCTTCAAATAGAAGGGGATTTCACTGTATCAGAGATCAGTTACCATTGGGAGCGGATCCACGTTTTGCTCATACAGTTTAGGGAGCTGTATTTAAGAAGAGAATATAAAAGTACTACTACCAAATTAGGTATGGAAGTGAATATTTAGGTTGAGAAGAGGAGTCACAACAATTTACGAAAGTTTAAAAGCTGAAAAATACTGCAAACATAACAAAATCCACAAAGAAAACATACACTTTTTATTAACTAATTGCCTGATATACCTGTACATTACTCCCTACCCCAGTAGTTTTTTGTTGTATATTATTGATTATCACTTGAGAATATACAGATAATTTAGTCCATAAATTCCACACTACCAACAAACTTCCATGCCAGACACTGTAAGATACATTCACATGGAGATGGGACCTTGACTTGCACCTTCCTGTCATGATGGGTGAACATGCCTAGTCTTTATTGGAAAGACTTTATTGAAAGTCTTTCCTTTCCTGAGATGACTGGTAATCACTTAACTATACATCCATGTGACTGTAAGCCATATAAATATATCCTGCAAAACTCAAACTAAATGTGTCCGTACTTAACTTTCCTTACCAGAGTCTAAAAACCCCACAGCCACTCCACCACCACCCAACTCAAGGGGACATGTGATGGAAGGGAATTCAGAGAAAGAGACAAAGGACCTTAAGATAAAATATCCTCATTTTGTGATTTTTACAAAAACATACAATTATGTGAACACGGCCTTGGAAGCGCCCTGGGTGAATGAGAGCCCCAAAGTTTAAGCCTCTGGCTACCATAGTTACGTGAAAGTCTTCTCTTTTCCTGCTTCCAAATAATTTTTCAAAGAATCACTTATTCATGTAAATTTATTAATATATTTTTGTGCTACTGGGATTAATGTGTGAAATTTTCCATAATTAACTGTAAATATTTATACTGTGAATGTGGGAACTACATATGAATGGGAAATGAAATATCCTTAAATCATAAATTTACAATGAATATATTGGAACAGTGTAATTGAATCTTGTTTATAATTATAGTAGATGTACAATAATAGCTGTTTTTTCTTTAATGGCCTTTTCTTTTTTATCCCCAGAAGGGCAGAGGGAAGGAAAAAGAAAAAAGTAAAACAGCCCAGCTTTTATCACAGGAGGCTGACTTCAAAATCAAAATATGTTCTGGAGCCATTCGTAGTTAGAACTGATTTCAAAATAAAATTACCATTGGCTTTCAAGTGGAAATTACAGGGAGAAAATGTTAATAAAAATGTAATGGTTATAATGGCAACTCTAATGATGATGATGTTATGTGCATGTGGTAGGATGAATGATTATATAATCTGTGACACTTTTTTTTTTAGTCCATAGAGGTAGATTAAAATTGGTATTTATGGGATCATAATTTATTCACATCTCCCTAGCTCATTAAAATGACTTTGTCATTATTTCTAAATTCTCATCTTGTGATAGGGCCACGCACATATGGCACAGAAAATTGGACTGACGGGAACTTTTAGTCAGTTCCAATTCTGCTTTCATTTTTCACAGGACTAAAGACTCTCTCTATAAAATCAGTTATTTGGCATCTTCTCATTGATTCTGAAAGAGGTTTATACATGAATATGCATAAGAATCTGTGGCAGGCTGGTGCATTGGTGGCCTCTCAATGCTAAAGCCTTTGTGTAGCCCCTTCCACAAGGACTCTGGGCTTGACCTCCTAACTGGCTGTAGTCAAAGGACATTAACAAATGTGGCATAAGCAAGGCTTGTTGAGAGCATGCACATTCAAGTGTTCCTCTTAGAAAACTCCATCATGGAACCCAGATATCATAGCGTGAGGAGGTCCAGGCTATGTTGCTACAGAGAGAAGCCTTATGGAATGGTCTTGGAGGAGGAGACACCAATTCTTCTGGGTGGAAGAAAACCAAGGTGCCCTAGACAAGTTTCCAGTTGAATGTCACCATATAAGAGAACTCAGGTGACACTACGAAGACTAGAAGCACACAATCAACCCACAAAAAATGTGAAAATAGTACATCATTGTAGTTTTTTTTTAACATCGTTATTGGAGTATAATTGCTCTACAATGGTGTGTTAGTTTCTGCTTCATAACAAAGTGAATCAGCCATACATATACATATAACACCATATTTCCTCCCTCTTGCATCTCCCTCCCACCCTCCCTATCCCACCCCTCTAGGTGGTCACAAAGCACCGAGCTGATCTCCCTGTGCTATGTGGCTGCTTCCCACTAGCTATCGATTTTACATTTGGTAGTCTATATATGTCCATGCCAATCTCTCACTTCGTCCCAGCTTACCCTTCCCCCTCCCCGTGTCCTCAAGTCCATTCTCTACGTCTGCGTCTTTATTCCTGTCCTGCCCCTAGGTTCTTCAGAACCACTCTTTTTTTTTTTTTTTGATTCCATATATATGTGTTAGCATACAGTATTTATTTTTCTCTTTCTGACTTACTTCACTCTGTGTGACAGACTCTAGGTCCATCCACCTCACTACAAATAACTCAATTTCGTTTCTTTTTATGGCTGAGTAATATTCCATTATATATATGTGCCACATCTTTTTTTTTTTTTTAAACATCTTTATTGGAGTATAATTGCTTTACAATGGTGTGTTAGTTTCTGCTTTATAACAAAGTGAATCAGTTATACATATACATATGTTCCCATATCTCTTCCCTCTTGCATCTCCCTCCCTCCCACCCTCCCTATCCCACCCCTCTAGGTGGTCACAAAGCACAGAGCTGATCTCCCTGTGCTATGCAGTTGCTTCCCACTAGCTATCTATTTTACGTTTGGTAGTGTATATATGTCCATGCCACTCTCTCACTTTGTCACATCTTCCCCTTCCCCTTCCCCATATCCTCAAGTCCATTCTCTAGTAGGTCTGTGTCTTTATTCCCGTCTTGCCACTAGGTTCTTCATGACCTTTTTTTTTTCCCCTTAGATTCCATATATATGTGTTAGCATACTGTATTTGTTTTTCTCTTTCTGACTTACTTCACTCTGTATGACAGACTCTAACTCCATCCACCTCACTACAAATAACTCCATTTCGTTTCTTTTTATGGCTGAGTAATATTCCATTGTATATATGTGCCACATCTTCTTTATCCATTCATCTGTCGATGGACACTTATGTTGCTTCCATGTCCTGGCTGTAGTAAATAGAGCTGCAATGAACATTGTGGTACATGACTCTTTTTGAATTCTGGTTTTCTCAGGGTATATGCCCAGTAGTGGTATTGCTGGGTTATATGGTAGTTCTATTTTTAGTTCTTTAAGAAACCTCCATACTGTTCTCCATAGTGGCTGTATGAATTTACATTCCCACCAACAGTGCAAGAGGGTTCCCTTTTCTCCACACCCTCTCTAGCATTTATTGTTTGTAGATTTCTGGATAATGGCCATTCTGACCAGTGTGAGGTAATACCTCATTGTGGTTTTGATTTGCATTTCTCTAATGATTAGTGATGTTGAGCATCCTTTCATTCGTTTGTTGGTGATCTGTATATCTTCTTTGGAGAAATGTCTATTTAGGTCTTCTGCCCATTTTTGGATTGGGTTGTTTGTTTTTTTGATATTGAGCTGCATGAGCTACTTGTAAATTTTGGAGATTAATCCTTTGTCCGTTGCTTCATTTGCAAATATTTTCTCCCATTCTGAGGGTTGTCTTTTTGTCTCGTTTATGGTTTCCTTTGCTGTGCAAAAGGAAAGTTTTGAAGTTTCATTAGGTCCCATTTGTTTACTTTTGTTTTTATTTCCATTTCTCTGGGAGGTGGGTCAAAAAAGATCTTGTTGTGATTTATGTCATAGAGCATTCTGCTTATGTTTTCCTCTAAGAGTTTTATAGTGTCTGGCCTTACATTTAGGTCTCGAATACATTTTGAGTTTATTTTTGTGTATGGTTTTAGGGAGTGCTCTAATTTCATTCTTTTACATGTAGCTGTCCAGTTTTCCCAACACCACTTATTGAAGAGGCTGTCTTTTCTCCATTGTATATTCTTGCCTCCTTTATCAAAAATAAGGTGACCATATGTGCATGGGTTTATCTCTGGGCCAGTACCATACTGTCCTGATTACTATAGCTTTGTGGTATAGTCTGAAGTCTGGGACCCTGATTCCTCCAGCTCTGTTTTTCTTTCTCAAGATTGCTATGGCTATTCGGGGTCTTTTGTGTTTCCATACAAATTGTGAAATGTTTTGTTCTAGTTCTGTGAAAAATGCCATTGGTAATTTGATAGGGATTGCATTGAATCTGTAGATGGCTTTGGGTAGTATAGTCATTTTCACAATGTTGATTCTTCCAATCCAAGAACGTGGTATATCTCTCCATCTGTTTGTATCATCTTTAATTTCTTTCATCAGTGTCTTATAGTTTTCGGCATACAGGTCTTTTGTCTGCTTAGGTAGGTTTATTCCTAGGTATTTTATTCTTTTTGTTGCAGTGGTAAATGGGAGTGATTCCTTAATTTCTCTTTCAGAATTTTCATCATTCGTGTATAGGAATACAAGAGATTTCTGTGCATTAATTTTGTATCCTGCTACTCTACCTAATTCATTGATTAGGTCTAGTAGTTTTCTGGTAACATGTTTAGGATTCTCTATGTATAGTATCATGTCATCTGCAAACAGTGACAGCTTTACTTCTTCTTTTCCAATTTGGATTCCTTTAATTTCTTTTTCTTCTCTGATTGCTGTGGTTAAAACTTGCAAAACTATGTTGAATATTAGTGGTGAGAGTGGGCAGCCTTGTCTTGTTCCTGATCTTAGAGGAAATGGTTTCAGTTTTTTACCATTGAGAACGATGTTGGCTGTGGGTTTGTCATATATGACCTTTATTATGTTGAGATAAGTTCTCTCTATGCCTACTTTCTGGAGGGTTTTTGTCATAAATGGGTGTTGAATTTTTTTTTTTTAAAGCATTTTCAAGGGTGTTGAATTTTGTTGAAAGCTTTTTCTGCATCTATTGAGATGATCATATGGTTTTTATCCTTCAATTTGTTAATATGGTGTATCACATTGATTGATTTGCATATATTGAAGAATCCTTGCATTCCTGGGATAAACCTCACTTGATCATGGTGTATGATCCTTTTAATGTGCTGTTGGATTCTTTTGGCTAGTATTTTGTTGAGGATTTTTGCATTTATGTTCATCAGTGATGTTGGCCTGACGTCTTTGTCTGGTTTTTGTATCAGGGTGATGGTGGCCTCGTAGAATGAGTTTGGGAGTGTTCCTCCCTCTGCTATATTTTGGAAGAGTTTGAGAAGGATAGATGTTAGCTCTTCTCTAAATGTTTGATAGAATTCGCCTGTGAAGCCATCTGGTCCTGGGCTTTTGTTTGTTGGAAGATTTTTAATCACAGTTTCAATTTCAGTGCTTGTGATTGGTTTGTTCATATTTTCTATTTCTTCCTGGTTCAGTCTCGGCAGGTTGTGCTTTTCTAAGAATTTGTCCATTTCTTCCAGGTTGTCCATTTTATTGGCATATATTTGCTTGTAGTAATCTCTCATGATCCTTTGTATTTCTGCAGTGTCTGTTGTTACTTCCCCTTTTTCATTTCTAATTCTGTTGATTTGAGTCTTCTCCCTTTTTTTCTTGATGAGTCTGGCTAATGGTTTATCAATTTTGTTTATCTTCTCAAAGAACCAGCTTTTAGTTTTATTGATCTTTGCTATTGTTTCCTTCATTTCTTTTTCATTTATTTCTGATCTGATCTTTATGATTTCTTCCCTTCTGGAAACTTTGGGGGGTTTTGTTCTTCTTTCTCTAATTGCTTTAGGTGTAAGGTTAGGTTGTTTATTTGAGATGTTTGTTGTTTCTTGAGGTAGGATTGTATTGCTATAAACTTCCCTCTTAGAACTGCTTTTGCTGCATCCCGTAGGTTTTGGGTCGTTGTGTTTTCATTGTCCTTTGCTTCTAGGTATTTTTGATTTCTTCTTTGATTTCTTCAGTGATCTCTTGGTTATTTAGTAGTGTATTGTTTAGCCTCCATGTGTTTGTATTTTTTACAGATTTTTTCCTGTAATTGATATCTAGTCTCATAGCCTTGTGGTCAGAAAAGATACTTGATACGATTTCAATTTTCTTAAATTTACCAAGGCTTGATTTGTGACCCAAGATATGATTTATCCTGGAGAATGTTCCATGAGCACTTGAGAAGAAAGTGTATTCTGCTGCTTTGGATGGAATGTCCTATAAATATCAATTAAGTCCATCTTGTTTAATGTATCATTTAAAGCTTGTGTTTCCTTATTTATTTTCATTTTGGTTGATCTGTCCATTGGTGAAAGTGGTGTGTTAAAGTCCCCTACTATGATTGTGTTACTGTCAATATCCCCTTTTATGGCTGTTAGCATTTGCTTTACTTATTGAGGTGCTCCTATGTTGGGTCCATAAATATTTACAATTGTTGTATCTTCTTCTTGGATTGATCCCTTGATCATTATGTAGTGTCCTTCTTTGTCTCTTGTAATAGTCTTTATTTTAAAGTCTATTTTGTCTGATATGAGCATTGCTACTCCAGGTTTCTTTTGATTTCCATTTGCATGGAATATCTTTTTCCATCCCCTCACTTTCAATCTGTACGTGTCCCTAGGTCTGAAGTGGGTCTCCTGTAGACAGCATATGTACGGGTCTTGTTTTTGTATCCATTCAACCAGTCTATGTCTTTTGGTTTGAGCATTTAATCCATTTACAAATAAGGTAGTTATAGATATGTATGTTCCTATTACCATTTTCTCAATTGTTTTGGGTTTGTTATTGTAGGTCTTTTCCTTCTCTTGTGTTTCCTGCCTAGAGAAGTTCCTTTAGCTTTTGTTGTAAAGCTGGTTTGTTGGTGGTGAATTCTCTTACCTTTTGCTTGTCTGTAAAGGTTTTAATTTCTCTGTCGAATCTGAATGAGATCCTTGCTGGGTAGAGTAATCTTGGTTGTAGGTTTTTCCCTTTCATCACTTTCAATATGTCCTGCCACTCCCTTCTGGCCTGCAGAGTTTCTGCTGAAAGATCAGCTGTTAACCTTATGGGGATTCCCTTGTGTGTTATTTGTTGTTTTTCCCTTGCTTTCAATATTTTTTCTTTGTATTTAATTTTTGATAGTTTGATTAATATGTGTCTTGGCATGTTTCTCCTTGGATTTGTTCTGTATGGGACTCTCTGCACCTCCTGTACTTGACTGACTATTTCCTTTCCCATGTTAGGGACGTTTTCAACAATAATCTCTTCAAATATTTTCCCAGTCCCTTTCTTTTTCTCTTCTTCTTCTGGGATCCCTATAATTTGAATGTTGGCACGTTTAATGTTGTGCCAGAGGTCTCTGAGACTGTCCTCACTTCTTTTCATTCTTTTTTCTTTATTCTGGTCTGTGGTAGTTATTTCCACTACTTTATCTTCCAGGTCACTTATCCGTTCTTCTGCCTCAGTTATTCTGCTATTGATTCCTTCTAGAGAATTTTAAATTTCATTTATTGTGTTGTTCATCACTGTTTGGTTGCTCTTTAGTTCTGCTAGGTCCTTGTTAAACATTTCTTGTATTTTCTCCATTCTATTTCCAAGATTTTGGATCATCATTACTATCATTACTCTGAATTCTTTTTCAGGTAGACTGCCTATTTCCTCTTCATTTGTTTGGTCTAGTGGGTTTTTGCCTTGCTCCTTCATCTGCTGTGTGTTTCTCTGTCTTCTCATTTTGCTTAACTTACTGTGTTTGGGGTCTCCTTTTTGCAGGCTGCAGGTTCATAGTTCCTGTTGTTTTTGGTGTCTGCCCCCATTGGCTAAGATTGGTTCAGTGGGTGTGTAGGCTTCCTGGTGAAGGGGACTGGTGCCTGTGTTCTCGTGCATAAGGCTGGATCTTGTCTTTCTGGTGGGCAGGACCATCACTGTAGTTTTAAACCAGTAAGTGTAGGTTTGAAGAGCAACAGTAGATAATGGAAACAGGATTATAGAAAGATTTTTAATTTATTTTTATTTTTTTAGCCACGTTGTGTGGCTTGTGGGATTTTAGTTCCCTGACCAGGGATTGAACCCGGGCCCTCAGCAGTGAGAGCATGGGGTCCTAACCTCTGGACCACCAGGGAATTCCCAAGAAAGATTTTTTAAAACCATCCTACCTGTGTATGAAAATCTAAAAGTGGTTTGAATGAGAATTATAGAGCCTTATTAAGCTGAATGTCCATAAATATGACATTTATTCAGCCCTTTACATATTCAGCCTTATAATTTTAAAAGCAAATATTTATTAAGTATTTACTATAAGTTAGTCATTATACTAAACAGTTTACATTTATTAATTTTTAAAATCCATACAATAACCCTATGGGTAAGCACTATATTTGTCCCCATTTTACAGATGAGGAAGCTGAGACTTAAAGACAATAAGTATTTTGTCTAAAGTTATACAGCTACCATACAGTGTGTGAAAGGTATACAAAAGAATTATAAAATGCAGTCTGTATAAGCAATGTAATGTGCAGTCTGCAAAAAGGTCTACACCCTTGACATTATTAGAAGAAGAGATAATATTTTAACATATTAAACAGTGTAGTATTTGTTAAATGATCTTAGTATTTTGAATCAAATTGACACAGATTTAAATGGTGGCTCTACCACCAGCTTTGTGACCCTAAACAATTTATGTAAACTCTGAGCCTGTTTTCTTATCTATAGGCTGGAAATTAAAAACGTCTCTCTTCCATGGTTATTGAGAGTGTAACCTGGGCAGTAGAGCCAGGTTGTATCTACTTCTGTTGATTGTGCTCATCTCTTCCCAAATCGTGTTCAGGGACTTGGCATTGGTAGCTTACAATCAGTTTTGGTGGGAGTATTAACAGTATGAAAATGTTAAAACCTCATTAGCCAAAGACTTCTAGCCTGTAGTCTGACAAAATCCAATTTACTGACTAATGCACAGCAAGGTAGCACACTCTGAGAAACTCTGCTGGAGCCCACCCTGGACAAGGGGGTGGAGAGAATGGTGTAAGTGTTGGGTTCCTGCCAGAGGATTCTGAGGGCAGGGGAGATCCATTCTGGTTTGGTTGCTGTTTCTCAGACAAGATTAGGAGGAATGGGGATTAACTAGGGGTTGTGTGCTGCCAAGAGGATAGGAAAGTCTAGCATCCAATTGGGAACAACAAGGGGCATCTGGGAGTGTCATTGGTAAGAAAGCAGCAATCACTCATAAAGGGGATTGTTATGACACTTTACAGCCACATAACCTTGGGAGAAGCAATTTGTTCTGTTAACTTTGCAGCTGACTTTATATGTTTGTCTTTTTAGCTTGTTTAACAGCCAGGCTGCTTTTTGTTTTTCAGTCCAAGTTTATTTTTACTCTTACTGTCTCAGAAAGTCTTTCAGAAATCAGCAAGCACTACAAATCAGGGCTTTTAATTTTTCTTGGAATCCCAGTTGTTAAACATTTACTAGCGTATCACTACTTGTTTGTTCTCATATTTCTGTCCTCATGAGAGATTCGTCTCCATTTAAAACTCAGTGAACACAGTCAAGTCCCTAATGTATAAAAGTCTAATATCCTCCCCAGGTATTTCTTAGAATCCTCAGGGAATGCTTACGTTTCACAAATCCAGCGTTAAGTATCTATCTTTGGATTATTTACTCATTTCAGGGTTTCCCTGAGAGTGTGTGAAGATTCTTGTCATAACTTGCTGGCTAAAAAGTGCTTAGCAAAACATTTCCTCTCAGAACATAGGAAGCCCTTCTTCCAAGAAAAAAAAATTCTGTTTTTCACTTTTGTTTATAAAAGTTTCTTAAAATCACTAAATAATTCCAGATTTTCTAGCTTCAACAAATTGGCACAGTGACGATATATGTGAAAATGGGAACGATTGGGTTCCGCTCCTCTGCTTTTGTCTTCCTACTTCTCTAACTGTACAAAGTGAATACATGTTAGTCCACCTGGGTAATATTTTAGGTAATAGTGATGGGGAAATGACCATATATTTACCCATGAAGTGCATTTGTTCGAAGATGTAGATGCAATTTTAAGGCAAAATATGAACATCTACTAGAGAACTTTTCAAGCATGATGTTTCAAAATGTGAAATTATTCCTGTTCTTTTTCTCTAAAATATTATATTTTGGAAGGAATACAAGTTGTCTCTATAATGGATGGAAACTAAGGTAAAGAAGAACTATGACTCAAAATGAAAGATGCACAGACTACTGGAGTTGAGAGGGATCTTAGAGATCATCTTAAAATATTTGTATTTAAACCTGCTTGAGAATCTGAAGCCGTGGATCTTCTTCCCAGAAAAATACCTATGCCCTAGTGTGTGCTTATGTACATACCACCATCACAGAATTTCAGTGTTCTTTGATCCCTTCCAAGCCCAATAATATATTCCAATCTAAGGGGAACATCTGGATCTAGTCTGTCCATTTACTTTTCTTTTATTCAAAAAGTTATCAAGCCAAGATGACATTCTGAAGTAGTAATAGGTCTAGGATTACAGATTACAAGCAATAACTCTTGCCTTAATGGTGGGCCACCCATGTCTTCTCTAAACTCCTCTTTCCCCTATCGCCATCTGGAGGTGACTTATTTACTCAGGTTCTAAGTCTGGTGACAGGAAATGAGTTTGAATAGGCCATACAGTATGGTGGTTCAAAGTACAGGCTTTGGAGTTGGGGCAGCCTAGGCTCAAGGTCTGGTTTTGCTACAGACTTTAGGTACAGTTCAACCTTTCGAAGCTTCAGTTTCTTCATTGTAATAAGGGGAAAATAATTGAAGAATCGTAAAGATGAAATGAAGATAATATGTATGAAGTACTTAGTTTCTGTGTCCTCAAAAATTGGAGAGACATACACGAAGGCACCGAGAACCACAACTCACTGGAGCAGAAACCCATGAGCAAAAACCTCCATGGGGATCAGTATGGGCTGAGAAAACCTAAACCGTAACTGACAAGTTGCTGGAGGCTCAGACAAAACTGAGAGCTATGGCCTCCAGGGGGGCATGACCACACTTCTGTGAGATTTGCCTCTAAAAGCTCTACCAGGTTCTCACAGTGAAAATTAAAGAAAAATCCCATTTTGAACCATTTTGAAACATACCAGATCATTCCATTCTTCTTAACAAGGCCTGCCCTGTAACCTTAATTCTCTAATGGATCTAAGAAGAGTTGATTTTCAGTTTGTTCAGCTTCATGCTTGCTGTTATGATGGAGTGATGACCTCAAGCTCTTTACATGCTGTACTGTAAACCAGAAGCCCTATACAAGTCTTTTTGTGGACATGTTTTTACTTCTCTTGGGTAAATACTTAGAAGTAGAATTGCTTCTTTTTAGTGTTTCTTTCGTTAGCAATGAAGAATTATGACTACATTCAAGTACTATATTTCAAGTTTTTCTTCAAATCCATCAAGTAAATGTGAATGTATGTTTGGACAATGGCTCTTTAAAAAACATGGCACTGTGTTGCTGTCAGCTTTGAGATGTGCTGCTAGAAATTTACTATTGTAGAGAGAAGGTCTCACCAAAGAAACTGTACTGATTTTTTTTTTTTATGCTTTATCAAGAAGACCCTTCTGTCCTTGGTGATATGCTAGTCATTACTGAGGGTTGGTTTCTCCCTGCCCCTCCATGTCTATCCTTCCAAGAAGGGTAGAGAAGTCTTAGGGTCCTAAGATCTGGGCATTGACTGTAGTATATAAAGGGAGTTACTAGGAGCAGAGATTGAACCCATCTAGCACCTCAGCCCTAGGCTGATGAGCAGGTCAGGGTATCCCACCACATGGATATGAGTGCAGCATCCTGCCTAAACACCACAAGGGGATATTTCCAGGTCTCTGGTAAAGCTCTAGGGAATACCTGAAAACTGATGGGACTGAGGGAGGGCCTCAATAACCCATGGTTTAGGGATAGGATTGGGGCCTATCTTTGCATCCAAGCTGGTGACAAAGGGGAGATATGCCTGTTACAAAAGTAATAATGATAAATGAAACAAATGTAGCAAATTATTTATATTAGAAAAGTTAACCTTATATTAACATTATTCAAGTTATCATTTTAATGTCACTTTTACTTGTTTTTATTCTACTATTTTTCTGAGAAGAAGAGGTATAGATCAGAGTGTCCTTGGGGATAATTTTGAATATTCATTAATGAGAGTTTTTATATTTTGCAGTTTTGTTTGCATAATAATCTAAAATTTTAATATAAGCAAAAATAAATATAATCTGGATCATCTGGTTGAACATTTACATCTGAGAATGGCTCCATGATTCCTGTGGAGTGTGCATTTATGTTTATGACTTACATTTTATCCAGTGAAGGCCAAATGACATTGTGATGTGCTGTATGGATTGCATTTTCAGGCTAGTTTAAGTTGAGACAACTGACTAGAGAATTGATTCTTCTATGGCATGTGATAGTATCATAATAACATTGCAAAAAGTAATATAAATATCTCTAAGTTATTCACCCACCCAACTTGGAGAATTCTCTTAGTGTTAAGAGTAATATACAAAAGGCTTTTTTTTTTTTTAAATTAATTTATTTATTTTTGGCTGTGTTGGGTCTTCGTTTCTGTGCAAGGGCTTCCTCTAGTTGCGGCGAGCGGGGGCCACTCTTCATCGCGGTGCGTGGGCCTCTCACTATCGTGGCCTCTCTTGTTGCGGAGCACAGGCTCCAGACGCGCAGGCTCCAGACGCGCAGGCTCAGTCGTTGTGGCTCACGGGCCCAGTTGCTCCGCGGCATGTGGGATCTTCCCAAACCAGGGCTCGAACCCGTGTTCCCTGCATTGGCAGGCGAATTCTCAACCGCTGCACCACCAGGGAAGCCCAAGGCTTTTTACTTAAATAGAGCTTTTTACTTTTCAGTGTTGAATGTTGGCATTAGGTAACTGATTGATTCATCAAAGAATGATGGATAGTTTAAATGAAATAAGCCAGGATGCCTTCTTCTCTCCCATCCCAGACTGGGAGAACCTTGGAAACTATGTGCCCAAATAATATACCTATGCCTTAAAAGAAGGCAGCCAACTAGTATTGGACTGTGATATGAACAAAATTAAATCTCTGTTGCGTTAAGTAACTGAGATTTCAAATTTTGTTATTTCATCAGAGCTTATCCTACCTTGAATAATACACTATCTAAACAGAAAAAAAATCAGGTCATGGGCATATTAATCAGAAGTCTTTTGGTTGCAAGTTAATGAAAATCCATCTCAATCCATTTTTAAAAAAGAAAAGGAATTGAATGGTTTATATAACTGAATGGTCCAAGAGTAGGTCTTCAGAGTTAGTCATAGCTAAATCCAAAAAATCAAAAACTGTCATCAGGATTTGGGTCTCACTCTTAGCCTAATTTACACTTTTACTCTTTTTCTGTACCAACACAGTCTAGAGGATGATTCTGATTCACCTGACTGGGTTATGTCCCTTACTCTGAACCATTCACTGTGAATGGGTCATGCAATAAACTCAATGGTCAAGTTTACTCATATTCTTATTCTTAGAAATGGGGTGATTGGGGGACAGGTAAGATCAGCCCCACTCATATCGCAAGGACTGAAGATAGGGTAGGGGAGATTCTCCAAAGGAAAACTGGGCTGCTGTGACCAGAGTGGAAAGGAAGTCAGGCAGGCAAAAACAATAGAGTTCCATTGTAGGGGAGTAGAAGTCTTTATGTCTCATGTATTTCAAGAAGGGAAGCTGGGTTGCATATATAGAAACACAAACGTGTTTGCTGATCATGCTTTTTAAAATTGAAGTATTGTGGTGAATAAGTGGTAAGCTGGCTATGTAACTGACAATAGGGAGAGTAGCTGTTGCAATGTGATAATTCACTTTAATCAAAGATAAAGGAGATAATTTGTCACATCACATCAAGACCATGTATATCAGTAATACATCTATCAGTGTACAGAAGATGTCACATCTGGTTGAAAGCAGTTTAAGTGATATTACATCTCTCAAGAAATAAAAGCCAAGGGCAGGTTATTCCATATTGAAATCACAGCACAATTATTCATTATTTAGATAATAATGACACATTTAGAACTTGTTCAGAGAGCAATCAACAAGCTGACTGTTCAGCCACATCCTAATCTATTTTATATGTGAATAAAACTAGTCAAGTAGAAAACTGTGATTCAAATAGAAAGCTCCTTGTTTCTCAGTTATATTATTTATATGTGATAAGTTGCTAGATGACTTAAGGTAATTATTGATTGTATAGAGATTATAAAGCACATATATAGGGGTGTGTGTTTATCCATCCATTGTTGACCTAGTTTTGTGATATATATATATCCATAATTAATAAGTATAAATAAAACTGAATATGAGCACAATTATAAATCTTTTGTATGTGTAATAGCACACTGAATATTTGCTAAAGATTTTAAAATTTTATGTAAGAAATGATTCTCTCATTTAAGAAGTTTAGAGAACTGTTTAATCAGCAATTGGAATTGGGTGCCATGAAGTAGAAAAAGTATTCAAATAACTTTTTTCCCCTTCCTTTCCCTTTGCTTTTTTTTTTAAACAAAGAAATTGACTATAAATGTAGAGAGTAAGAGTCTAGTAAAAGACTGAAAGAACAGTGAAATTTGGTACATGTTAATTTCCTGCCAAGTTTCAGGATTATGTTCCTGAATTTTAATGGGCATGACAAAACTGGAGTTGGTAGGATCAAGGTCTCATAGAAGTTTGGAAATCAACAGAAATTTGGTAAATATTGCAATATATAACAAAATGGAGACATAAATATAACAAATTATAAATAAAAGTTAAAAAAGCAGCTGCTTTCAAAACAAACCATAAGCCAAAGCTATGAAAAACTTGCACTAATAGATAATTCTTTTCCTGAATTACTTTCTCCAAGAAATTTGCTGTGATGTTTTGATCTGCTGTGGCAGATTTTTCCCAAGTTTTGTAATCAATCTCACTGCACCTCTATTCAAAGGATGTTGATCTAAATACCTGCACTGTCCTGGGCATATTACAGGCATTTCTTAAACTCACAGAGTTTAGGAAACTTTCTTGAAGAAGTGAGAAGACACTTATATGTGGAACCTAAAAAAAAAAAAAAAAAAAATCAAGCTCATAGTTACAGAGAACAGATAGGTGGTTGCCAGAGGCGGTGGGTAGGAGTGGGTGAAATGAGTGAAGGAAGTCAAAAGGTACAAACTTCAAGTTATAGAATAAATATCATGGAGATGTAATGTACAACATGGCAACTACAGTTAGTAATACTGTGTTGCATATTTGAAATTTGCTAAGAGAGTAGATCTTAAAAGTTCTCCTCACAAGGAAAAGAATTCTCTACGTATAGTGATGGATAACTAGACTTATTGTGGTGATCATTTCACAGTGTGTACAAATATCGAATCATTATGTTGTACACCTGAAACTAATATAATGTATGCCAATTATATCTCAATATAAAAAACATTTTTAAAAAGCAAAGAAGAAAAAAGAAGTGAGAAGAATTCAGATCTGCCTGACTACATCTATCCCATCTACAGTTTCTCAGTCTGCTGCAATGCACACATCAGGCTTTTATGGTCGTGCCACCCTGTTCCTGATGATTCTCTAGTCATTCCTCCCTAACATGCATAGGGGCCCCATGGAGCACTTTCAGCCACCTGATTTCTGGTCGCCTACAGAGTTCCAAATACTATAGCATGAATTATGCTTCTTAATATTAAATCACCTTGGCTCTTTTAGTCTCACAGGAATCAGAAGACCTAGGTTAGTATTTCAGCTCTCTCATACCAATTACATGATCTTGGACAAATGGCTTAAACTATTAGTGCCTCAGTCCTCTTTCTTTATCCTTCTCATTGACTCATGAGATAGA
The DNA here is from genome assembly GCF_028564815.1 of Eubalaena glacialis. Lineage (NCBI taxonomy): Eukaryota > Metazoa > Chordata > Mammalia > Artiodactyla > Balaenidae > Eubalaena > Eubalaena glacialis. The sequence continues at coordinate 80,528,762 of NC_083719.1, forward strand.
TCTTCTGACCCCTTTTCCCAGCTTTGTGGAATTTTAGTGATGCCAATGAATTTGAACCTATTTTAAATTATCTTGTATTTTTCTGTTGTTTTTTAGTTCTTGTGTATTAGGTATGATTTTGCTCTGCAATTCTTGGGGAACAATATACAACATTTTTTCATAGCTTAAATGTGAATTTGAGCCCCCTACTTTAGTCTGATCTTTTTTTGGGGGGAGGGTAAAGGTGGTAGACCACTACCTCTTTTTAATGTTGTGCAAACATTCACCTGTTTGAAAAATGGGAAAAGATCCTGGTTCTTGGTCCATTGTGTTGGTTGTCATTAATATTCTTTCTATGAAGGGATGCTGCTGGGAAGAGCTGCGTCTCTACCATTATTCAGGCACTGCTTCTCCTGAAGGATTCAGATGTCTTCACATCAGTTTTCAGTACTGACCTCAGGCTTAGCCACAGAGACTCTCTTCTTTGTGAAGAAGAGTCAGGATTCCACAGATGTCCAAAAGCCTTCTATACTCCCTAGTCTCTGGAGCTGGGAGCAAGGGTTTGTGAATGCTCACTAGATATGAAAATCATAAAGTCCCCCTGTGTCTTCACTAGTCCCCCAGAATCTATTCTTTCTTTTCCAGGATGAGTTTTTTTTAAAACATTACTCCAAGCACTGCCTCCTTCCCCTCTCTCCACTGAGATTACCCAGCCTAGTGTCCCAAATAAAAGCCTAAAAAGGACTTGTCTCCTTGGTACCAGACAGTACCTGTTTCTGCCTCTGGAACCCAAAGCTGTTAACAAGCCCTAGAAGTTAAATGAAATCCAAAAACAATGCTTGGAGTTCCTATTTCTAAGGGTCTGGGTAACCATAATGAAATGAAAGTTTTGTATTTCTTCTGAGAATTTCATATAGGAGTGGGAATAAGAGAGAAATTATCTCAATAAATTACCCTGCAAAATTTTTCTTCATGTATATTTTAAAAGGGTGTGAATTTAAATATCTGGAGCAAGGATGGTGAATGCATGACTTTTGCAGCCACTGCTTTCTCCCTTACCCATGGCAGATATAGCTAATTAATCATTTCTATCTGTGGTCTACAGTTGCTTGTTAATCGTCAACATAATGGGTGAGACAACCAGTACTAATGAATTTGAATCAGAAATTGAAATTGGAATACGCTTACCATACGTTCCCTAAAGATTGTATAATGTGGAAAATTCCGAAATTTAGTGATGTTGTCAGTGGGGTGGGATGGAGTGGAAAGATGAAGGGTACGGGAGAAGGAGAGAAGGGATGATTGATTGAAGTTGTGTTTCAGAGAGGCCATACGGAGCACATATTCCATGTGAGCCCACCTTGAGCCTAGGATTTGCTCTTCAGCCTTGGTTCTGAGCACCTTTACATTGTGAGTTCAGGAAAAACCAGGCTTTGGGAGATAGATATATTCTGAAGAAACTGAGTCATTAATCTTGAAAATTACATGGTTAAAAATGAAATTTCTAGATAAGAAGTCTAGAAAACACATGTTTAGTGGTCTACCTAGTCTTTTACCTGCGACAAAGACTTCCTATGAAACCAAATTAATATCAGAAAGTTAATAAAACAATTTAAAGAAAATAAAGAGCTGGATGTTCCTAAAGAATAATGGCTTTAGGATAAGATAGTGTACGGACCCATCAGCAAAGTAGGAATGTATGTGATGAACAGATCAGTGAACTAATATTGTGGATGGCCTAGTATATTAGAGTTCTCCAGAGAAACAGAACCAATAGGATATGTATTTTATATGATAAAATATAATAAAATAGATTTATTATAAGGAATTGGTTCACAAGATTATGGAGGCTGACAAGTCCCAAGATCTACAGAGTGAGTCAGCAAGTTGGAGACCCAGGTGATCTGATGGTGGTGTTCCAATATGAGGCTGGCAGGCTTCAGAACAAGGAAGAGCTGAGGTTTCAGTTTGAGTCTGATGGCAGGAAAAAGTCGATGTCCCAGCTTGAAGGCAGTCAGGCAGGAGGAATTATCTCTTTCTGGGGGAGGATCATCCTTTCTGTTATCAGGCCTTCAGTGTGTTGGATGAGCCCTCCCTGCTTCCAACCCCAGCCCACCCCGACCCACCCATATTAGGGAGGGCTTTACACAGACTATTAATTTAAATGTTAACCTCACCCCAAAACACTCTTACAGAAACACCCAGAAAAATGTTTGACCAAATATCTGGCATGCTGTGGCCCAATTTGACACATAAAGTTAAATGTTACACCTGGGAACTCTTTTTCCTGAAAGGGCTGAACTGGAGACAAAGGAATTTTTGCTCTTTGAGTTCAGTTTTTTAAAATGTAATACAGACTGAAGTTTATTTTCTATGAGTTATATTTATTTATTTTTTGTTTCCATGAAAGGATTTTAGTAGACTATCCAGATTCACTAGCATTACAATTACAAAATGTTATTTCAAGGTGTTATTTATCCAGATAACCAATACTCATTTAATAAAAGCATATTCAATTCTAGTTTAGAAGATGATATTATCTTAACTAATTCCAAGAGATCAGCCCATTTCAGCCTAAAAACACCATTGCATTAATCATATATTTGCAACTTATTTATTTTAAGGTCTCATGTACATCTAATTTATGTTATTTAACGTGTATCAGAAATCCACACACAGGCACACTTTATGCACACATTTAAACCATGCAATAAATTTAAAAGTAAAATTCCCTTGTAGAATTTTCCATGTATCTGTACTACTCCTTTATGCCTATTCTCCCTTTTCCCCAATTTTTTTGAATGGCATTTGAAAACTAACTTCAGATACTTTGTAAGCATTCCTTAGATTTTTGACTTTTTTCCCCTTTATTTTCTAACATTAAAGACAAGCAGCTGAGAGAAAACAGAACCAAATTTGGTTGGCCCTAATACAAATTTCAACTATTTATATTCCACAGTTACTAACCAAACTTACTTTTAAGAAAATATTAACAACTTTAGCCACAATCTAAATTTTATCATATCAGCAAACGCTATAAACTCTTAAATCAAAAGTAATTATACAGAGTAAAATCTAGTTTAGTGGGCATGTGAATCTATAATATAACAAAAATCACAGGATAATCCTCATTTTTTCCAATTTTTTTCTGGAAAATGCATTATAAACACATTGCATTTTCCCACAGGAACCTAAAATTTCAGTTGCATTCCTGCTCAATTAACTCACCATTAAATAAGTCATGGTTGTGACTAGCAACACATTATAAAAGCAAAGATAAAATGATAAACATACAATAAACTTAATAAAATTATAAGTGCTATAGAATTAGAAAAATGTTCTTCTCTCTATATATATTTGAGATTCTACTCAAAAAATTCTACTCAACTTTGAAATGTTGGCGAGTAATTTAAAATGTTAAACACACACACACCCCACTATGTGGTCAAAGAAAACATGGATAGGGACCCTGCTGGGCGTCAGTTCGTAGCCTTCCTTACAGTTCAACCTTTGGCTTGAAGAAACGAAATGATACTTAGAGAAGAAGAAATTATTTAACTTAGAGAAGTTAAATAATTTGTCCATGATTACACAAGCAAGTCAGAATACAAGTCAGGACTAAAACCCAGTCATTTTGAATTTAGTTAATATTCCTTCTGTGTCACAGAAGGAACACCTGCAGATGCGCTTTGAAAATTTGGTAAGACTGTGAGAAAAGAGGGCGTTCCCGGTTGACTGGACCCCAAGGGCAGTGCTTCAAATATCCCGCAATCAGGGAAGCCAGGCGATTCTAAAGTGTGAGCCGGAAAGCGCACCTTGGGCCTCTGAGCGAGGGGGACCAACCTCGCATTCGCCTGTAGGCGGCGCCGCAGAGCGGCAGGCAGGTTAAGGGCGAGGAATCACGACCTCTGCTCTAGACTCCTTTTTAATTCATTTACTTAAACGTATTCGTTTCGTAGCTGCTATATTCTACATACTATGTGGAATATAAATGTAAAGACATGTTTTCTGACATCCAGAAGTGGAAAAAAAACATAACATCTGACGTAGATAAAATGAAGATACTAAAACAGCAACAAAACAGTTCAACAGTAATGTTGATTGCCTTCTTAGAATTTAGCTGAGCTTTGGGGACTGTTTGGAATGAGCCAGGAGGCTTAAAAACTGTCCAGGGAAGTTTTACTGGTGATTTGTTTCTGATGAATTTCCTTGTAGCAAGCAGAAGCATTTAAAATTATGCTGCTAACCTTCCGTATGCTCAATATTATGTTTGTCCTTTTAAAATTTAGACACTGGAGCATTTAAATAATTAAAGGCATCATTAAGCACTTCAGTCATGATGGGTTGAAGGGAGATGCCTTCTTACTCATCTTCTCTATGTTCTGTTTTTAAGCCTCTTCTATACACCCACTCCAAACAAGATGGACAGCTTTGAAAGGGAAAAGTTCTGAGAGGATTCATTCAGGGAGAGACAGGCAGCCCCCCCTAAGTCATACACAAACTGTTTGGCAACACAGGACTTTCTATATCATTAGCTGAGACGCCTACCTCCTTCTTTTCCTCCCCTTCCAAGCCTGGAGAAGATTGTTAGACCAACCTTTTATGGAAAGTATAGACTAAATGGGTCAAGGTGGTGAGAAATGAAGTTCAGGTGTCAATTTGGCAGATTTGAATGAGCAAAGATACCCAATGTACTGGACAAAAAAGAAAATTGTATCTGGTACTATTTCCTAGTTGACAACTGTAATTATTCAGATTTCCCACTATAAACCTCATGGACCCTCTATTTTTAAAAACAGGAATTTTTCTTTATCTATTTTTAATAGGCTTTTCTACTGTAGTGCACCATACCTCATAATTACTGAGTCTGTGCTACTATCTACTCATGTGTTGATTTTAGATAAACTTAGACATCTGGTAATTTTTTTTTTTTTTAGATAAATGACTAATAGTTCCACTTATTTTTTCTGATATTTGAGAAATATCTAGTTTCTTGATGCAAATTTTAGGTTTCCAAATGAATTAACCACAAGCCATATCCTCTAATATACAAGTAAAACTGAACTGTCCTCATTAGATGATTTTTTTTCTGGCTGATATTAATATACTCAGTGATTTGAATCCTGGCTCTGCCACTTGCTAGCTGTGTGACCTTAGGCCAGTTATTTAATTTCTACATGCCTCAGTTTCTTCAACTGAAAATGGTCATGATAGTAATAACAGTTCCTCATAAATGTGTTATAAGAATCAAATGAGTTAACATTATAAAACATCTAAATGGTGCCAAACATATAATGAAATATGCATGTTTCTTAAATAAATAAAATACTTATCCCTCTTTTAAATGTATATGCAAATCCTACCTAACTTCAGACTTCATTTAAACTGATAGACTAATTGCCTTCTTCTCCTCGTCTTCATTTCGCTTCTCCTCCCTATACTCATTTTAGGCTTCAGGAGAATAAAATTAGAAATTACCTAAAAAGACTGGCCTGTGTGTGCCACTTTTCAAAACTGAAATTGCAGATTGTATTAGCATACTTTTGGAAGCAAGTAACAGAAAATTCAGTTCAATCCCACTCATTAAAATTGACCCACAAAGTAACAGACAAAAGCAGGATGGGTTTCAGGTCTGGCTTAACTCTGTGAGTACAGTTCCTTTTCTCTGTGGTTTCCTTGGCTTTGTTGCTATTAGTATGATGGGCCTTTGCTTAGGCTGACTTGCCTCATGGTGGCAAAAATGCCTTTTGAGCCTTGAGTTTCTTGGCTCCATATAATGGAGCATATGCAAAATGACAGGAATCTTTTTTGCTTTTGCTTCATGACTTACTGGCCCATATTAGGTTACAAGCTAATTCCTGAACCAATTTTTGAGGCTAGGAGACCACCATGAACTAATTGGATTAGCTGAACCAATCTCTCTAATATGGGGAATGGGATTACTCTTAGATAAACGAGGCCCAGTTCTGTGCTAGGGTCTATCAACTTCCTTTTAAAACCGTTGATAATGGGAGGAGGAGTCGTTGCCTGAGTAAGAGTGGGATTGTGTTAGAAAAGAGGAAGGAGGAATGGATACTGGGTAGACAACTTTTGATGTCTACCACACAGGTTATGTTCCCTATAGGAGGAGGTTAGAAATGCATCAGTGTCAGTAATACATGTCTGAATGAGTAAACAGCTGTGGCTGGTGTACCTTCAAATTCCATAAAGTGGTCTTTTAAATTGTATACATCATTTTTAGGATTTGTTTGGTTATTAGAGCTGGCATACTTAAGACAACATAATCAATCTTGTCTGTCCATGGTGCTGACTCTGGCACCAGGGCTGCACACATCCAACTGTAGTTTCTGAGCTTAGTTTTTTAAAATTTAATTGTAGTATTAAATGTTTTTCTTTGGAAATAATTTTAAATTTGTATAAAATTTGCAAGAATAGTACAATGAGCTTTTTTGGTCTGAACTATTTGAAACAAAGTTACTGACATGATGCCTGTTACACTCCAATACTTAATGTATAAATCCAAAAGCAAGGACATGTTCCAACCTAAACACCACATAATCATCAAAATCAGGAAATTAACATTGCTACATTACTTCCAGCTAGCTGCTTACCCTATTCATGTTTTGGCAATTGTCCCAATAATATGCTTTACAATAAAAAAAATCCAGTCAAAGGTCACATGTTGCATTTAGTTGTCATTTCTCTTTAATCTCCTTCAATCTTGAATCTCAGTCATCCTTGACTTTTTTGACCTTTACAGGCCAGTTAGAATACTCCTCAATTTGGGTATGTCTGATGTTTCCTCATGATTAGATTCAGATTTTGTGTATGTGGCAGGAATATCACAGAAACACAGAAGCAACGTGTTCTTTTTATTGCATTCTATCAAGTAGTCTATGAGTTTAATTTGTTCCATTATTGGTGATGTTTACTTTGAATCCTTGATTGAGGTGGTATCTGTCTCGTTTCTCCATTGTGCAGTTACTTGAGTCTCTTTATATTAGTAAGTGTTTGAGAAGCATTTCTATGCAAGATTGGACTTCAGGGCTAGCTTTTTTTTTTTTTAATTATTTAAAAAAAATTTTTTTTTTAAATTTATTTTGGGCTGCGTTGGACGTTCGTTGCTGCATGCGGGCTTTCTGTAGTTGCGGTGAGCGGGGGCTACTCTTTGTTGCGGTGCGCGGGCTTCTCATTGCGGTGGCTTCTCTTGTTGCGGAGCACGGGCTCTAGGCACGTGGGCTTCAGTAATTGTGGCTCACGGGCTCCAGAGCGCAGGCCCAGCAGTTGTGGCACACGGGCCTAGTTGCTCTGCGGCATGTGGGATCTTCCCGGACCAGGGCTTGAACCCGTGTGCCCTGCATCGGCAGGCGGATTCTTAACCACTGTGCCACCAGGGAACCCCTAGGTCTAGCTTAATGTAATTCTTTCCTTTTGGAATTTCTTTAGTTCTTTTAATATGTAACTATCTCATTTTTGTCAAACTTTCATCTGTTAGTTTTAGTGTCCATCGATATAGTGGGGCTGAATTAATTGTGTTATGATAATGGTTACCAAAGTTTTGATTTTTTTAATGTAAGCATTCCTTCTATATTTATTAGTTGTCATTCTAGTGTAAGGTTTTCTTCTCCCTAGTTATTTATGTATTTATTTATTTAGATACGAACTCACAAATTCCTGTTTTATAAAATTGGCTGTAATTTGTTGTTATTGTTGATTTTTATGCTCACATTGTTCTTGATTTGGTCAGTGGAAGTTCCATCATACTGGCTTCTGTGTCAGTTTGACTTGTTCCTTTCATTCATTGAGTACTTTATTATTTTCTGGCACAAAAAGATGTTACATACTCATCTTGTCCTTTCCCAACTTCAGCCCCAGAATTAGACGTTTCTCTAATGGGTCCTCCTTCTTTTAATGTTGAATGGTATTTAGAAATCAAGATTTGGGTGCCAGAAGTGATCATTGCTGCTGGGGTAGACACCATTCCCGGGTTCTCTCACTAGTTAGAAGTAGAGAAAATATTTCAGTTCAAACCAATACTTCAATATTCTGTTTTTCAATTCAGCATACACAAAATCTAACGTTAACTTTCTTAGAGGGATCACATAGAGGATATTGTATAACACACAAAATGATTCCATGAAATGTCCAACTTATTAGTTTCCAATGGCTGCTGTAACAAATTACCAGAAATGTGGTGGCATAAAATAACACAAATGTATTCTCTTACACGGAGGCCAGAAGTCTAAAATCAGTTTCACGGGGCTAAAGTCAACATATCAGCAGGGCTGATTCCTTCTGGAGGCTGTCAGGAGAATCCATTTCCATTCTCTAGAGACCACCTGTATTTCTTGGCTTATGGCCCTTTCCTCCATCTTTAGAGCTCATCCCTCTAATCTCTACTTCTCTCTTCCAGTCTCTGTAACTGCTTTCTCTCTTTCTGACTCTGATTCCGCCTACTTCACTCTTATTAGAACTTTTGTGATTACATTGGGCCTACCCACATAATCACCTCATCTCAAAATTCTTAATTTAATCACATCTACAAAGTTCTTTTGATCATGTAAGATGACATATTCACAAGTTCCAGGAATCAGGACATGAACATCTTCGGAGGAATTACCACACCGACACTCAGCTAAATGTTTTAGTTTTCTATTTGTGTAGACTAAATTTTACTTTTGAATTGTATTAATCAGGACACTTTAATTTTCAAGTATTATAAAAACAACAACAACAACTCAGTTTGGCTTACCCAAAAAAGGGACCTTATTGGCTCCCATAAATGAGTCACAGGGCTATGTTGCACTGGCTCTGGTGAATCCAGGGGGTCAAAGATGTTGACAGGAATCTTTCTCTCCATCCTTTGGCTCTGCTTTCCTTTGTGTTTATTTTCATCTCCTATTGGCAAGATGGCCTCTAGTAGCTCCAGGATTTATTCTTCCATTTTGGAACCACAGGTCATAGACAGGTTTTTTCCCCCTATAGTGTCAATAAAATCTAGTTAGTGAGTTTCATTGATCCAACTTTGGTGGGAGTCTATAAATCAAAATGTTTGCTGCTCTTACTGAAACTGCAACCATTTTATATATTTTTAGCTTATTTACCACTTGATATATTATTCGTTTATTTATTCATTTAAGGTCTTCAGAAACTTCCCCTCTTTCTCTATCCCCCTCCTTCTTTTTTCCTTTTTTTCTTGTTTAATATTCTCCTAATTTCAAAAAGAATCAGGCAGTATATCTATATGATTCTTATTGTTTTTTAAATGTCTTTTTTTAGCATATTTTAGTTGTTTTTGGAGTTAAAATAATTTAGCAAGAAAATATGATCTTAAGGTTTATTACAGTTGATAATTCAATTATTTAATGATTCATTAATTTACTAATTTAATTATTATTACATTTAATAAATTTGTTTTATTAAACTGATTTTTATAATAATGCATTTAAGTAAATTATTTAAAAGTCCATTTCTTTTTTGTTGTTGTTTTTGTTCTTGTTTGTATATCAGTAGTTCATTACTTTTTATTGTTGAGTAGTATTCCATTGCATGGAGGTACTGCAGTTTGTTTATCCATTCACCAATTGAAGGACACCTGGATTGCTTCCATTATGAGGAAACTCTGAGTAAAATTGCCATAAACATTCATGTAGAGGTTTTTGGGTGAACATACATTTTCATTCTCTTGGGTAAATATGTAGGAGTGAGATTGCTAGGTCATATGCTAAGTGTATGTTTATTATTATAAAAAAATGCCAAACTGTTTTTCCAAGACATTGCCTATTTGTATTCCCACAAAGAATGAGAATTCCAGGTGATCTGTATCCTGGCCATTACTTGGTATTGTTGGGTTTCTTTTTATTTTATTTTAGCCATTCTAATAGTATATACTGGTATCTAATTATGATTTCAATTTGCATTTTCCTAATGTCTAATGATAGTGAGCATCTTTTCATGTGCTTATTTGCCATCTGTATATCTTCTTTGGTGAACTGTCTGTTAAATTCCCTTGCCTATTTTTTTTAACTAGGCTGTTTGTTTTTTATCATTTAGTTTTGAGAGTTCTTTATATACCTTCTGAATACAAGTCTTTTTTCAGACATATAATTTACAAATATTTCCTCCTAGTCTATGACTTTTCAATTCATTCTTTTCTAAAAAAATTTTTTAAATTTAATTTAATTTATTTTTTTATACAGCAGGTTCTTATTAGTCATCAATTTTATACACATCAGTGTATACATGTCAATCCCAATCACCCAATTCATCACACCACCATCCCCACCCCACCGCGGCTTTCCCCCCTTGGTGTCCATACGTTTGTTCTCTACATCTGTGTCTCAACTTCTGCCCTGCAAACCGGATCATCTGTACCAATTTTCTAGGTTCCACATACATGTGTTAATATACGATATTTGTTTTTCTCTTTCTGACTTATTTCACTCTGTATGACAGTCTCTAGATCCATCCAGCTCTCAACAAATGACCCAATTTCGTCCCTTTTCATGGCTGAGTAATATTCCATTGTATATATGTACCACGACTTCTTTATCCATTCGTCTGTAGATGGGCATTTAGGATGCTTCCATGACCTGGCTATTGTAAATAGTGCTGCAATGAACATTGGGGTGCATGTGTCTTTTTGAATTATGGTTTTCTCTGGGTATATGCCCAGTAGTGGGATTGGGGGATCATATGGTAATTCTATTTTTAGTTTTTTAAGGAACTGTTCTCTGTAGTGGCTGTATCAATTTACATTCCCACCAACAGTGCAAGAGGGTTCCCTTTTCTCCACACCCTCTCCAGCATTTGTTGTTTGTAGATTTTCTGATGATGCCCACTCTAACTGGTGTGAGATGATACCTCATTGTAGTTTTGATTTGCATTTCTCTAATAATTAGTGATGTTGAGCAGCTTTTCATGTGCTTCTTGGCCATCCATATGTCTTCTTTGGAGAAATGTCTATTTAGGTCTTCTGCCCATTTTTGGATTGGGTTGTTTGTTTCTTTAATATTGAGCTACATGAGCTGTTTGTATATTTTGGAGATTAATCCTTTGTCCGTTGATTCGTTTGCAAATATTTTCTCCCATTCTGAGGGTTGTCTTTTCATCTTGTTTATGGTTTCCTTTGCTGTGCAAAAGCTTTGAAGTTTCATTAGGTCCCATTTGTTTATTTTTGTTTTTATTTCCATTACTCTAGGAGGTGGATCAAAAAAGATCTTGCTGTGATTTATGTCAAAGAGTGTTCTTCCTATGTTTTCCTCTAAGAGTTTTATAGTGTTTGGTCTTACATTTAGGTCTTTAATCCATTTTGAGTTTATTTTTGTGTATGGTGTTAGGGAGTGTTCTAATGTCATTCTTTTACATGTAGCTGTCCAGTTTTCCCAGCACCACTTATTGAAGAGACTGTCTTTTCTCCATTGTATATCCTTGCCTCCTTTGTCATAGATTAGTTGACCATAGGTGTGTGGGTTTATCTCTGGGCTTTCTATCTTGTTCCATTGATTTGTTTCTGTTTTTGTACCAGTGCCATATTGTCTTGATTACTGTAGCTTTGTAGTATAGTCTGAAGTCAGGGAGTCTTATTCCCCCAGCTCCGTTTTTTCCCCTCAAGACTGCTTTGGCTATTCAGGGTCTTTTGTGTCTCCATACAAATTTTAAGATTTTTTGTTCTAGTTCCGTAAAAAATGCCATTGGTAATTTGATAGGGATTGCGTTGAATCTGTAGATTGCTTTGGGTAGTATAGTCATTTTCACAATATTGATTCTTCCAATCCAAGAACATGGTATATCTTTCCACCTGTTGGTATCATCTTTAATTTCTTTCATCAGTGTCTTATAGTTTTCTGCATACAGGTCTTTTGTCTCCCTAGGTAGGTTTATTCCTAGGTATTTTATTCTTTTTGTTGCAATGGTAAATGGGAGTGTTTCCATAATTTCTCTTTCAGATTTTTCATCATTAGTGTATAGGAATGCAAGAGATTTCTGTGCATTAATTTTGTATCCTGCAACTTTACCAAATTCATTGATTAGCTCTAGTAGTTTTCTGGTGGCATTTTTAGGATTCTCTATGTATAGTATTATGTCATCTGCAAACAGTGACAGTTTTACTTCTTCTTTTCCAATTTGTATTCCTTTTATTTCTTTTTCTTCTCTGATTGCTGTGGTTAGGACTTCTAAATCTATGTTGAATAAGAGTGGTGAGAGTGGACATCCTTGTCTCGTTCCTGATCTTAGAGGGAATGCTTTCAGTTTTTCACCATTGAGAATGATGTTTGCTGTAGGTTTGTCGTATATGGCCTATATTATGTTGAGGTAGGTTCCCCCTATGCCCACTTTCTGGAGAGTTTTTATCATAAATGGGTGTTGAATTTTGTCAAAAGCTTTTTCTGCATCTATTGAGATGATCATATGGTTTTTATTCTTCAGTTTGTTAAGATGGTGTATCACATTGATTGATTTGTGTATATTGAAGAATCTTTGCATCCCTGGGATAAATCCCACTTGATTGTGGTGTATGATCCTTTTAATGTGTTGTTGGATTCTGTTTGCTAGTATTTTGTTGAGGATTTTTGCATCTATATTCATCAGTGATATTGGTCTGTAATTTTCTTTTTTTGTAGTATCTTTGTCTGGTTTTGGTATCAGGGTGATGGTGGCCTCATAGAATGAGTTTGGGAGTGTTCCTTCCTCTGCAATTTTTTGGAAGAGTTTGAGAAGGATGGGTGTTAGCTCTTCTCTAAATGTTTGATAGAATTCACCTGTGAAGCCATTTGGTCCTGGACTTTTGTTTGTTGGAAGATTTTTAATCACAGTTTCAATTTCATTACTTGTGATTGGTCTGTTCATATTTTCTGTTTCTTCCTGGTTCAGTCTTGGAAGGTTATACCTTTCTAAGAATTTGTCCATTTCTTCTAGGTTGTCCATTTTATTGGCATAAAGTTGCTTGTAGTAGTCTCTTAGGATGCTTTGTATTTCTATGGTGTCTGTTGTAACTTCTCCTTTTTCATTTCTAATTTTATTGATTTGAGTCCTCTCCCTCTTTTTCTTGATGAGTCTGGCTAATGGCTTATCAATTTTGTTTATCTTCTCAAAGAACCAGCTTTTAGTTTTATTGATCTTTGCTATTGTTTTCTTTGTTTCTATTTCATTTATTTCTGCTCTGATCTTTATGATTTCTTTCCTTCTGCTAACTTTGGGTTAGCAAATGGAAATGAAATTTTAGGCCCTGAACCAAGATGGTGGAGTAGAAGGACGTGCTCTCACTCCCTCTTGTGAGACCATCAGAATCACAACTAGCTGTGAAGCCTCTTGCTTCTCCTTTAGTGTTGTTCACTAGTGTGTTAGTGAACCCTGAGGTGAATATAAAATGCATGGTTGTTAAGGATACTTAGACATATAAAAATATATGAAAATTTGTTTATATTAAAGAGGTTAAAATGTTCATATACTGTTAGCAGTTGGTTTTATTATTTATTTTTATGTTATTGCTTTTTTGTTTCTATAAATGAAATATTTATGAAGTGTCAATAGATTCAGACCATCTGCTGATTTGAACAGATAAGGTATGGTATCTTTACTCCTAGCTCTTTTTCAGAATTTTCTAGTATCAAATATCCTATTTATTTTTAGGAATAAGCACATGTCAAATTCAAACAAAACTAAGTTTACTTGAATAATAAAACAGCTATTTAAAAAAATTCAAATTTTATTAACCTCTTCTAATATACATTTTTTTAACTTCAAAACTCATTGAATTTTCAGTTGAAAGTTGAACTTATAAGTATTTTAATGCCTCTTTAGTCAGAATTTATACTCCTTTGAAGGAGAGAGAAAGAGAAATGGATACATAGATGGAGTTTAATCAGTACCTTTAGACTCATTGATATTCACATTGTAAAGCTGAAGTCTGTTACTTAACAATGCCTCTTTAATTGAAGAACCATAACAAGAACTTGTCTTTTTCATATTGTGGATATTCAATTGCTATTTGAAAGATTGTAACTGTCAAATATTTGATGCTTTGTAGTCTATTGATGCTATTATATTTTTGTTCAGTGTAGAATCATTATATTGAAATAGTGGGACACAGAGAGTGTGCAATCATGAAGCAACCTAATATTCATCTCCCATTAATCTTTAAAACCTTTTCTATGGGGCCAATTCTCCTCTTGCCCCATGGATAAACTTAAGGCTAGTTCATGACTTTTCAGTTTACTTTTAGGTCCTCCTAGTTTCTCAGACAATCTCAGATCATTCAAATATTTATTCCCATGAAATAGAAATTGCAGATTTATTGAATTTAAAGATTCTCCCTTTCCTTAGATAGGGCCACCAGCTATGGAAAGAGGGGCCTGGTTAGCTTCTTCATTTCTTCAGAGAGTGAACCCTCTTTCCCACTCGTGAGGCTGCCTCTTGCTTCTCCTTTAGTGTTGAAAGATGTGTGGAGAGGGCAGATATATTTATTGATGCTGCTTGTCTGGCACTGATTTATGTTTGTTTATTTTGGCCATGGCAGATGTGTAAGGTCAACTTTTACTGGCAAAAGTGCTTTTGTTGCTCTTTGGATAACACCATACCTTCCTTCCTCCATTGTTTGGAGATATTGGGCCTATATTTCATTGATGCTGGTGAATGTATTTTCTGATTGACTGTATGTAGCTCTTCCTTCAGTTCTTAGAAATCTAGAGAGTTTACTCCTTGCTGGATGTGGGACAGGCAGTCTTCTTGAGTGGGACCCACCCAGGCCAATTGTCTTTTGTATCAGAAACACATCAAGTTCAGTGGAACAGTCTCTCTTGACTCTGCCTTCATCAAGATAGGCCAGCCAGGGTCAGCTGTCAGGCAGGTTTATCAAGTGAGTCTGATGTCAGGCAGGTGTGATCTCCAACCTCCAGAGGAAATATGCCAAACTGTCTGACTAGGCCATCAATGCCCCTTTCTGCAAGCTTCAGGGTGCATGCATAGTGGTCCATAGCAATCTTCCTACTCCTAATCTCTTCTAATTTTCACCTTCCTTTTTCTCTTCACCCTTATTTTTTTTTGCGAGGGGATGGAGGTGACAGATTGGCTAAACGGTCAGTGAGACCCTACATGAGCCTAGGGTAGGGGAGCAAAACAGTGTCTCAGGCACCTTACTTGCAAATTCTGCTTAGGTGGTTTTGAAAACCCCTTGGTATGCAGGACTGGTGCCATCTTTTCTTCAAATCTGAGATATAGTGCCCTATTTAAATCTTGTCACAAGCAAAGAACTAATTAAGGACATAATCTTATTCAGGGACCAGTTATTTGATAGCTGCAGTATGATGTGGGATTATCTAAGTTATGATAGGTTTTTTTTCTGTTAATTTTACTGTTGACTATTAAATTTTTGTTACTCCAGTTTCTTCATTCATAGTATTTCTACTTATCTCATGGTGAGATTATGAAAGTATAGTAGTGTAAAGTGCCTGAAACTAGTATGGGGGACTCTAGTAATTATCTGACATACATCTCATTTTTCTGCCAGGCACCTGTTATACAAGTGCTATTACCTGTATCTTGTCAATGGCAAATTGAGGCTAAAATGAACACTATTTTGGAGTAACAGTGTATTAAACTTGGAATTTGATTCCCAGAGCACTTACCTTCCAAAGTAGCGACAAAGGATCTGTAGGAGAGGAGAAAGAATGGCTTCACCTTGAGTAGGTATTTT
Source organism: Eubalaena glacialis (assembly GCF_028564815.1). Classification (NCBI taxonomy): domain Eukaryota; kingdom Metazoa; phylum Chordata; class Mammalia; order Artiodactyla; family Balaenidae; genus Eubalaena; species Eubalaena glacialis. The sequence goes on from NC_083719.1 coordinate 80,544,435, forward strand.
TAACATCAAATAGTCTGCTCAAGTTTCAAGGCATTTGCAAAATAAGTGCTTGGTCAAGTTCATTCTACTCAACAGTTAGCCATTATTGGTAGTGTAGTTTTATTCATCAACAGTTTGTAAATAACAACAGCTGTTTTATTATGCAAATCTTAAAATGCACAATTGTTATCAATATTTTGTTAATGGACTACTAGGATGCTGCAAAGAAAAATTGTCATTTTAATAATTATTTGAGTAAAAGGGGAAAGTTATAAATATGATAGGCATACAAGTATTAATGTATACTTGATTCCAAGATCAAGATACTAGCTTTTAAAAAAACTAGCTTAGTATGCTATGAGATTTGTATGTTATTTCTAGAATTTGTCATTTTGTATCCAACATTTACATGTGCACACCTTTTAAGCCAGTCATTCTACCTGTAGAAATTTATTCTTAAAAAAATAGTCAAATAAGTGTGATGTGTGGGTATATGTGAATTATTGCATTTTTAAATAAAATTTATTTATATAAAACCCAGAAATACCTAAATGTCCATTGGTAGAGATTAAATAAATCAGGATGTCTATATAATAGAATACTATACAACCACTAGTAATTGATGTAAATTTTCATTTACTTGCATTTAAATAACGTCACAATATATTGTTAATTGAGGAAATGCAGTCTACAAGCTGATGTGGATAGTGTTATTCCATTACTGTAAAAAAGAATGTAAATATCTTTATATATGTCTAGAAAATTCTGGAAGGATATACACTTAAATTTTTGTAGTAGTTGCTTCTGAGTGATGGGATTCATATACATATATATTTCTTTAATTGTGACTGGGTATTATGCTAGGAACTACATGTACGATGGAGATAAAAATGACATTGTTGCCCCATAAAGCTTATATTCTAGATACTAAATGAATAAACATAAATAAAATTATTACAGATGGAGACAGAAGGAATATTTTATATAGGCAGTAGCTATATCTCATAAATTTTGATATGTTGTATTTTAATTTTCATTATTTCAAAATATTTTATTTCTCTTTTTATGTATTCTTTGACCCGTGGGTTGTATAGAACTGTGCTATTTAGTTTCTGAATAATTGAGTATTTTTCATATATGTTTCTGTTACTGAATTCAAATTGAATTCCATTGTGGTCATAGAACATACATTGTATAACTGGATTCACAGCTTTTAAAATGATAAATAGTAGATGGGAATTAATCCTATTGAGTCAGTGTACTTTCTCCTTAGAACCTTCCCTAGCGCTTCTGGCCTTCCTGCTAGCCTGCCTTCTTCTCTTAAATCATCAGCCAGTATTTTTTCTTTTCCCAGTGTACATTCACCCAAGTAAAAGGCTGTATATCGCTTTAGGGGAAGGACTGGGAGGATCGTCACAGTGTATAAGGCAGGGCCTTTTTCCTAGGGACCTGGCCACCTTTTAAGCCATTGGGTTCCTATTCTGGACCTGAAAATCAGCTCAGGTCTGGAAAATGAGCAAAGGATTGTAGCTTTTTATTAGAGCAATCACTTTCAGTGTAGGGTCCTGCTCCTCCATTCTTGCTTCCCTCCCAACCCTCCCAGTGACAGATGGTAAGCAGCGCCTGGTTGGCTGGCTGTCAATTTTGCATGTTGGGACCCCATTCTCTCTTAACTGTCTCAATTCCCTACAGGTCCAGTGACCTTGGCTGCCCCTCTGACCTTGCTGGTCTTCATAGCAATTGTAGCTTCCTGGGTTTGGCAGTTGAGCATCATAACACCTGCCTTCAATTACATCAGAATCCCATCATCTACTGAGATATTAACTAGCCCAGTTCTGTGAATGCCTTTCCTACCACCATACTTGGTCTGCCAAGGGGAGTGCCCTTGTCACCAGCTCATACCTGATGGCCTTGGTGAATGGTGTATACCCTGAGCCCTCCCATGGAACATAGTCCTGTGCTAGTTTTTCTGGCCTCACATATTATTCCACTTCTCCCCCTCTCTCTGTTTCTTTCTCTATTTTATTCTAGGACAAATCAGGCATTTCCACTTTGTTGACAGTGGCCATTATTTTTTCCAGACCTCCATGAGCCATCCCAGCAATGAATTGGCCATTCTCTGGAGACATCGCTAGGATGCTAAAATCCTGTGTCCAAAGAAATATTCCCAAATCAATCAATTCTTTCTTTTCCAGTCTTACCTTCTTCCTCCGCTTGATTAAGTATTCTCAAAATCAATCCTAGGAATTCTCCTTTAGCTCCTGCTGGTAAATGCTTATTCTTGCTACTCTTTAGGTACATCATATCTTTCGTCTTTTATTGGATCCATTATTGGTTCTGCTCAGCTTTAACGCTTGTGGTTATCGGTCTGGTGGATCGAACAGAAAGTTTCTGATGGGAGCAGGTAATGCTTTATGAGGGAGAGGTCTCTATAACATCTTCTAGCAAAACAGAAGTGATAGCTCTTATTAGGGAATTGTTGACCATTTATGTAAATCCGTAGGTTTCAGGGGTTGCACAGACAACATCCTCAGGGGCATCCTTTCAGATGGTGCCATCTCATGTTTAAGTGTCCCAGGTTCCCCACCAGGAACTTGACTTTTACATAATATACCTACCTTGGCTGAGCACTCAAACATCTTTGGGACTCTGAGACTAACGATTAGGTCTTCAGCTTATTGCTCAGCTGTGTCTGCCCTTCCTCTATCTGAGATAAGGACATCCTGTGCGTTATTAGAGAGGACACAGTGCTTCCACATTTAACCACTAATGGCTTGTTAACAGCCCTCAGTCTCTCATTATCCTTCCATAGTGTGTCAAAACAACTTAGCAGTGATTAGGATTTTTTAAAAAAATAAATTTATTTATTTATTTATTGTCTGCATTAGGTCTTCATTGCTGCGTGCGGGCTTTCTCTAGTTGTGGCGAGCGGTGGCTACTCTTCGTTGCGGTGCGTGGGCTTCTCATTGCGATGGCTTCTCTTGTTGTGGAGCACAGACTCTAGGCACGTGGGCTTCAGTAGTTGTGGCTCACAGACTCTAGAGCACAGGCTCAGTAGTTGTGGCACACTGGTCCAGTTGCTCCGTGGCATGTGGGATCTTCCCAGACCAGGGCTCAAACCCACGTCCCCTGCATTGGCAGGCAGATTCTTAACCACTGTGCCACCAGAGAAGTCCAGGATTGTTTTTTTTGAATGCCTATCATTACACATAGCATAGCATTCTCCTCCACTGGGACATTTTCCCAGGTTACTACTACTGAAATTTTAACATTTGTGTTGTCACCTTGTGTGTTGGGCTGTACCCCACAGGCCTGCAAGCCTTGTAGTTGCCCAACCTCAAGACTGAAGAAAGAGCTCAGATACAGTGACAGAGACATCAATGGTTTACTAGATAGGGGATCTTACAAGTCCAAAACAAAGGGTCCTGGAGCGACACCCCACCGTATATATGGCCAATGGCAGGCAGGACATTGCAGCAGTCTTCGTTACTTGGGGGAGAAAGAGGCTACCATTTATAGGGGGAATTGACATCAGGTTGGCTCATCAGTTACCAGGAAAAACAGAGGCTGGGTCAGGGACAAGGACATAGGCTGTTACTGATTAAGCCCTATAGTTAAGCAGATTGGATAGTCATGTGTGTGAAGCAGGGATTGGTGGAGGAGGGGATGTACAGAGAGCAGGAGAACAACCACTTGAGTGCCCTGACCAGACATTGTGTCAACAGTGGACTGTGACCCCCTGCTAACCAGGATGGTATTCAATTCAATTGCCAGATAGTAGGCAATCAGCCCAAATCTTGAACTTACTGTCTTTATTTGGTTTACTATTGGTACAGCTAAGATCAGTTTGGGTTGCCAAAAAATCAGATGCCAGGATAGGTTAAATGTAGAAGAAATTAATTAATTAGGGAAATGCCTGGCCTGCAGCATGGCCTCAATACAAATGTGATGGTTTCAGAGAGAAGCAACTGGGGCCCTCAGTGAACTGAAGAAATTATACTCCCTGCAGTCAGGGATCTGAGAGGCATGTTCTCACGGCCACCACATATGCCAAATGTTAGAAGAAACTGGTTCTGGACATATTTTTAATCTTGGAAGCTATACAGGTGATGCTGATTTAAAAACAATAGTGAATAATGAAATGAAAAAGTTCAAATGCAGATAGAATCAATCTTGGGTGACATCAATATTTTACAAGTGGTAAATTAGGAGTCACATGGAAAAAAAGAAGTGGCCAGAAAAGTCACATTAAAACCAGGATAAAGTGGCATCCAGCTATTTCTCTTCATCTTCACAACCACCAGACCACTTTGAACCATCATCATCTCTTACTTGAAAGATTAGCCTCCTCTGTGACCTGTCCACAAATCTACCCCACCAATGTTTTCTCCTGACTAGCCAGGGTGGTCTTTGAAAAACAAATTAGATCATATTCTTCCTCAGTTTTCATTCTTTCTTCTTAGGATAAAATCTAAAATCTTAAAAATGGCCTGCATGTTCATAGTTTCTACCCATCTTTCCAGCTCATCTTCTTCTATGCTTCCCCTCACTAACATATTCCAATCACAGTGACTATCCTTTAGTTCTTTGAATCATTTCCCTTATGCCTTAAAGTCTTTACATACATAATTGCTTTTGTCTTAAAATCTTTCTGTTCTTTTTTTCATTCCATCCTTCTCCAACCCAAAAGCCAAGGAAGGAAAGAGTATCAAGAAGATGATAGTAACCAATTTTGTCAAAAGCAGCTAAGAAGTCCAGTAATTCAAAACTGAGAAATTCCCATTGGGATTATTAATAAGAATGTCACTGGTTAAATTGGTATTAATTATTTCAATGGCATGGAAGAAGTAGAAGGCACAGTGGAGTAGGTTGAAGGATAAAAAAGAGGTTAGAAAGTAGAAACAGTTATTATAGACTATCTTTGAGAAGTCTGAGAAGAGAAGGATAGAATAGTGTCTATCTAAGTAGACATAGGGTCAAGAAAAGTTTGGTTAATTTGTTTGAGATTTGAGAGACTTGGGATAGTCACATATATATCAGAGGTAAAAATCCAGTACAAATGGAGATGTTGAAGACAAACAAGAATAGGATACTATCAATTAAGTATAATTCCTGGGAAGTAGGAAGGGATAAGTTCTAAAATAAAGATGAAAGGGATTTGCCTTGGAAGAAAGGCACCCACCTTCTCTGTTACAAAATTTGCAAAGAATCAGCCCAGGCTTGGATTGTTTTCATGTCTTCTCCATCTGATGCAGTGGAATAGGAATCTTGATATATATCTAAGAACAAAAGATTTGAGCCAACATACAATTGGCATAACTTTGGGAAAGTCACTTAACACTCTGAGGCATGATTTCCTCATTTGTGTGATGATTATTTACTCTACATATGTTTTAGGGTAATTTTGATGACCGTATGAGATTACTCAGGCCAAAGTCTTTTGATGCTTTAAAAAACCCCACAACTCTTGAGAGCTATATAAATAAAGGACGATGTTATAACCACTGTCCCTCTAGATGAGGGGAAAATTCTTATTTGCATTTCCCAGATAATTGATTACATTGTATTACCTTGCCAGCTCTCTTGATGAAGATCTGTTTTCAATTCTAATAAAGGAAACATAGTTAAGAGTGAATCATTCATAGGTCTCTAGATCAAACAGCAAATTTATAATCTGTGTGTGGTACTGTGAAGTCTGGGAAATTGGTCTTTTTGTATCCACTTTTCTCACCAATAACCACTGATAGTGGGATAAGACAAGTTTACAAATTTTTAAAATAGACTTTATTTTATTTTTTGGAGCAGTTTTAGGTTCACAGTAAAATTGCCGAGAAGGTACAGAGATTTCCCACGTATTCCTTGCCCTGACACATGCATAGCCTCTTACATTATCAACATCCCCCGTCAGAGTGGTGCATTTGTTACAACTGATGAACCTAGATGGCCATATCATTATCACCCATAGTCCACAGTTTACAATAGAGTTCACTTTTGGTGTTACACATTCCATAGGTTCTGACAAATGTATAGTGACAAGTATCCCCCACTGTAGTATCATACAGAATTTCACTGCCCAAAAAATCCTCTGTGCTCAGGTCTATACATTTTGTATACTTCTTGTTGGTAGAGGTGTATCCTTCTTAGTTTCATAAGGTCTCTGCCAAAGATATTGTTCTGGGTAATCTCCAAGATCTATGCTGAATATGGTTCCTTCTAGGAGCACTGCACACTTGTTTTCACAGGGTCAGCCCCAGCATACAGCAAATACTGAGTGTTGCACATGGGAAAGGAAACCCCTTTATCGACTCATCTCACTGGAATTGTCTACTCATTTTTTTTCTGTTTTCCATAAGTGCTCAGAATCTGTACCATGCTTGCCTAGCACTCCCTCTATTGACAGAATTGATGAATTTCACATTTTCCCTGGGTTTCATTTTTTTCAACTGCCTTGCCCCTATGATTCCTTCTCCTTGTCCTAGCAATGTAACATTTACCCAGCAATGTACATGCCGAGAGAAAACTTATAATATCAATTAATGCACTGGCTTTCAAACTTTTAAACAATAAAACCCTTTATTCAAACAAATGTCAGTGTGTAAAACTCACAAAATCATGAGATAACTGTAAAAGAAGGTGTGTGGGAGAAGTAAAGACTTGCCCACACACCCTCTAGGAAGCCGCCAAGATACTTTTCCAGAACCTGCAAGATTTAATGGGATATGAAAATTTCTGTACTAGCTCATACTAATATGATTATTTCATCACATGAACAGTGCTCCTACTTAAATAACATTTGTCTTATGAAGGGTCTCTTAGAGAGAATACAATGGAACTTATTAGGGAAAATTTTAGATGGTGGTAAAAATATTTTAAGGCTGGTAGGTCTTACCATTTAGCCTTTTCAATGCTCAAAGTGTTGCTCTATCCCTTCAAAGAATTTGAGGACCCGCTTTTCTTGTTTTATTTTTAAATCAAATGGAGAAAATCTGATTTGGAGCAAAGATTTTCTGTTCTTGTTCAGCCATATGCACAAAGTAGGTATTGTACTTATTAAATGAGCCTCTTGAATTAGAGAAGTACAAAGGTTAGGTAAGGGAGTACCTAGCTGCTTACAGAGTGCCAGGGCAGGAGTACATGTCTCTAGTTTCTGGTCAGGGCTATAGTTCTTGGTGGTGCAAGTTTTGCATTACACAACTCCAAGGAGCAGTATTTACATCAGTGGACAAGATACACGTCATTATGACCATGTCATTAGATGACATTAAAGTGTCTTGAGGGAGGAAAACATTATTCTAATTTACTCAAAGTCATCTTTTAGATTGGCAGCCTGTTTAGTTATTGATTTTTTAGGCTCAGGGGACTGACTCAAATTGATCAAACACTGAAGAGTCTGAAATGTCAGCCAGATATTGAGAACAATAATTGTGAGTGTCTGGAAATACTCCTGTTGGTGGGTATTGCATTGGCACCCTGACGGGGAAGTCTGTGTGGGAAACAAACTTTATGTATAAGCTTGTGTAGTGAATGTATGTGTTGGATATTTGTTGTTTTCTTTGTCATCTTTTCCTTGGGAATTGCCCTTCCTCCTTCCCTGTAGCTCTTTAGTAACTGCCAATAACAATGTCCCTCTAACCTTGTCGTATGGGTGGGCGTGGGACCAAGAGTGGGCCCATCATAATGTCCCATCCCCTCAGCTATAGTATTTGACTCAAGAGTGAGCCTAGAGTAGCCCAAGCTGGGGAAATATAGTCTCTGAGAGAAAAGAGCTTTCCTTTTCCTCTTGGGTTATGTTGACTATATCCCTCTGTCCTCTGCCTTGGCGAGGAGTAATGAAGTAGATGTACAGAGAAAAGTGGAGCTGGGAGATTGGATGTGGGAAGGGTCAAGAACAGGGACTAAGCAAGGATGAACAGATGACGGTGTTTGAGTCCCTGAACTGCCTGAGACCAACTCCATCCATAAGTGTTTCAACCAAGTTCCCTCTCCTACTTAAGTATGCTTGAGTGGGTTTCTTTCACTTAACATTGAAATATGTCTGACTAATGTAGTTTGGGTTCAGAACAAGAGGTCTTATCTGAGTCCATTAGTCTCCTCGCACATGGGCTGCACCTACCTGGTGATAAGAGACATATCCTCTGGAGCAACCTGGAGGTGAACTTGCACATCTGTCCTCTTTGACCCTCTACTTTCAAGTTCCTCATAGGACACCTTCCCCTGCCAACAGATTTTTCTTCAGAGGACAGTGCAAGTTATTAGACTACAGTTTTACTTAGTCATGATGCGACACTTTTGAAGAGTTTTATTTTTTTTCCCAAGTCTCTTTGGACACGCATTTCTAAAACATTCATTAGTGTAAGTTCATTTGTAGATGCCATTTTTCTTTGATTTTACTTTGTCATGGGTCATAAGCCACACAATTTTCTTGGTAATAACCTATTAAGAAAACAATAATGCCAACAGTATGATGCATTATGGTTTAACTAATGTTGAAAAATGTCTTAGAATCCTAAAAGTATGATAGTAAATTTCATACTTAAGTTGTTAATTCTTCTATATTGTATTCCCAGTAGACCATTTTATGTCACTGTTTTGGGGAACATCTAACAGAGTCCTCTATGATAGCTCTACTTGAATTAATCCTTCCTAGAACTGAGCTTTATTAGTAAGTTTCTTCAGTCTTTTGTAAGATAAAATTAGGTGTCTCAGGATAAAGAAGCCCAACATATTCAATGGTGCTTTTTAAGAACTGATGAACTAAATAATAAAGTTGGTCTATATTATGTTGTGAAACACTTTCATGGAGTCTTAGAGTGGCACTGGCAGAGCTTAGAGTAATGGACATTGGATTTTGGCCCTACTCATTCAACTCTTCACCAGGGGCTGAAGCTCTACTGAAGATTTTGGGCAGGCACTTGTTAACATAGCTAAACATCACAAAGTAATACCAAAGTAGGAGAGAAGAAAGAAGAAAAATTTTTTATTTCCTTTTACCCACCAACATCCCTCTATCCTATTTCCATTCACTTTTCATTAAATGAGATGATACTGATATGATATATGTGAAAGGGCTCTCTCTAGTGTTAGATACTCATTTAAAAGATATTATTCCTTACGTTGATACCGTAAGCTCTTCTTCCTCCAATAGCTTTTCTCTAACTGTGACTCTCTGGTATGGTGTAGTAGAGAGAGAATTAGATTTAGAGCTGGGAGATTCTAGTTTCAGTCTTGGTTTTTCTACGTTTCACAACTTCTCTCTAAACCTCAGTATTTTTTGTTTATTTGTTTGTTTGTTTTGTTTTGTTTTTAAGTTGGGGAAGGTTATGACTACATCCTCTCTTCAAAGAAAATGGGAAAGGCATATCTACAAATGCATTTCTTTAGAGACGAAGACTTAGAACAATGTACAGACAGGCCGAGAAGTCTGATTATTAATCATAGAATGACATTCATGCAAGCATACATATACTCACACACACACGCATAAATGCACATACATATGCATACTCTGTCTTTCCAACACATTTTACCACTGCCTATTCAGAATGACCAGAGAGAGGTAACTTCAGAGTTGAAGCAACTCAAGAAGGACTATTTTTTTTCTTTTCTTTTTTTTTTAACATCTTTATTGGAGTATAATTGCTTTACAATGGTGTGTTAGCTTCTGCTTTATAACAAAGTGAATCAGCTATACATGTATATATATCCCCATATCTCCTCCCTCTTGTGTCTCCCTCCCACTCTCCCTATGCCACCCCTCTAGGTGGTCACAAAGCACCGAGCTTATCTCCCTGTGCTATGCGGCTGCTTCCCACTAGCTATCTATTTTACATTTGGTAGTGTATATATGTCCATGCCACTCTCTTCGTCCCAGCTTACCCTTCCTACTCCCCGTGTCCTCAAGAAGAAGGACTATTTTCAAGGCTCTTTTATATGTGTCAGGAAACTTGATTCAACTTATCTACTTGGCTCATATCATAATTGATCAATTGATATCCTGAGATGTTAATACCTGGATAAGTTGGTATAGGGGTGGATTTCTTTAATTAATAAGTAGCCACCAATCCAGTTCAGTGAGAACCATTTAGTGTAGTTGATAATGGGTCAGGAAGTGAGACAGTTTTTCATATTTGACTCTTGCTTTTTTGATGTGAAAACATACATGGCCAGTTGACATCCTACAGACCCACTTTTATCTTGCAGTTTGTTGTGTATCCATTTTAAGCAATAGAATATGCAGTTGGTCTTCAGGAAACATGTGGGAATCAAACGAAGGCAACTCCAGTTTGCTTCATTCTCCTTCAAACTTTCAGCCTGTGTTTACTGATAGTGGAATACATTTGTTAAACACTGCAAATGAAACAATTATTTGTCTCAAGTTTATTCTGCAACATTGTTACTCTTTTTTATGTTTTTTAACAATGGCTATTAATAAAATTATGATTATATTTTGATACATAATGCCTACATTATCTCACATGATTATTGAGAAAATGGAATTAAATATGGCCTTAGGAAGTGCTGTTGATCTAAGTTAATCAGAGTATGGATTGGCAGCAAGGGTGGACAAAATATAGGATGATGGGTCAGAACTGAGAAGAGAGTGAGAGGGGCTTTACACTTGAGAGCTGGGGGTCCAGAAAAATTGAGATTCAGGAGGCAAAGCACAGCATAAAAATATGTGGAAAAGAATGTAACTCATTAGAGACAGATAGGTCTTGTTTTGACTTCCTTTTCTGCTGCTTTAGTATCTGTGTGATCTTGGGCAATTAACCTTCCTTGGTCTTAGTCTTCTCAGCTGTGAAAAGGGATCTCTATCTCAGAGTACTGTTGTAAAATTTCAATGAGATAATGCTGAGTAAACTTAAAGCACTTGTAACAAAGTAGACACTCATAACCCATAGTGTGGTGGCCGCCTCTGAGATGTCACCTATGGCCCCACCTCCTGGTGTTCACACCTCTGCTCAGTTCCTTCCCATGTTGTACCTGAGTTGGTTTGGGCAACAATAAAATATAGCAGAAGTATCACTTCTGAGATTAGGTGATAAAAAGATCACTGTTTTCTTTTGAGGTTCTCCGTCTCTCTCCATATCACTCACCATGGAAGAAGCCATGTTGTTGCGGTCCCAGCGAGAGGCCCGTGTGGTGAGGAACTGAGGCTTCTTGCCAACAGATCTCTGCTTGAGCTTGGAGGCAGATCCTCCAGACCCAGTCAAGCCTCAGACAACTGCAGCCCCAGCTGACACTGACTGCGGTCTTGTGAGAGACCACAAGCCAGAACCACTGAGCTAAGCTGCTCTTGAATTTTTGACTGACCTAAACTGTGAGATAACAAGTATCAATACTTCTCCTTTAAGCCACTAAGTTTGGGTTAATTTGTTTTGCAGCAATCAGTCACTAATACACATAGTCATTATTTTGAAGATCTGGGAAGTGAGGGTTAAAATCTAAACTAAGTTAGGACTAGTGGTCGGGGGTGAGAATTTGAGGTGGTTTTGGGAGTGAGAAGGAAGTTTAAGCACTGATATCCTAAGCCCGTTTGTACTTTGTTATCTATTGGAGGGCTCTAAGCCAGGAACTCCTAACTAGTGTGTTGTGAATTGGGTATATAGAGATATTGACTCTTCTCAGTCCTTTGGGTAGTTCGGTGAGGTCTGGGGAGGCTGGATTCTTGGGGCTGGTCACCTCTGGTCACGAGAAGGCTTCTTCCTTTATGCTTGTGTTTCATACAATATTATTATTTTCTAGATGTGCCGTCATGTGAAACAGTTGGAGAGCACTGACATTTATAAGACCAGTATATATTTGCTTTGGGTACAGAGATATGAGACCAATAACTTCATATAAAACATGAATTGTGAAAGTTGGACTAAGTCAGGATCAGAGTTCTATGGTCCCCTAAGGTCTATAAATGGGGATTCAAAGATCCCATAAACGACACGAAATTTTATTGTGTGTGTGTCTGCTGCTGTGCTGTCATGTGTGTTTATATATTTCTCAGAGGACAAGTTTTATTCCTTTTAGCAGATAAGTCCATAAGCCAAAAGAGATTAAGGGCCACCAGAGTACATGCTTAATAAGGCCCTTTCCAGCTCTTAAATTTCTAGAATTCTAGATCTAATGGAATTGGGCTATAGAAGATCACTTTCTCATTCAAGGTCAGACAGAGCCACTATAAAATTATAGGGTAAACACTTTGGGACCAATTTTGAGGCTTGTTATGTTTTCTCATAGTGTAGGGTTAAGAGTATGAGCTCTGGATCCACACTGCATGGATTTGACTGAGTGACCTTGGGGAAGTGACGTAATCTTCCTGTGCCTCAGTTTCCTCAATTATACTAGCAATTCTATCCATTACACAGGATTGATGTGATATTACATGAGCTATCCCATGTAGGGTGCTTAGAACTGTGCCTGCCTGGCACATATTCAGTGCTCAATAATGTTTGTCATGATTATTATTATTGCTTCTGGCCCCTGGATCCAAACTTCCTCCTAACAGCTTGAAATCAGATTGGATTAAGTCTTCCTGCCTCCACAGCAGGACTGGGTTATTGTGGCCCAAGGCTGCGACTCTGCTGTCCCTTTCCCTTCTTTTGCTTGAGGAGGTATCTCCCTAGAGGATAGATAAATCTTTGGTAGTTATTTATTCATTTTACCCACACTTGGCAAGAACAGGCAGAGGCTGTTGTTGACCTCTATAGGTCTCAAATTCTTCTTTGTAAAATGAAAGGGTTGGACTACATGACTTCTAAGGTCTCTTTCAGTTATGGTGATCTGTGAATTTATGAATAATAGAGAGAATGCACCGGTAAGTGACGTTAGCGGTAAAGTGGAGTAAGGGGTAACCAGTAACAATTGCATTTTCGAGTTTAAAAAAATGCTCTGGACATTTCGATGAAAACTTGGCTTCCAACGCTATCTAAGAATATATCACATATGAAACAAATCTAGTTTCTGGAAAAATGAGAATTATCTTAGTAATTATGTTATTAAAACTTTACTAGATTGTGATACAAAATTCCATGTTCTATGTCATGAGGATTATCTATCTATACCTATGTCTATGCCTCCATATGCATATAGTTATATACAGCTACCATATTAAAGAAAATTTAAAGCATTGTTCATGAGCAAGTTTAATTTGCTGAAACATTAATAATATTAAAATTAATATTTTTATCCAACAGTCTTACTTTTCATGTATTTTTTTCAAAAAGTAAAGCAACTGCTGTGGAAATGAAAGACTCAAATTGCTGAAAATGTGGCAGGGCCAATAAATAAAGTTTTAGGAAGGCAATTAAAGGATTATAAGTAAAAAGGAATACCTCAGATAAAGTAGATAACTTCACCTTCCCTCTTGTCAGTATTACCATGGTTTAAGAAAATAATGCCACAAAACTGCCAGCAGAGGTCCTCAGTCCCATAGTTTCTCAATTCTATTGGAACTCTCCCTATGGCACTATAACAAACTGATTTCAGGGACTCATTTGCTCACTTTGGATAACTAATCACAATGAATGGCCTACAAGCTTAAACTGTTAATGGAAAAGAATATATTTAAGTAAAAAATACATTTAATATGTACAACAGTGTATAATATGTTGGAAAATACTATACAGATACAAAAGAACAAGGGAGTAAAAGTGCAAGTTACATGTTTTTAAATAGTTGGTTAAAGGTAGAGAATGGTGAGGAAAATACTAAACCATTATGTACAGGTCTCATTTTTTATCTTTTCAGCTTTATTCTTTCGTCACTTTGAACTATTATTATATATCTGGGAGAAAAAGAAAACAAAAGTATTTATACAGGACCTTCTTAGGGTAAAAATTTGGAATAGTCCTTTTTCTTTTTTTTTTTCTTCTGCAAAAAGCTTTATTGTTTCCATTTGGTCTAAGGCTTGGGAGAGGGCTCCAGGGTGGTTAAAAAGCTGCCTAGTGGCTGCAGAGAGGGGCTTCAGGCAGAAGCCCTGATGCCAGAGGGGATTTTCAAAGGCCGCTGGGCTCCAGAGGCTCCTAGTCGTGCTTGAGGCTAAACCTTTGGAAGAGAACTCGCCCGGCCCTGCCTGGGGACCAGCCATTCTGAGGAGGTTGGTCAGGTGGTCGCTATCTTCTTGATGAGTTTCACCTCCTCATCTAGGAAGTGGCTTCCAGGAAGTCACAGAGGTGGTGGTCTGGGGGGCAGAACCCAGGGCATGCAGATCCAAAAGGCCCAGGTTCGGGTTCTTCTCCATGAGAATGGCAGCTTCCATAGCATCCTGGGTTTTACCCCACTCATCTTGAGAAGGCTTCTCCACGCCCTGGAAGAGGGCACGGCAACTGCACTGGTTTTGCATTTTCAAGAGACGCTCAGAGCCCTCGTGCTTCTCCTCAGCCAATTCGTGGAAGAAGCGGCACCCCCCCCACCCCACTCCAGAGCCACATCATCACAGTCGAAATAGAAGCCCAGAGAGAGAGGTAGGTGTAGGGGGCCCGCAGATGCATGTTGACCAGGCTGTTGACAATGGCCTCGGAATAATTCTGACTAATCTGGGAGCTCATGGTTGATCGGTAAAATGGAGTTAAGCTCAAAAATTGGTATTGGTGGTCCCAGTGGCCAAGGATAGCTGAGTGGCTGACTCTGAAAGTCGTGACTGGAAAAAAGGTTGGAGGGTGGTCGAAGGCTGGAGCAAGGGGCATCCCTGGGTCTGTTCCGTCCAAACACTGTTGAAGCTAAAGACAGATCCGTGGGACCCCTGAGCACACCCCATGTATTTTTCATTAAAGATGAATTTTAAAGAGGAAACAAAACAGTAGAAATAACTAATGGGAGTTTATTGCTGTCTGAAATAAAGTTCTTTGAGTTGCCAGTGCCCCTATTTCTTTTCTGTCTTTGCACTAAGATATCACAGTAAATTCTCTTAAAGAGAAATTGTCAATAGTGTGACCTCCAGAGAAACTTGGGCATCTCTTTTGATAGCCCTTACTAGTTTCCTGGTGTTGTGCTAGGCCTATGTTGTGACAATATGTGCAAAATATCAAAAACCAACATCTTATCAGAAGAAGAAAATCAAATTTCAAGACAATGGTGAAGGCTCAGTCTCTTTGGGCCTCAGCTTCCTAATCTACATAATGATTGAAAGTGTGGCTGTGTTTGTGGAGGGCATGAGTTAGGGAGGGCAAGTACGCTAAATGACCCATGAGTGGCAGGCAGATTGAATAGATATTATCTCATGGCCAAGAAGCAACGTAATTGAAGTCAGATACAAAGGAAGAAAAGATTCGAAGGATGAAATTATGATAAATACAGTAAGCCCCCTACATACGAACGAGTTCTGTTCCGAGAGCACATTTGTAGGTCCAGTTTGTTAGTAAGTCCAACAAAGTTAGCCTAGGTACCCAACTAACACAATCAGCTATATGGTACTGTACTGTAATAGGTTTATAATATTTTTCACACAAATAATACATAAAAAACAAACACAAAAAATAAAGAAAACATTCCGAATCTCACAGTACAGTACCTTGAAAAGTACAGTAGTACAGTACCACAGCTGGCATACAGGGGCTGGCATCGAATGAACAGTAACAGAATTACTGACTGGAGGAGGGAGAGGAGGTGGGAGATGGTAGAGCTGAAGGATCGTCAGCAGTAGGAGACGGAGGGCAAGCTGCAATTGCACTCACGCCTGACGTTGATGGCACAGGTTCTGGTTCCTTGCTGGATTCAATTCTATCTACCCTCTTGAAAAAATGATCCAGTGATGTCTGGGCAGTAGCTCTTTTTTTCTCATTATAGATGGCATAGTAGCACTGGATTGCATTCTGAACGGCTGCTGCAAGCTTTGTGTACTGTTCTGTGTTTGGGTCCTGTGCCTCAAAAACTAACAGTGCCTCCTCAAATAAAGAAAATCCCCTTTCCATTTCCTGCATCATGAATCTCTTTGGTTTTTCAGTTACTTCTTCTTCCTCTTGTCTCTCTTCATCCTTTCTCTGGGCCTCCAATTCCATCAGGTCTTCATTAGCAAGCGCCTCATGTTGCACAGCAAGGAGTTCAATGAAGTCATCCTCTTGCAGATCTAGCTCCAGCTTCTCGCTGAGGGTCACTAAGTTGCTGGAGACCTCTTTGGACTCCTCGTGCACTTTCTCAAATCCACGAAAATCGTGAACAAATTGCAGGCAAAGTTCTTCCAAACCCCATTCATGGTGATGGCCGTAACCTCACACCATGCAAAGTCAATGTTTTTTACAGATGTTATAGTCCTTCCAAAATTGTGGTAAGGTTGTTCCTGATTTGTCACTCACTTTTACTGCCTGACAAAATGTGTGATGTAAATAATATTTCTTGAAAGTTGCTATAACTCCCTGGTCCATAGGTTGGATGAGCGATGTAGTTTGGATGAGCGATGAGTATTCAGTGGCAGATGTACTACTTTGACGTTGGGATGAATGTTGTCCATGAATGGGGGGTGGCCCAGAGAACTATTGAGCAGCAAAAGAATGTTGAATGGGATGTCCTTCTCCAAGCAATATTTCTCTGTGTCCTGGATAAAGTGGTGGAAAAACCAGTCCTGGAAAATGGCCTGTGTAATCCAGGCTTTGGGGTTACTCTTCCACACAACAGGAAGAGAGCCCTTGGCTATGTTGTTAATGGCTCTTGGGTTCTCTGAATGATAAACTAAGAGAGGCTTCAGCTTCATATCTCGGGAGGAGGTATTGCCAGCAAACAACAGAGTTAGCCTATCCTTTGCTGCTCTATAGCCTGGCACCAACTTTTCTTCCTTACTGATGTAACTTCATTCTGGGATCCTCTTCCAGTACAGTTCTCTCTCATCCACATTAAAAACCTGCTCAGGTAAATATGTGCCTTCATCAATAATTTCTCGAAGCATTTCAGGAAATTCCCGGGCAGCTACCATATCTGCACTCTCTGCCTCGCCACTGACTTATGTTGTGAATGTTGGTTCCAGCCTTGAACCGATGAAACCAGCCATGGCTGGCATTAAAGATGTGCCCTCTGATTCTTTGCCGTGTTTCTTCTTCAAGACTTCATAAAGGCTTTTAGCTTTCTCTTGAATCAGCATTAAGCCGAGTGGGACTCAACGCTGACACTGATCCTGCATCCACACACTGAGAAGTTTCTCCATCTCCTTTCCACGCTTCTTTGATATTATTGTCGACGTCATCGGCACAGCAGACTTCACATGTTCCATGATCCTGTCCTTGTTTTTTAGAATCGTGCCCATGGTTGAACGATCCATGTTATGAGAACAAACAACTTCTACCATCTTTTCGCCTCTCTCCACTCTCTCAATTATTTTCACTTTTGTTTCCATCATTATTGCTTGGCGCTTTTTAGCAGTACCAGCTACATCACCATTGCTTCTACGCTTGCTTCCGGACATTGGGCTTGAAATAAAGATACTGTACTACCGTACTCTATACAGTACTGTACAGTAAAGTACACAAAAGCACAACCACTTGTAGAGGACGCACCCATGTGACAATGTACGCCAGACACGTGAACTGACTTATGTGATTGGACATGGGAACGCACGTTCACATCTTGGAAAGTTTGCAACTTGAAGGTTCGTATGTAGGGAACTTACAGTAACCTCAAAGTAAGAGAAAAGAGAAAGATTCTTCTAAGCAACTGTCTTCTCATTTTTTAAAAATTTTCTTGAGGTTGTTTGCTTATGTTTTCTTTTTTTTTGATATTCTGTGCTCCCTATATTTTTTTTGTGACCCCTGGCTCCTTTGAGAATTAGAGAGTCTTTAGAAGTCAAACAGAGAAAAGCTAATAATGGGAATATGGGACACATTTTTGGCCTTTCTCAAGGGTTGATCTAGGAGACTCTAAGTATCTGAAAACTAAGCAGCCTTTTCAGATTTAAAAAAAAAAAAAAAAGACTTCTGCAAAAAAGGGCTGGGTAGAACTTAAGCAAATTCATGGCAGCTTTTACAGCAAGTAAACATCTTTGGAGAAGGACTTGTTTATCTTACTTCCTTCAATACCTTCACCAGCAAGAACAAACTGAGTGGGAAAGAATAACCAAAAGAAATGTTATTGTCATTTTTAATCTGTTTGTTAAGTGTGATAGTCCATTTTCTTTCTAAAACTCAGGGTCTCAGATATTCTCAGTAGTACATGGAATGATCTGAGTAACTAATATTCATGTACACAATGATTTAATAGCCATATCGATGCATAGAGGTCTTCAGGGCTGGTTGTCAAATGCTTTGGTTTTACATAAAGATGTCTGGAGCATATGTAGTGTTTTATTAATTCAAATATTGCATGTACATAGCACAGCATCTTTCCAGTGCATTAAAAATGCTGCTCAGGTGTACATACTTTATTAATCTTTATGTCTTTTTTTCTCATAAAACTCTTTATGTGCTACTATTTATTTAAGGAATTCCATTATATCCAATGTTCCTATGAACACTATTTAGACCTCTGAATAGTAATAACTATCTCTAAAATATTTGATGACCAAGTGAAAAATAAAATAAAGTGAAATTATTATATAATATATTGGAAAGAGTTACACAGAAACTCATAAACATGGCTGTTTTATATATCAATACAAATTAGATCTTGGAGTATATTCAACCATATTATAGAACCATTAAAGTAACATTTCATTAGATTCAGAAGCTCTTACGTATTATTTTGCACATATATTCTCATGTATTCTTAAATTTTCTTTATATGGGAAATGAATCTATAAATTTTGTGACTCATATTGGTAGATTATACTTCAGTTCTATGGCTGTTAGCCTAGTCTGTAGGTATTTTTCTGTGATTTGGTGAAGTTGAGGGCAGTGGATTTTATTGTTTCCATTTTTCTCTCTCTAAGCAACAACAAATATCTTAAAATATGAATTAAAAAATTTTATCCCTTTTTTACTGACTAAAATCAAATAATATAAATCAGACTACCCATTGACAGATCAAATCTGAGACATTCATTGATCAAGAGCCATAGGTGCTCTTGGGGCTTCTAATCTAGTGTGGTGATTACTACTAGGGAAAAAGAAAAGCCAGGGGAGGTGACCAGTGTCCCTAAGGGACTGGCACTGGAAATGCCAGTGCTAACCATTAGCCAGGGTATGACAAGAGCTATTTTATAGTTCCTTCCTTACACATATAAATGTTATGGGACACATCCAGAACAGAATATAACAAAAATTCTGAAATTAGTTTTAAGAGGTGCATTTAGAAGCTTGAAAATACAATTCATAGCAACCAAGAAGCTCAACCATTTGTTTTCACATATTTCAGGGTCCTTTACTCCTGTTTAGTTCCTAGGTGATGAGTTACAATCCCTTAATCTTTCTCACCTCATTAGTTTTCAATTTTGCACATCAAATGTCTTCAATGGTGATTGCTTCTTTTCTATAGAGAAATGTTGATGTGCTCAGGCTAAGTTATGGAGAAGAACTGATGGGGGAAAAGAGATGGAAGAAAAACTAACAGACAATTTCTTCCCCAAGGCAACTTAACTGGCAAAGAGGTGGATTGATTCCTAAATCCCCACACTGGGGCTAGACTTTGGCATTCTAGAAAGTGATGGTGGTGGAAAAATGTGATCTTCTGGTTATGTTAAAAATAGAAATACATTTTAACATGAAGTTTGAGTTTTTAATTTTCATGTTAATATTTATTGCTGGTTCTCACTATATTAGATGGGCAAGAAGCATTATTCTGAAACCAAACCAAATGAAACAAAACAGAAACTACAAAAAGCTTACAACTTTATGATTGTGTTAAGAATGTTTACAGTGAGATAGAGACAAGTACGGTGGACCAGTATCTAGTTCAGATGATGATGATGATTATGATGATGGTGATGGTTTTAAATCATATTTATGTCATTCTGTCAGTAACTCAACACAGATATTTGTGTGAATAAGGTGACTGTATTGTCCTTTTGATAAAGGGCCAGTTAGTAAATCTTCTCCTTCTCCTAAAATTATTTTTTCCATTGGGTAATTATTACTTCTATTTTTTGAAAATAAAGTGTGAATTATAATCTCTATCCAATGCCATACTAACTTTGCCAGAAGGAAAGGCTTAAATCAAAGAAGGGTTAAATTTAACATTTGTTAAATAAGCATCAAATAAGATATGATGGTTTATGGGATGAACTCACTGGTAAGTGTGTCTAACGTATTGCTTCTGTTTTTATTCAGATCTTGTTCCTAATAAATGGCAAATAGTGGCAGTAAGGCTGAATCTCCTTTTCGGCATTTTTTTGATGGTGGGGGAGGAATCTGGGAGGGGGTTGGTCCACCTTATGATCTGACTGTTTTGAGCTGTGATATAGAGGAGGTAGACAGTTACAGAGGAAACCAAATACTTTGGAAAAGGAAGGTTCTGGTGGCCATAAAAGATAGGAAGCTCATACATTATCAGTCCATATATTTGCCTCTCTCCATAATTTTGCCCTTCTACCTTTATCTAAAATATATGAGGAATTACTTGGGCCATAATATTGATAGTTCTAATTTCAAAATTGATTGTTTCACAGTGCTAAGGCTTCCAAATTAGTTAAGGTTGACAAAGGGTTGGTGGAAAAGGATATATTTGTTTATAAGCTCTTTTCTTGGCTTCCCTATTTTTTCATTTTAGAAAATATCACAATAAATATTTTCTCCCAGACTTATTTTTTTCTTGTTATTTAAATGTTAAATCAGTATTAATATACAAAAATATTTTATTTACAATTTCACTTAATTATAAATTTACATTAATTTGAAGAGAGGCTTAACTAAAATGTACCTTTCTTTATATTTTCAATGAAAAAAATGTTTTCTAAGAAAATTAACAGTAAGTGAATTTTCAATGGCACATCTATCTAATTTGGTCAACTAATTGTTTTCAGACAGTTTTGAAGAACTTTGAACATAATATTATGTAATTGTTATTTATGAAATAAAAAAATTTGATTTCAGGTACTTTAATAAAAACATTCTTATCTATTCATTAAAGGAGGACTTTAATGTTGGGTAGCTCAGTTAATGCAGACAACTGGAATAATAAAGCCATACATTTGAAATCATGCTACATTTATTATTAAATATATAAAATGATGCTTTTCATTAGACAAAATCATTTCTTTTGCAAGTAATAAAAACTTGATAAAGTTTTACAGTATCAGTTTTTCAAAAGATGGTAAAGAACAAGGAAGGTTTTAAAACAGTTAAAAGAGATCAATTTATTCTTTCATTAAACTCCTTATAGTTAAGAAGATTACATTAGAAGTTACTTATACATGCTGAAGTATTATCTTGGCAAAATATTTTAAAAAATCCTTAGAGATTATGTAATTCCTGGAAGTGTGGGTACTTTGATTGTTTTTTAATAGAAAACACTCAATGGTATAAAAATAGTATCCACAGTGCAGTAGTACAAAAACACTATAATAGTACAAAATCATATTAATTAATCTTGTGACATTGGTTGAGTCACTAAGCATCTCTGAGTCTCAATTTCCTAATCCTTAATATGAATAATTTGGACTGAATGATCTGTAGGGTTACTTACAATTCTACAATAATCTATATCTATAATATTACTATCATGTAGCCTCAAAGAACATTAGTATCATGTAATTTTGAAGAGTGTATTTATTTAAAATAGTAAGACTTTTGGCATATGACTTTAATCACAAGGTTAATTTATTAAATCAAAACATTTGTTTTGAGGAAACTACCGAACTTGCATGACTGTTACCATTAAGGAAAAGCTACTTTATTCCCTAGCAGAGGAAATGATATGTTATCTGGAAGTTTCCTTCTGTTGTTGACACTCACATTTTAGGGACACCTGAAGAAACCAAAGTGGCTTTTTACTACTGGTTACAATTGGTGTTTATAGTACCAAGGGATGTAACCAGTTTTTCCGAGTGAGATGTTCAGTACTTTCTTTCCTGCATGGAACATTTTAAAAAGCTTGCTTGGAAAAGAAGTTTATTTTTCATACAGTAGCTGGTGATCCTTTTGAAATGGAATTATGTTCTTGTTGTCATGGCAACATAAGATTCCATGCTCCTGTTTTCTACAATGTATATTTCTCTGAGTCTGGGTGTTTATAAGTGTTTTATTCATTGGTGGCAGTGTGGTTACTGGCATCAAGAAAATAGATTAGCCAGATGACATCTATGGTGCCTGTCATCTTCGAATTTCCATGATACATTAAGCATTCCAAAGAAGGTGATTATGGTGTCTATTTTAGGAGGGAGGTGGGATACTAACTTGTACTTTCTATACGAATCAGTGTGTTTAATACAGTGGCTGTAAGAAGCAACTCCCATATATCAGTGGTTTAGCACAACAAAGGATTTTTTTTCTTGCTTATGTCAGATGTGGACAGGGCAGATCTCCACCAGAAGGTGACTTGTCTTTGTTGGCCCTTAGAGGCTATGGAGTCCTCCACTCTTTTTCATCTGCCTGGCTAAGAAGCAAAGAGAAAGCATGCGGGATCATACAGGTTGTTTGACAGACAGTTTTGGAAGTGGTGCACATCAATTCTGCACACATTCTACTGGCCAGAACCCAGTGATGTAGCCCTAACTAGCCACAAGGGAGGTGGGGTTTGTACAGAGGCCCAGAAAGAGAAAGTGGGATTGACAAGCAGCCTGCATGCCTTTTTGTTTACAAATGTTTTATGTTTAATTGGAATATCTTTGGAAAAATTTAGATCTCTCTATTTAAAATTCACTTTGAATGATAAACAGGTGGTAGCTGATATATTAATTAAAATTTATCCTTGTTGCTTTTTCATGAAAGGCTTATTCACTTTTCCTTTCTTTATAATTTAGGGTATTCTGAATATAACCGTTAAGTTCTTATTTTTATATTTATTGCTACCTTAGGATCTCACTTTAATTATCAAGCTCTTTGCTTCTGTTGAAGAGAACTCCACAACTTACAACGTAATAATCATAACAGGACTTTTGTAATTCCCTGGAGGCCAGATGAACTTCATTTGAAGTAATCTGAAGTAAATTATTTTGTTATGAAATATCACTTTTAGTTTAATTATCTGGTAATACCAAAAAAAGTTCTTGATGATCTCTTTGCTGTTCTTCGCATGTGCAGTGAGTATGCAGCCATGTGTGACCAATTAAAGGTGTCCTCAAATTGTTTGACCCTTCTCCATTGAGAAGTGGAGCCTGTGGCCCCTCCCCTTGAATCTGGGTGAACTCTGTAACTGCTTAGACAATAGAATATGGCAGGGTCGATGCTGAGCCAGTTTTCAGGCCTACACCTTAAGAAAATGGCAGCTTCCACTTTTTTTTTTAACGTCTTTATTGGAGTATAATTGCTTTACAATGGTGTGTTAGTTTCTGCTTTATAACAAAGTGAATCAGTTATACATATACATATGTTCCCATATCTCTTCCCTCTTGCATCTCCCTCCCACCCTCCCTATCCCACCCCTCTAGGTGGTCACAAAGCACCAAGCTGATCTCCCTGTGCTATGCGGCTGCTTCCCACTAGCTATCTATTTTATGTTTGGTAGTGCAGCTTCCACTTTTGTGGAATAGACACGCTTGGAACGAAGCCACCATAGTGTAAAGCTTAAGCCACATGTAGAGATTATGTATAAGAGCATTGGATAACAGCTCCATTGATCTTCCATCCTGCAGCCAGTATCAATTGTTAGCCATGTGAGTCAGCCATTTTAGATGTCGGTCCAATAGGGCCTTTAGGTAAATTCAGCCCCAGATGCTTGCCCAATGCAATCAATGAGAGACTCCAAGCAAAAACTGTCTGGCTGTTCCAGCCAAGTCAGGGATGTGGGGGATCATAATACATTGTTGTTTTATGTGATTGTAAAAACCTGGAACATTATATTTTTCTTTATTAGGATTTGCTTTTGTTGGAAAAGCTTCCGATATCACAAGTTATCAGTAACCCCTGAATATGGTTGAACAGCCTTTGGATTTGGAGAAATGAACATCAATTGCATTTTTTTCTATCTATCAATACCTATCTATCTATCTATCAATCATCTTTTTTTGTTAGTTGCCAGCTGGGACAAGTGGGTAGATTAATATTTGAGTCTGAGTGACATTACCAAGGACTGGCTTCAATAAGATATTTCTCAGGGTTGACAGCAGACAATATTCTTACAGTTTTCTGGGTCACTGTCATAAACTAGAATTCTAGAACATAGTAATTTAGTTTAAGGGAACATCAAGCTCACTAGTTTGTCCCTGGTGGCAGTGTCAAAATATAATTGGTGTCCTCAGGGAAAAACTGCACACTTGAAGCTGTGCAAGAAAAAGAAGATACAAACATTTATTGGTTAAATAACATGAATGCAGGAAGGCTAAACTGTGTGTCAGTTATAATTAGCTGATTCCTTATATTGCATGACTTGCAAGAGCCAGCAGGAAAAAATTACCTTAACTACTTCCCTCATATAGGAGTCTAAATCCTGAAATGTCACCATTTCAGATTCAGTCGTTTGTGTTCTTTTCCCCCCAAAACCTCCATTAAAATGTGAATATTCTTTGAAGAATGTGAGTTGAAAAAACTCATACTCGGGTATTAAAGATTTTCAGATATAATCTTTCTCCTACAGGGAGAAGAATTTTCAAAGTGTTCTTGTTGTTTAAAGAGCCTTTAAAGAGTTGGTGTTGTTCTTGGGAAGATGCTGAGTATTGGAATAGAGAAAAAGGAGAGGTGACATAAATTGCATACTTCATAATTTTATCTGAGCTTATGCTAAATGCACTATGTACTTATAATTCTATATATGCCATATTCTGCTGATCTCTTTTGAAGTCATATCCTCTTTGAGGCAGGTTCATGTATTGTACATATATTATAAAATAGTAATTTTGGTAAGTCAATAGCATTTATTACAACCTACTGTTAACTGGTAAGCATTCCTTTTATCAGCTTTATTCCAGGTCATATGTAAATTTATGGAAAATAACAATATGAATTCCTAATAGAACAGGATAGTGCTTTCTTCAACAGGTGTATACTTAGAATTATAATTCTTTTGGTAGTTCCTTAATGTATTATACATGAATGGAGTATAACCTAAGAGAATAGTTTCTCCAGGTAGTATAGCTAAAATAATTTCACTGGCAGACTCCCCTCGCTTCTACCATTCCATTTTCTCTTTCTTTGGGAGCAAATAGCCATCTAGTTAGAGGCTACATTTCCCAGGATTCTTTTGGTCAAGAGTGCTCATAAGTCTAAGTTATCACCAGTGGAATGGGAATAGAAACGGTGTGGAAAACTTCAGACTCATTTGCTTAAAAACAAAAAAAAATATTCTAGATTTCCTCTCTTTTTCCCCTTCTCATGAGTAGGAATATAATGTGTTTGTGACCCAGCTTCACCCATGCAGATGAAAGTAATACCTTAGGGGAGTGGTAGAGCAATAAGATGAAAGGAACCTATAATCCTGAAGGACCTTGTGTAACAGAACTACCCTATCAAACCTGAATCCTCCACTTGGGATTGTTATATGAAAGAGAAGTAAATTATATCTTACAAAAGCCACTGTTTTTATCTCTTTGTTGAAGTACCTTAGCTTTTACTGAAACTAATATACCTCACCTTTTATGCTTGGAATAAATATTTTCTTCTGTGAAAGAGCTCAACATATAGCCTAGTGCATGTGATGCTTAATTGTCTCAGTAACTCAATGATGCTAAAAAAAGGTTCTGAAAAGATGCACTTGGTTGAATGCTTTCATAAATGTAATCATATAACAGTATGTACGTGACCCAGTGAATGTCTAATTCAGGATGTAGACCCAGTGAGAAGGCATCAAATTTCTTCCTGTCAAAATATTTTTTATTTTTGTTGTTCACTTATTTCTTTAAAACTTAGAATTCTAAAGCTGCTTAATATGTGTATCTTTCATTCCCTTATTGTGTCCTTAGTTTGTTCTAAGTGCTAGAGAAATCAAAGAAGCATTGGCTCTGATTTGAAGGAGCTCGTGCTCTTGTCTGTTTTGATAAACATCATCTTCCAGAACTCAGAACAGTGCCTACTACGTGGGGTACTCAGTGACTATTTGAAGACTGAATGATTATGGTAGTTGATGAGAAAAGATATATAGAAAAAGGCTTAGTAATACAAAGCAGAGTTGGAATGACAAGTGGCCTTGAAATAAGAGTTGTGGAGTTTAGAAGAGTGAGAATTCAACCATAGAGGAGAAGCTCTGAAGGATGTATGAGGTTTATCTGGAGAGAGTTCTTGTTGGTAACTGGGGACAAGGACAGATAATATGCACAAAGTTAAATGTAATATAGATCATCTCTGTCCAATGGAACCTTCTGTGATGATGGAAGAGTTCTATATCTGCACTGTCTGATATGGTACCAACTAGCTACATGTGGCTACTGAGTACTTAAAATAAAGCAAGGGTGACTGAGGAACTGAAATTTTAATTTTATGTAATTTCAGTTGATTAAAATGAACATTTAAATAGCCACATAGCTACCATATTGAGAGCACACATATAGATAATTCAAGTATAAGGGTGTATGAACAAAGATTTAGATATGAGAATGAGCCAGGTAAGTTTTGGGCTCAGTTGAGTACCTGAATTCACTAACTAAAGTGCTGGAAGTAGGATTACTGAAGTATAAAATTCAAAATAAGGCTGCAGAAAGATACATGTCTTCACATCCCATCTGGAAACTGCTAAGATGGTATTGGATTTGCCATAGGACTGCTTTGGTTGTATACACACACACACACTTATGGCTTTGAAATGAGGGTTATTTATTGAAAGATATTGAGAAAACTAAAGAGGTGGTCAAAGTTTTAAAACTGAAGTCTCTGTTTTCTCCCTTTTAAATTCAAGTTACTAGCTTTTAAAGAATATAATTCTGAGATTGTATACATCAAGATATCTAAATTCCAATTACAGGAGTTTTCCTAAAATCATTTATTTCATGGAAAGCCATGACATGCAAGCTGGACATGCAAGCTTGCAGCATTCTTTTAATCTAAATATTTTCCAGGAAATTATATGTGAAAATAGAATCTAAAATGTTTTCCCTAAATCTAGTATAATTTATTTGAAAGTTGTACATTATTTGTGTCGATTTGCCTGAAGAGATTTTTTTTTTTTTAATCTATAGTAAGTGCTGGTAGTTGAAGTGTAGTGAACACAATTCTGAAATGTATTATAGCATGTTCAATTTTGTGCATTTATGTGAGAAAAAGAAAATTGAATGAGAAGGGAAGATGGAGATGAAGAAAGGAAAGATGAGGAAAAAACAGGACAGAGGAAGTATTTACTGACTTATTTGATGGAATATTTACTTATATTGAATATTTGAGTCCAATTTCTCTGTTCTCCGGATGCACGCAAGTGAAATGGAACAGCAGCAAGACCTCTCTAAACTGAGGAGTATCAGAATGTGATAAATCTCTCTCCCAGTTGCCGTGGTGTATGGCATAGTATAAGCAATGTGCAGTCTCTGTGATATGAGAAAATAGAATTGGATGGGAAAATAGAGAGAATATTTTTTCTTCCAGATATCGAGGTCATTTTATGAGATGTAAAGACAGAAATGTTTCTGGGAGGCATTCTGCTCATTCCCAGAGAGCTTTTATCGATCTACCATAAAAAGCCAATTTCTGCTTTCATATGTGTAGAACTCCTATTGAGGTCAAAGGTAAAGGACAAACCCGGATCCAAAAGAGATGTTTTGGCTTGAATTTTCTAAAGTAAATTTCAGCAGGAAAAAAGTTAATATGAAATATTAAGCTCAGAAGATACATTTCACACACGGTGATATCTCTGTAATGTATCTTTCCTCTGCATGAAACTTGATCCACTCTATATTTGTTTTGAATTGCTCTGTCCATCTATCTCACTTCCAGAGATTACCTTTATTCCCCTACTCAGCCGTTTAAGGGAAAAGACAGAAAAGAAAAGACCTAACACAAAGGCTGCTGGAAACTTGAGTTTTTAATTTGTAACTATTTGTTTTACTGTGAAGTAGTAACTGTTGAGTAGTTTGGGGCAAGCTACATTAAACTCTTTGATATTCAGATTTAGCAATTCTATGATCCCTGTCAGTTGTTGGTGAAAAAATTCAATAGGGCTTTTTGTGTTGCTATTTTAAATTAAAAATATACGTGGTTTAAGCAAAGTCTTCAGACTAGCTTCTATGCTCTTCTATTTGCAATCTTGCTTTCATTCATATTAGAGCAGTTATTAGATGCTTACTGTGTTAAAGATATTCTGCAAGTCCCTTTGTGAGGAAGAGTTTTGCGGCTGGAGTAAAATCAGTTTCCTTAAGAAATCCTAGGAAAAAAATTGATTTATTGAGTAATTTTACTTTCAGTGAAACATATTTCTGAATATTTAATTGATTTTCTACATAGAAATTTATCTCCCATCACGCTGGAACATTTATATTTCTTTAGAATATACAAAATTTACTGATTCCTTAGCAGACGGTACAGCCCTGACTCATGGGGCCATCTGTTCTAAAATCTGAATCTGTAGAAGGGCTGTGGACATTCTCATGACACTTTAACATTGTAGTAATTGAATTACTGTCTCCTGGGGAGAGTAATGACTCCTTTACTCTGAGTCTTCTGAATAGTAAGCTGGGGACTCTATATCCAGGCTGGAAGCAAAGGTTCTTAGTATTACTGATGAAGTTGGGAACTGCAGCATTATGTGCAGAATCAAGAGTTCACTCTAAAAACTGGCTAGGTGTGTGACTTATGATTATGATGATTCACCTTGTTGTTTCCTAAGCACAAGTTGGACTTAATTGGGTTTAAAGTACATCCCACCATAATCTTGCTCCACTAGTCACCTTCCATTAGCAAGGTGCTACTGACAGTGGCTCTTCACAGCGTTAACTAAGGGGTCCATTTGTCTTTGAGTGTATGTGTGTGTATATATGTGAATTCACACCTTATCTCTTAATTTTGGACCATTTGAAACAAGCCAAACCTTCCTTGTGTCCTTTCTTCTACCCAAATTTCTTTATTGACGTTTGATTTCCTATATGTACCATTAAAGGTTAATAAAAATATTCAAAGTTATTTTGAGAAATAGGACAAGCTAATTTTTTACATATATATTTAATTTTTTCAAAATGGAAATTCTCAATTATACACAAAAGCAGAGAGAGTAGTATAATGAACTTATACCTAGCTTCAAAAATTATCAACTTTTGCCAAGTGTTTTTATCATTTTATCTTGCTTCTCTATTTTAAAGCAAATCTGAAACATCATACCCTCTAACTACACTGATATACATTTCTAATCTATAAAGAGAATTTTAAAATGTAACTATTACACAGTAATTATTTCTAACAATTTTACCAATTGATTTTTCATATTATTTATAACTAGCCCTTATTTAAGTTTTTCTGCTTATCTCAATGATGTTATTTTGCTGCTCATTTATTCAAATCAGGTTCCAACAAGGTCTATAGTGACATTTAGTTATTATGCCCCTAAAGTCTCTTATTCTACTAAAGTCCTCCCTCATATACCACTTTTTGTTTCTTTTGGTAACTGACTTTTTGGAGAGACCAGTTCATCTGTCCAGTAGAATGTTCTGCACTCTGGATTTGGCTGATTGTGTCCTTGTGGTGTTATTAAATGACTGCTCTCTGCCCTGTGTTTCCTGGGTACTCTTCACTAGAGCTAGAGGCGTTATGAGATTCAGATCCATATTTCGAGGGAAGGATACTTCATAGTGGCTACTGTGTACTTCATATTGTATTACATCATGAAGCATATTCTCCTTTGTTGACTAACATTTAATGACATTAAGATTGATCAGTTGGTTCAGGTGCAGTCAGTCTCAGCCCTCCATTATAAAGAAGAGCATATGGAAGCTTAAACTATGAGATAGCCTATTTACAGGATACCTTATAATTATAGTACCCATTGTTGATTGCTGTCTAGGTCTTCAATTAATTGTGACTGCAAAATGGTGATTTCTTTTTTTTATTAAAAACTTAAAAAAATAAATCTTAAACCTATAGAAAACTTGGAACTACAGTACAGAAAATTGTTTTTTTCCTATATATTTGAAAGTTGGCTGATGATGTGATGCCCAGCCATCTCCTAATACTTTAGTATATTTCCTGCAACAAGGGCATTCTACATAACCACAGCTCAACAACTGAAATCAGTAAATTAATACTGACACATTACTGTCATCTAATCTTGGACCCCATTCAAGTTTTGCCAAATACTTCAGTAATGTCCTTAGTAAGAAAAAGATCCAGTTCAGGATCTTGCACTGTCTTTAGTTATCATGCTTCTTTATTCTCCTTTGAAATGGAACAGTTTCTCAGTCCTTCCTTGACCTTTATGACCTTGACTTTCTTGAAGATTATAGAACACTTATTTTATAGTATGTCCTTCAATTTGTGTTTGACTGGTACTTCCTGATGATTAGATCCAGGTTATGCATCTTTGCAGAAATATCACAAAAGTGATATTGTGTTCTTGTTCCAAACTATCAAGTGGCTCATGATTTTGATTTGTTCCATTGCTGATGATATTCACTTTTATCACTTGATTAAGGTAGTGAGTGTCTGCCAGGTTTCTCCACTGTGAAGTTATTCTTTATCCTTTTGTAATTACTTAATATTTTATGGAAAGGTACTTTGAAACTATTTAAATATCCCACTCTTCATGAAAATTTCAACTTATTGTTATAGCAGTGTGCTATGTTATATTCTCCTATTTTATTCAATGAGTTATAATCCATTAATATCATTTAAAATTTTGATACCCAGATTGATTTGGCCAGTCAGAGCCCCTTGAAAGTTGGCTACTCTGTCCTTTTGACATGACTCCATTATTCTTTAAGCAGCTATCTACTTTCTGATACAAGATGATCCAGGCATATCATGACCTTTCATTGCCCAGGGGAAGAGAAAGAAGAGGTAAGAGGAAGAATCAAAAAGGTGATTTTCTAATTTGGTTATTCCTTCTATATATTTTACCTGGAATTTCTCTTTAAAGTCTTACCTCATCCACTTTGTTATCCAGAATACTGTGCTTAATTTTGCTCTTTGTCTGTCAGTTTTCAAAATAAGGAGTAGGTTCCCTAGCAATATTTGATGGTGATGATGAGTTTGTTTAAAAAATATAATTATGAACTTATGAAATTTTGTTTTTGTATTTGAATTCAATGTGTTTCAACTTATTGTTTCTGTTACTCCTTTTGGTGTTCAAATTGTCCATTTTTGTGGTATTGTGAGTCCCTTTATGTTGACTTCTGTGTCCTTTTGACATAGACCCCATTTATCTTTCAAAGCTTTTTGCGTTTTGACGCAGCAAGATGATCCAATCTTTGGTGTAAACTTCTTGATCTAGATATGGAATCAACCAAGAAGTCTAGTCAGAAATGATATTTAGAATCATGATCTAGGTAAGTAGTCATTGCTTCTAGGCCTTTTCAGTGGATAGAGTTAGAAACTGTATAAAGGTTATTTTTTTAAGAATACAAAATCATGAGTTCATATTGACATTTTGATTCAAATTTAGAATTTGCAAGTACCCAGAGTTAGCTACACTTGAGGTTAAGGGCACAATCCTTTAGACTGCCAAATCTGCCCAAGACTTCTGACACTAGCTGCAAGTTTGGGGGTCCCCAGGGCCATCCTGACTTCAGATAAGCTGGCTACAAATTCAGAGTCCTCATGAACTTCCTCATGTTTGATAATTCACTAGAATGGATCACAGAATTCATGAAAGCATTACATTTATGATTATAGTTTTATTATAGCAAAATATACAAATTAGAATTGGACAAAGGAAGAGACACCTTGGGAGGAGTCTGGGACTGGGAGGGTTCCAAGCTCAAATCTTCCTCAGTGACATGTTACCCTCACAGCATCAATGTGCAGTAATACATACATGTAGCATTGCCAACCCAGGAAGCTCACCTGAGCTTCTGTGTCAAGAATTTTTATTGGGGTTTCATTATGTAGACACTATTGACTGAATCGTCACCCACATAGTTGAACTCAATCTCCAGCTCCTTCTCTTCCCTGGATGTCAAGCTGATATCATATGGCTTAAAACTCCAACTCAAAGCACATGGTTAGTCTTTCTGATGTAGCTAGCAACATCTTAAATCATCTCATTAGCATAATCTAGCTAGAGGCGCACCATGTGTCTCCTGAGTAGCATAACCCATTAGGTGTGGTCTGGATAACAAGGACACTCCTATCATTGGGGAAATCCTGAGAGTTTAGAGGTTACCTCCCAGGAGTTGGGCCACATCCCTCTTTAAGTAAATTCTTCACTATACAACAAGGTTTTTACTTAACATTTTTGCTTTATAATTATGTCTCTTTTATGCTAAAACTCCTAGCTCAGGCTCAGGGATAAAATTATCTCTGCTTTTTGAAATTAAAAGAGCTAGGGGGGCTTCCCTGGTGGCGCAGTGGTTGGGAGTCCGCCTGCCAATACAGGGAACATGGGTTCAAGCCCTGGTCCGGGAGGATCCCACATGCCATGGAGCGGCTAGGCCTGTGTGCCACAACTGCTGGGCCTGCACTCTAGAGCCCACGAAGCTACAACTACTGAAGCCCGCATGCCACAACTACTGAAGCCTGCACACCTAGAGCCTGTGCTCTGCAATGAGAGACACCATCGCAATGAGAAGCCCTCGCACCGCAACGAGGAGTGGCCCCCGCTCGCCGCAACTAGAGAAAGCCTGCGCACAACAACGAAGACCCAACACAGCCAAAAAAAAAAAAAAAAAAAAAGAGCTAGGAAATGCAAGAAGGCCACCTATGAAATGTTAAACCAAAAAAGTAAAGGCCACAAATGAGTGTTGTAATATATGGCATAATGTACAAGGTGTTTGATGGGTGTGAATGCAAATGACCATAAGTGGTTTAATGGAAGAGGCAGATTATGGAAAGTTGAATTGTAACAAATGGAACCCCAAGTGTAAAGGTTCATCATATTATAAGCTTCCTCCTTGCTCATGTACCAGTCCAGAGGCTTCTTGATTGGCAGGAGGATTCTGGTTCCATACAGTCATCAAGAATCCAGTCTCATGGCAGAAGTTGCAGCTTTAACACATGGCTTCTAAAGTTGATTTGGATATCACCATCCCAGTCTCCTGGTAGCAGGAAAGAGCATGAAGAAGAGGTGCACTTTTTATGGGTTATTCCCTGTGGGTGGTTCATACCATTTCCATGCACATTTGATTGGCTAGGAGTCATTCTTAGGGCTCCAACTAGTGGCAAAGGAGGTAGTGAAATGTGATAAAGCTATATTTCCAGCAGAAGAGTAAGAATTAATTTGGTGGTCAGTAGGCAGTGTCTATCACCCAGCATTTGAGTTGAAACTTTGAAGAAGAATTATGATTTGGAGAGGAAAAAGGGAACATATCTCAGAGGAAGCTGGAGGACAGAGGGCAAGGCAGACAAGAGACATGTTACACGGTTGTGAAAAAGTAAGTTGTTGGAAAGGGCTAGAGGCATGTTTCAATAGATTGTTCCTTGATTCACATTGATTTATAAGTATTTGTTTATAAATTAGTTTCTCCAACTAGACTATCACCTTCTAGCACAATATCTATTACATAGCAGGTATCCGATAAATGTTATAAAATCAGGATGCTAATTTGGATTATTTAAACCCTTAGTTTAAATCAGAAGAATGCTCCCTTTGAGAAACTTATCTGTTATCTGTAGGACATTTTGCTTTTAAAAGAGATCTAATCAACTAATACTCTAATACATGTATTTTTTTTTTTAAGCAGAGCCTTTAAATATATCTCAGAATGATCTTACCTTGAGCTGCCTGTGTATTTTCATAGTGTTTATTTGCTCTTCTGTGTATATACATTGAATTTTTGCCTTTATGAGTGGGACCAACATTATCTGTGTTTTACTGACAGAGATTGAAATAAATTTTTTGTTTTAATAAATTTATTTATTTATGTATTTATATGACTGCATTGGGTTTTTGTTGCTGCTCGCAGGCTTTCTCTAGTTGCGGCACGTAGGGGCTACTCTTCGTTGCGGTGCGCGGACTTCTCATTGTGGTGGCTTTATATTTATCTATAGTGAAGGAAGATATCTTTAAAATGGTTAGACTACAAATAAAGCTACTCAAAAAAATAGATAAATAGGGAGAAGATGGAAAAATGTTAAATGATTGTGGAAATATGTGAGATATAAATATCTTATCCTGTTTTATTCTTACCTCTAGCTAGAAGATGAAAAGTTATTCTGAATAAAAGTATTTTGATTATTTTACTTACCACTATTTTGTGTCTACTGATATGAATTTTGTTCATATTTGTACTCACAGCACAAAATTTAATAATAAAGCATAACAACACTAATAATTTGTGTTCTGAGTATATAGCCTGACTGACTTCTTAAGGAACTGCAAATATGTAGGAGAAGATATGATTGGACTATGCATCTGGTTGAACTCATTCGTGAACAGGGGATTTCAGTTGCTATATAAGGTCTTACTTTTGATCATTCAGATCCACCATGCACTGTGCCCTAAGGGGCTAAACTGGGTGGACTGCAGTGATAGTGACTCCCGTTCTCTGGCTTCTGTTTGGGTCAGACAGTGGGAGCACTTGCAGTAGGTCAGAGGGAGAGAGGAAGAATTTATTCCTCTAGTTTCTACCCTGTGGCTTCTTGCCACAAACTGGATGTATTCTTTGTCTAAAAGTCACAACTCTTTTCAGGTAGCTTTCTCCCCACTGTGTGTGTTCTCTCTCTTTCACCCTCCCTCTCTCCCTCTCTCTCTCATGTCTCTCTTTCTCTCTCTCTGGGTTCTGGTAGGCACTCCTCCTGTACCTCATTGCTTCAGGCCTGGAGGTGTTAACACTGCCCCACTGTTACTAGCCCTGGGATATGGCACTACCCTTTGTGGCTTCTTTACACCCTGTCTACACCTTTGTAAATAGATTTATATATGAAATTCTCCTCACAAAATAAATTTGAAACTTCATTATTTTCAGGCCAAAGCCTATTCAGAGTAATTAAAACCAGGGATAGGAGAGATACTGGGAGTCAATTGCTCACATAATTCAAGAGAACCTTCTTGCTAGGGGGCATAGGGCATGGATGATTATTGGCATGTAGTGGCAACAAGGTCGTCTGAATATCAACAGTAGTGGCACAGGATTAGGTGCAGGTGGAGGCAAGGCAATGAGAGCTCAACTGTGAAAATAGTTGCTGTGGTGTCTATAGTGATTATAAAAGTTTGGTCCTAGAGAGAGTGTGTACAGTGAAATGGAGAATTTTAAAGCTTAGAATATGCATAGAAAAATCAAACAGCCTCAGAGGCTGTTTAGGATTGTCTTGTTTTCCATTGTGGCTGAGGATAAAGAAGAGGACCTGGCTGTAAAAGGTACAGAATTCAGCACCAATTAGATGTTCAACATTGTCAGGTCTATTATAATAAGGTCAGAGCAATAAAGGAGAAGGGCACAAGGACACTGATATATGGGAAAGAATCATTAGGACAGACATAGACAAGACAAGGTTGAGAACTTTGAGCACCCAAATCCCCTTGAGCCTCTTATGCTGGTAGAGGCAGAATCTCTCCTTTACCTTGAAAGAACCAACCTAACCTTGTAAAAAAGATTTTTGATGATAGTATCTGTTGCTTCACAAGGAGATGGTCAATAGCATAGGACTTCCTCTCATCAGGGCTGACCCAACACATGCTACTGCTGTGTATTCATCCTGGGCCATTCTCTGGGATACAAGCCAGTTACTTGGAGAAAGTTGGTTACATTGGATCTCTTTCATCAATACTTTGTCCTTCATAATTTGGATATGGATTTATACTTCTTGCCCAATGTGCTTCTGTTGGTACCACAATTAGTGCATTTACAGGATGCCTTAGCCATTGCCTTGGTATCCTTCCTAACATTTCCTCCAATCAGAGAACACATTTGACAAGCAAGGAAGTGTAACAATGGCCTAATTCCCACAGAATTAACTGGTTTTAACATGTGACCCATCAAACAGATTAGCTGGATTATACAATGGTGGAGTGGCTTGCTGAATCTCAGTTCCAGTTCCAGTTGGGAAGTAATAAAGCCCGGAGATAATGGGTCCTCTATACTGCTTTATCTCTTATGATTTTCCTACCCCTTACCTTTTATCAAACTCTCTTTCACTTGTCCAAATTAATTATGACATCTGTTTCTTGCCAGGTCCCTGACTGACAAGATTACATATCAAGTAGATCCTTTTTTACTCTTATTTTCTGCCCCTATACATAGCCTGATTTGTAAATGATCAGTTCAGGTCAGTGTGCATTTCTTGAGACTGGTGGAACTAAACAGAGAAAGGGATAGTTGTGGAAGTTTGGGCTCCTTAGCTGTAGAACACTGCTTGTATGGCTTGTAATTAGGAAGGTACTTGTAGGACAGCCCCAAATTCGATCTGAGGAGTTGAGCTCAACTGATAGAGTAAATTGTCCCAAGTGTTGTATCTTTGTTATTTTGACATCCAAGGATTTTTTAAAAAACAAAATTCAGATGAATTAGGACTATGGATATGTGGATCAGTAGGTGAGAAAAAGAAGTAATTTGGGACTCCACTGTGTTCAATCCCTATTTCAGAGACAGGGTTAAGCAGCCTCTTTGAGCTCAGTTATGGTGTAGTTTTTTGCTAAATCCCTGTTTCATTTGCCTAAGCTGGAGTCATGTTGGAGGGTATTACAGATGCCTGGGCCCCAAATAGCAACCTCTATATGGGAGGCATACAATTTTTCTCCTATTGGTGATGGTGGTGGTGGTGTTTGTGGGTGTGGGGAGGGAAGTCGAATTGTGTTGTTGACACAAGTTCATGAGGCTAAACTACTTTGAAGGTTAATTTAAAATTAAAAAATAACTTTCTGAAATCAGTGCTGGATCATACTTTCTAGTACAGTAAGCCACAGCCCAGACAATTTTGGTGAATTTTATTTACTTCTATTAATAGGTGCACTCATTTTTCTAGTTCTATCCCCTTTGTTAGAGTTTGTAACACTTAATGATATTCCACAATCCTGAAATTATAAGTTTGAAAACTGATCTAACAATTTCTGATGGTCCTACAAACTTTATACTTTTCTGACATACATGTAGAATTGAGTTGGCTCCCTGAATAGCTGCCCTTTGGCATACATAAACTTGAAATGCCTGACCCTGGAGGTATGAAAGGATAAATGGTACTTATAGCCCTAGACAGAGACCAACATTTTCATTGTGTATAACAACAGAAGTTTGCAACTCTGAAACCATATACTTTCCTGATCATATTTTACCAGAGGCTGCTCTCCTTGCAGCTCATAGTTTAGGGATTTGTGCATGTCTTTGACCTCGAACTTTAATGTATTCTTTTGGACTAGATTGATACCAGGTCGAGTATTGATAAAGGCCCAAATCAAGTGGCTCCAACAGTGGATGAACAATATATGTCTTAGTGCAAGGTTCTGTCACCATCCACCAGACCCTGTGGTCCCATGGAACTGCCTATGGTTTTGCATAGAGACATTGTGCTCTTATTCCTCTCTCCCTTTAGCCTGAAATAGCCTTCTTCTTTTCTTCCTTCATTTTGCAGGTCCCATTCCATGGAATGAATTCCCCAGTGGCTCAAGTCTGTGGCAGGTGTTCATCCAGTGTGCCCTCAGAGGGCACATCTACCATCTATTTTGCAACTGACTATTTACTCCACTAAATTATACGCTCTTTGAGGGAAGGAACTGTAATTATTTATATTTATATTTCTAGAGTCAGTTTAATGATTATGAATATGGCCTTTGCAGCCTGTGAGACCTGGGTTCAAGTTCCAATTTACCATTCATAAGTGCATAACCCTGGATGAGCTATTTATATTTTTTGAGCTTCAGTTTCTTCCTTAAAAAAAAATGGGAAAAATAGTATTACATAATACAAGTATTTTGAGGATGAAAGTATGTATATGTACAAAGCAGTTAATTCAGAAGGATATTACATGCTCAATAATTATTATAGAGTGTTCCCAGGAGATGTAGAATAAGTCTTTCAATTCTTATACATACCTATTGGACTTGGATAACTAATGAAAGCAGAACTATGTAATTGTCTTGAATCATTGACCCACAGGAAAAAGTGTTAACTATGAAGCAAATAAAAACTAAGGGCAATGAGCAGGATATGACAGTTAGTTTTGGTTGCCATGCCATTGCAAACATTATCCTACTGACCACTCATGTATCATCATATTTGAATAAGTTACAATATTGATATAAAATTGCTTTCAATATATTGAAATTGAGAGTTGTTGTAACAGTTAGCCTGCTCTGATTAATAAGGATATTGCTGAGAGAATAAAGTCTAAGCTGATTTTTATGGCACAAAGCTGGCTTCTTCTCTTACCCTAGCTCTCTGCGAGCTCCATTGCACATTTTTGGGCTCTTATCCTATGCAGTTTAATTGTAAGCACCTTCTCCTAAAAGTTTCTGGTCCTTCCAATTTACATAGCAAACACTTAACCCTCTTCCATGATCAAGATCAAAAGTTATTTCTGCTGATAAAAATTTCTCAATAAACTAATATATAATTTCCGCTTTACTTTTTGTGATCCCACCATACCCTATAGATTT
The DNA here is from genome assembly GCF_028564815.1 of Eubalaena glacialis. Classification (NCBI taxonomy): domain Eukaryota; kingdom Metazoa; phylum Chordata; class Mammalia; order Artiodactyla; family Balaenidae; genus Eubalaena; species Eubalaena glacialis. Next base: position 80,583,006 of record NC_083719.1, read on the forward strand.
CATGGCATATTTCTCACATGGATATATTTCCCTGCTAGACTGTAAGCCACGTGAGGGCAGATGCTGATATATAGCAGGTGCTTACTATATCTAAGTGAAGGAACACATGATAAGTATTCTAGGTATACGTCAGTGATATCAGTAACTAATGCTTACATTTCAACTCCACTTGCTTGCCATACACATTAATAAACAATTACCTACTTGTATTTTCAAAAGAGTCTGTAGGTTCTTAAATGTGTCTTTTTGTATGTAGGTCAGTATATTGACTTAAATGATCTGGGAAGATAATCTCTACAAGGATCAGGAGGATGTACTTATAACACTTAGGGATCTTTTATTTTAAAGTAGATCTTATTCTCTCTTAAACACAGTCAACACACTGCCCAGATGACTAAGGTAATAACATATGAGAACAGTGAAAATGAAAACAATTTCCACATGAGGAAAATTGGACAATATCCCCTTTGTTTATGAAATGAGTTTATATAATTTGGCCAATATAAACACACTGAATTAACACTTAAGATCATGGTTCAAGTCAAATTAGACCAATAGCATGAGTTTATTATTCTCAGGTCAAACGGAGAAGAATACTGCCAGAGTAAGACCAATTGCAAGGCTAGAGCTTATCTGTTCTGCTCAGAATAAGAAAAAACAAAATGGAAACATGTTTTAGCCAGTTTTGGCTGCTTCCTGTATCTCACCTGTCTTTGAGATGCAGATGCCTTCTCATTCTCTTCATCTGTCTGATCAGTCCTCTCTGCCCTGATTGTGTAAGGGAAGCTGAGTTATGGTTGCCCTTCCTAAAACACTCCTGTAATTTCTCCCTGCTCCTCCCCTGGCCAAGGAGTTGTTCAGATGTGAAGGTTGAGACCCAAATTGAAGTCCAATCTCTACTCATTAGCACTGTGACCTTGAACAAGTTTCTTAAACTCCCTGAAGCATAGTTGCTGCCATTGCAAAATGAGATTACATACCTTCACAGGATATTTGTGAGAACCAAATGGTAGAATGCACATGAAAGCGGTAAGTAAACTGTAAAACATGCAAAGGTGAGTTTAGTGTATAAATCTGTGCTACACTGTGAGTACCGGTAGGCAGGGACTGTCTTCTTTGTCTCTAACTCCACAGCATTTTTCTTTTAAGGGTGCTGTTGGTAGAAGGAACCTGTTCTGCTACCACGTGTTGAGGGAGAGAATGTGAACGTGAGGACATGGCATATTTCAGTCCACTCACTGGACAACCTTAGGGGTAACAGTCTGTCTGTAGAGCCAGGTGATCTGTATGGCTGAGGGTTTACTCTTTTAAGTCTCAACACTTTAAAAATATTTCTTGATGGGAATCTCTTCCAAATAAATTTAATGGTGAAGGAACTAGTGAAGAAGAAGAGATGGATTATTTATTGTGAACAGAAGAAAATATAAAATATATTCTGAATCTACATTATTGCCTTGTAAAGAGCATTTCCATTGGTAATTCAGGGACACCATTAAGAATATTAATCATACTCTGCTATAACACTATGATGACTTCAGGGAATATGCTGTATATTGGGTATTTGCCTTGATATCAAATAATTTCAAATTATTGTATATTTTGAAATTTGATGGATTTTATAATTTTTATTTCCTCCTCTGCTGTCACTTCTCTTCACTGTGAGACAATACCCATTCCAGATGTTTTCTTCCTCCTATTTGCTGCTTTCTCATAGAAATCGAGAGAGAGCCAAAGTGCTCCAAATAAGCCCGCCTTTCTGTAGGCCTCGCTCCGCAGAGGTAGGCAGGCACTCCAGGCCCTGAGCACTCCCAGAGAGACTCCAACCTCCCCAACCCCAGGGGACACTCAGAACCTTTCCCCCACAAAGCATCTCAGGACAGTTGGTTCAAATATTCAGGACAAGAAGTCAATGTTTTCCAGGTCGTCACTTGTTTCCTAAACGTTAATCCTCTTTGTCCAAGATGTGTCTTTTTTGGTCCCATCTCTCACTCCTCTTCCCTCTTCTGAATCTCCTCCAGTGTGTCTTCTAGATTCATGTTCTGGAGTCAAAGTCTGTCTGGGGCTGAAAGAGTGAATATCAGCTCAGACTGAAAAGAGGAAAAAACATCATTGCTGTTCATCAGGCCAGGAGGTCAGACAAAAATAAAGCCAGCTGCAAAATGAGCAGGAAGCAGGATTTCTGCAGAGGTCATGCAGCAACCGTAAAATGCCACAAGGCTCCCCTCATCAAATGATTATTGCTTTCTTACCCATGACATCCTAGACCCACCCACTTTGCTATCCTCATGTATTATTGGGGACACCCAATTGCTCAGCCACCCTCACCTCATAACAGCCCCTGATCCCTAGTTAATGCTTGCTTCTCCAGATTCCACCTCAGAAACTGCAACTGATCTAGAACTGATCCTGACTTCCCTCAGTCCCTCCTCAGAATCCTTCGGCAGGAACCCAACCCTTACAGAGCATGCTTTCCTCCTCCCTCTGGTTGAAAGGGGCATTCCAGGATTCCTCTGAGTGCCTTTCTTCACTGCATCAAGTCAATAAATTTGATTTTGTTAGACTGCAGTTTTGTTCCTCGTGGTCCTTGGCTGATTAGACTTTAACACCAGTCACTGGCAAACTGCCCCTTATCACTGACCTCTTTCCTGAACATGACATTAATGCTGTGTTTTAACTGGATCTGGACACTTCTTCCCCGGTAGCCCTCCCGAGTGGGAGGTGTATTTTCTTTCATGCAATTTTATACCGTTGGATCAGCAGATGGAGTATGTGCTCTCCTTGCTGATTCCAATCATTCTTTCTTCTCCTTACAGACGCTCAGCTTTAAATCTTACTTCATCAGACTTCATTATTGACCCCTAGTCTTCCTGGTTGCAGTCATCTGTTGCCACCATCTGCTTCACTGGCACCCACTACCTTTTATTCCTTGAAGATTTTAGATCTTGGCTTACTGACACTCTTTACAATAATACAGTTTTATAATTCTTGATAATCTCACTATCTGCATAGATGATACAACCAATATCCTGGCCCAGCACTTCCTTGACTACTCTTTAGTGATTTTTTTCCTCAACCATCTCTAAATTTTTCACTCCCATGGTCCTGTTTTAGGCTCTGTCAGTACACATGATTTAATATCACCATAATCTTAATTTCAAGCACCCCTCTCCCTGAAAACCATCTCCTGTTTTTTTCAGTTTATGTTCTCAACTATCTCAACTCCAATAATCTTCCAATCCTATCAGGTATGATTCCACCAGAATTTTAGTGTCTGTAATCTCCTTTGTGTCCTCAGTTCCCTCATTTTTTTTAAGTTACATGGTTTATCATTATAATGACTTCTTACTTGACCTTGAAAAGTAAGTAAACCATATTGTTTAAACCCAACTCTCTCCCTGCTCTATGTCTGCATAGCTAAGCATGGCTGGAGAGAAATACAAAACCATGCTGTCTGATTTTGCTTTATTTTATGTTTTTTGCATGACAAATTACCTTTTTATTGTGATAAAAATATATATAACATAAAAATTACCATTTTAACCATTTTGAAGTATACAATTCACTGGCATGAAGTGCATTCACATTGCTGTGCAACCATCACCACCATCAATCTCCAGAACTTTTTCATCTTCCCAAACTGGTACTCTAACAATAACTTTACACAATAAATTTTAAACAATAACTTTTTATTTCTCATTCCCCCCAAACCCCCAGCAAGCACCATTCTACCTTCTGACTACTCTCATAAGTACTCTCTGGGTAATCTAGGTACCTCATATAAGTGGAATCATATGGTATTTGTTCTTTTGTGACTGGTTTATTTCAATTAGCACAATGTTTTCGAGGTTCATTTGTGTTGTAGCATGTCAGAATTTCATTCCTCTTTAAGGCTGTGTGTAATATACCATATTTTGCTTTTCCGTTCAAGATTTTATTTTAAATTTGTGATCACCTATCTCTATCTGGGCCTTGATGCTGTCACGTCGTTTTACTCCATTCTGAAGTCCGTTTTACCGTCTCTCTCCTAGACTATTATTTCATACCTTATTCTATTTTTTCAAACCCACCATGCTTTACTCTCAGCTCTTAATCTTGATTTCTATATTACTGAAAAATTAGAAGAGAACTTCTTTTTTTAAAATTTATTTATTTTAGTTATTTATTTTTGGCTGCATTGTGTCTTCATTGCTGCGCGAGGCCTTTCTCTAGTTGCGGCGAGCGGGGGCTACTCGTTGTGGTGCGTGGGCTTCTCACTGCGGTGGCTCCTCTTGTTGTGGAGCATAGGCTCTAGGCATGTGGGCTTCAGTAGTTGTGGCATGCGGGCTTCAGTAGTTGCGGCATGTGGGCTCAGTAATTGTGGCTCGCAGGCTCCAGAGCGCAGGTTCAGTAGTTGTGGTGCATGGGCTTAGTTGCTCCGCGGCATGTGGGATCTTCCTGGACCAGGGCTTGAACCCATGTCCCCTGCATTGGCAGGTGGATTCTTCACCAGGGAAGCCCGTAGAAGAGATCTAATTAGAAGTTCTAATAAGTTCTCTTCTTCTTAAATTAGCACATTAGCACCAATATGCACTGTCTTACTACCTCTTATTATCCATCTACATTGCACCAGCTCACATCCCTTTTCATTGTTACTCAAAGTCATTGCTATAACAATTGTCCTCTCTTTCTTCTACATCATCAGGTTTCCTCATCTATTAGACCATTTTCACCAGTGCACAACATTGCTGGAACTTATCTTAAAAACAACAACAACAAAACTCTTCCTGACTTACTTTCGTTTTACCACCACCAATTTTTCTCCTTATCTTTGTGGTAAAACTGTTTGAAAACTGTCTCTATACATCTTGCCTCAGTTTCTCTTAATTAGTTCTACTATATCTTATGCTCCTACCACTCGAATGAAACATCTCTTATCAAGGTACCAATTGATTCCAAATTGTTAAATCCAATGGACCCTTCTCAGTCCTCATGCTACGTGACCTTCAAAAGAATTTGACACTACTGACCCCTTCCTTCTCTTTGATATACGTTTCTTGCTTGGTTTCCTGGACACTGCTGCTCCTGGTTTTTCTCCTATCCTGCTAACTTTTACTTATTAGTCATCTTTGTTTTTTTTTTTTTTTTTTCTTCTCATTTCTCTGATTTCTGAATGATAGAGGGCCCAGGTCCCAGTCCTTGGTCCTTTAAAAATTTCTGTATACATCCAAACTCTTAATGAGCCTTAAAGATCTTCACAAGTCTCATGGATTACATGTTGATAATAGTCTGATGGCTACCAAATTTATTTCCAGGAGGGTCTGCTCTCTGAATTCCAGATTTATGTATTTAATTGACTACTTGAGATTTCTACTTACATGTCTGATGGTTATTTCAAACTTAGTATGTTCCAAACTGAGTTTCCCATGTTTTTTCCCAAATCTACTGCTCTCCTAATCTTTCCCATCTTGGTAAACTGCAACTGTATTCTTCTAGTTGCTGAGGCAAAAAGTCTTGGAGTCATCTTTGATTTTTCTCCTTCTCTTACAACCTATATCCAATCTGTCAAATCTTACTGGCTGTACCTTCACAATATAACCACAATCTTACCACTTTATATAGCTTCTTCCTTCACCTCCTGTATGTCTTTACTCAAATTCTGCTTTCTCAGTGAAAGTCAAGATATGTCACATTGAACCTTCACACCTACCCACAACAGTCTTTGCCCCCTTTCCTGTTCTGCATTTATTCTTTAGCTCTCATTGCTATTTAACATACTATGTATTTTACTTGTGTACCTTTTATACTGTCCATGAGAGCAAAGACTTTTTTTTGTTTACTGTTTTGTCCCTAATGCTTAAATCAGTGCCTGACACATAGTTGGAATTTAATAAATATACACTGGATGAGTAAATAAAAAAAATTACTACTGAGAATTAGGGAAAGTAAGATATTTAGAGCCATGTGTACAAGAGCAAATAGGCCCTTGGTTATTATCTCCATGGTTCTCCTGTGAGTAAAATTTTAGTTTCATGAGGTAGCAGCTTAATAACAATAATAACAACTGAGTACTTATTATGTGCAGAAGCTATCCCACATGCTTTATTTACTTCTTCTTATTTAAGCTGTATAACCATAAGAAATAGCTATCATTATCTCTGTTTTACAGATGAGGCCAAGCCACTTCCTCAAAATCACCTTGCTAGGAAATGATTATGCTGGGATTCAAAATCAGTTCCATCTGACACCAAAGTTCATTTTTTTTCACTGTAATACATGGCTTGCTTTTTGGCTCTTGGCTGGTGTTTTTGTTAATGAGGGTATTAACGTAGGCAATAAACTTGGCAGAAAAAAAGAATGATATGCCATTAAGCCTACTGAGGTCATCATATTCTTTATTACACAAACTTCAGTATTATGCAATTTTAATATCTTCTTTATTTGTAGGGAGATCTGAATAGCTAAAATGTAAGGCAACTATTATTGGCATTTTTAATTGAAAATTAAAGGTTGCTCTGTATCAAAATTTGCATGCACATAATAGTAAAAACAGGTGTGCTTGACCTTTTTTAGTATAATATTTGGTTGTTAAAAATGGAATTTTATTTGGTTTGACTATTTCTCTTGCATTTAGGTGGCAATAAAAAAGCCCTCCTGCAGCTAATTTAATAACAGCAAATTCTCATGGATGTAATGCAAATATCTGCTGTGAGGCAAAGCCTGATTCATTTAATTTATTTATTTCTGAACTCATTACATTGATTACACTGTAATGGGATTCAGGGGCTTTAAAAATGGAAGAGAAAATGGTATAGGTACATGTGAGAGAAAATTAGTGAGCCATTTGCCCTGCATTTGGACCAGACATTGTGATTTTTGTTTTGAGCTTTGTAACTCATTCACTTTGGGATTGTGATAAGCAACATAGATTTCACTCAATTTTCTAAATGTAATTTTCAACAAATTTTTCTATTCATATATTTGTAGTTGTGTGATAAAATGTGTTGATAAATTAATCTACTTTCATATATAAAACTTTGTTTCCTAGATCAAAGAGAATGTTCAATGTAAATCACACCTATTTGAGTCATCCAATGATTTAAGCATTAGAAGAACTGATTCCTAGCTCCAACATTTACATTTTCTTATTATCTCTGTGCCTTGATTTCTTTCTCTGGAAACTGAGCATAATCCTCATCTTGTTTATTTTATGGACATATTGAAACTTTCATCAGGCAATTTATGAAAAATCACTTCGTAAATTGGAGTCTCTATGTAAAATGGTACATGTAAAATGATAGTGATTTTATTACTATTCTGTGGCTTAAAGGGATAATTAAGTGTTTTATTGACTTCATACTTTTGCCAAAAATTTATGGTTTTGGATTATAACATTTACCTTTTTAGATTATTTTTTAGTTAATGCAGAATTTCCTGTAGTAAAAGATAAGCCACTTATGGACTTCGACTGTAGCACTGGTAACTGATCAACACCTTAGAGCTTATTCAGATTGTATTTTCTTTTTCACGTTCATTTTTCTTTTGTTACTAAAATAATTAATATTGATATTTACATTGTTTCTATTTTTTTGTGGTTATAATGAAAGCAGGGCACATTTAAGTGCACAGGGTTTTCCATTAAATTTGTAAATTTAATCCCAGGTATTCTGGTTGACATTATATGTACTTTACAAAAGATTTTGCCTAGATCCTATTTGGGTTAAAATGGAATACCTTTTTATGAGTCTCTCCCAAATGCTTTGTTTTAAATCTATAATTTTAAATCTACAAGAGGATCATCGGAACATCACATTCCACACTCTATGTAAGTACTGAAACATAATCAATTTATGTGTCAAAAGAGCAAAAGAAAGAATAATAAGACTTTTTGTTATTGATTTTTAATTTAATTCTATTGTGGTCAGAGAACCTAATTTTTTAAAAATCTAAGTATAGTTGATTTACAGTGTTGTGTTAATTTCAGGTGTACAGCATAATGATTCACTATTTTTGTAGATTATATTCCATTATAGGTTATTACAAGATAATGAGTATAAATCCCTGTGCTATACAGTAAATCCTTGTTGCTTTTCTATTTTATATATAGTAGTTTGTATCTGTTAATCATATATCCCTAATTTGCGCCTCCCCCTTCCTTCTTCCCTTTGGTAACTACTAGTTTGTTTTCTATGTCTGTGAGTCTGTTTCTGTTTTCCATATACATTCATTTGTATTATTTTTAGATTCCACATATAAGTGGTATCATACGGTATTTGTCTTTCTCTGTCTGACTTATTTCACTAAGCATAATATTTTCTAGGTCCATCCACATTGCTGCAAATGGCAGTACTTCATTCTTTTTTGTGGCTGAGTAATATTCTGTTGTATATACATACCACATCTTTTTATTTCAATCATCTGTTGATGGGCACTTGTGTTGTTTCCATAGAATGTACTTTTTTTCCCTCGGCATATTATGCTTTATTATTTCAAGAAAGGTAAAAACACAACTGAAATGCAAAAAAAGATTTGTGCAGTTTATGGAGAAGGTGCTGTGACTGATCGAACTTGTCAAAAGTGCTTTGTGAAGTTTTGTGCTGGAGGTTTCTCTCTGAATGATGCTCCATGGTCAGGTAGACCAGTTGAAGTTGATAGCAATCAAATCAAGATATTAATTGAGAACAACTTGTTTTAAAAATAGAATTTACTTTTCGTATGACTTTGTCCTTGATTTTATGACCCAGAATATGATTTATTTTAGAAAATGTTCTGTTTGCACTTAGAATGCATATTTTACTGTTGTTGGGTAGAGTGTTCTATAAATGTTAATTAGATTGAGGTGTTTGATAGTGTAGTTAAGGTTTCTATATCTGTACTAGTTTGATAGGGCTTTCATAACAAAATACCACAAACTGAGTATCTTAAAGTCTGAGGTCAAAGTGTTGGCAGAGCCATGCTTTCTCTGAAGGCACTAGGGAAGGATTCATTCCAGGCCTCTCTCCTAGCTTTGGTTGTTCCTTGGCTTGTGGCAGCATAACTACAAATTTCACATAGTATTATTTCTGTGTGCTTGTCTCTGTGTCCAAATTTCCCTTTTTTAATAATTCAATCCAATCATATTAGATTAGAGCCCCATCCTACTCTAGTATGACCTCATCTTAATTTAACTAACTACATTTACAATGACTCTATTTCTAAATAACGTCACCTTCTGAGATACTGAGGGTTAGGATTTCAGCATATGAATTTTGGTGGGTACACAATTTAATCCATAACAATATCCTTACTGATTTTCTGTCTACTTTTATATGTATTATTGAGAGACAGGTATTGAAATCCCCAACTCTAACTACAGATTTGTCTATTTTTATATTTCCTTATATTTCTGTCAGAGTTTGCTTTATGTATTTTTAAGCTCTATTGTTAAGTACGTAACTCTTACAATTGTTATATTTTTTGATGAATTAACTGCTTTATCATTATGAAATAAACTTTTTATCCTTGGTAAATACATGATATTTTTTGTTCTTAAATTTACTTTGTAAAATATTAATAAAGACACTAAAGTTTTCTTTTGATTTGTGTTTATCTGTATATCCATATCTATATATCTATTTATATCTTCTTATTAGTCATCTTTGCTCCTTGTTTTCGCATTTCTCTGTTTTGATTAATGAGATATGGATTTCTGGAAATGTCTTGTCACATAGGCCCTGTAAAGATTTGGTACAAAATGTTTCATAGCTTAAGCACTCCTCACTGTGTAAAGAGACGTACAGACCTTACTTGGAGGCCTCATCTATTATTCTGAGCCAGACAGCATGCGTGTGATACATAAAGAGCGTACCTGGGGAGGCACGTGAAATGTCTGAGATGTCTCCTTGCTTCAATTGTGCTTCTTGATTGCACATATCCTTGAAATTATTAACGTAGTTTGATAGTGAGGAAGATCTCTGATTTGTGGGAATCTGATTCTTGACAGTTGGACCCTTTGTGTTGGCGCATACACAAACATTGAGACACATATCTGCAAAAAAGAGAATTTAAAATTTTCTAAGACATTTTGATTTCAAGGTCCCATTTTGCTTGGTAGTAGCTGAGGCAGAAGGCTTGGGGGATGGTAGGGGAACACAAACTTGCCAACTGAAGATTTATTACTCTTTTCAGATTTAAAACAGATAAATAGTAAATTTAAAACTGGTAATTGTCATTCCATTCAAAATTCTAATCCCACTGTTTTCTCCCTTCTATATTCTAATGTGGATGCAGGAGGTAGGAGGAAGTTTACTTGCCCTCACTGAGATGAGGGGTGATTTGTCTAACTGAGGGTCCTCTGCTATTATCTGTCTCTCTCTCTGCTGAGCGGGTCTCATCTTGGCACATGACTGAGACTCAGTCATGTCATCCCTCAAGCCCCAGACCCTTAAATCACCTCACCCCTCACCATAATGGCCCAATGTTAGTACCACTGGCTTTAGAGAATGTGTGAATGCTTGAAGATTTTTCATAACTCATGGAGCCAAAACAATCTTTGGGGAGGGGTGCTTCCTCTAATCCTCTTCTGCCCAAATGTTCTCCACACAATTTCTACTTTGCTGTAGCTGTTCCATATTGTGGTAGATGATTTTCTTTTAGAATCTCTAGTGGTAGGTGGGGCAAAACCTGTCTAATTTCAACTTTACCCTCTCTCATGTTTTGATGTCATTGCCTCTTGCTAATAAATTGAGGGAGTAAGAAGGAGCTTGGCATCCCACCTTTTTTGCTCTACTTGTGGCACCTCCTACCCCTTTCAGCTTATCTCTGCCAATTCTTGTTTTTTTGCTCTGTTGAATGAGAGTTCCTAATGATATAAACTTTTATGTTTTTATTCCAGGACCTCTTTGAACGCACCCTCTTCTTCCTGATGCAACGAACCTAAAGGCTAATACCTAATGGCTGAGCAGTGCTAAGGGAACATGATTTAGAAGGTCATGGACCATATATTGGTTTAATATTTCCAAAACTATTGTCCTCTTTATGCAAACCAACAACAAATGAAAAAAACAGATCAGAGAGTATTCAGATTTTACTACTAATATTTCTAGGGGTGTTGGAACTGGATGAAGTTGCAGGGATAATTTATTATTTATTGGCCTACAATGGGAGCCAGTGGATGGTGCAACTGATAGGGCAATTAAATGAGATACCAGGGTCCTGTTGACCCCCTCTATGCCCAGGACACTTATCATAGGTTATTTCATATTAAACTTTCATTAACCTTGTTAGATTTTTTTAGCCCTTCTTTATACATGAAGAGCCACAGAATAAAGTTATAGCTAAATGTGACAAAGACAGAATGTAACTCTTAAACACCCGTTCTGTGAATCCCAAACCTGTTTATTCTATCAAATCCTTCTATTGGTTCCAGAAAAGACCTAAGGTTCATATCTTCAGAAACTACAAGCGGTCTATATTCTACCTCACCAGCACCAAAACAAAGGAGTAAATAGGCTGTTGTGTCCTTTGTGGATTTTTTCCTGTTGATGTTATGCCTGTTCACAACTATTTTTCTGATTAGATCTTGTAGATAGACACATAGGTAGGGAGACTACTCCTGAGTGCTACATGCCTCTAGAAAAACAAAAAACAAAAAACGGTGAGATAAAGTTTAGGATTTGTAAAGGAGATAGCTCTAAAGGTGCACTGGCATTTTGGGAGAAACAAAGTAAAAACCTTTTTAGCAAAGGGTATCTTGGATGCTTGAAAATATGGTGCTACAAAAACTTAAATTGGGCTCAACAGTTCTTGAGAATTTGATGTAAATCAAAAGGTTTTTGGACAGCTTATGGATTTTTTTTCTTCCTCGAAACTGTTGGAAGCCATAGATTTGAAAAGGAATTTCACACAGATATGATTATCACACCACCAATAAGCTGTTATCTCTACAAAACAGAAGTAGGTGAGTCCGTGCTCTGTGGGACCAGGTTCCTCAGCCATGGAGATTTCAGGGGCTGATGTGGGAAAGACAAACTGAAAACATGGGATATTATTCATGTTAAAGGGCTCACAGTGAAATCTCACCAGCAAAAACATCACCAGGTCACTTTAATGTAAATAAGATGAATGGCTTGGAAAAGGGAATTTTTGCACTTTCTTCACCAATTTTAATTTAACAAGAAAATATAGCTATGCCAACTAAAATGTTACCATCTGAAGTAGTTGTTTCCACATTTTCCAAATGGCACCTCTTAGCAGTATTTTAAAGCATGCTTCTCCAAATTATGTTATGTTTATTTATTTTACAATTTCATGGTGTGTTAATACACATTGTAAAAAGTACACGCAAATGGAAATTTAAAGCACAAGTAAAATGAAATAAATAATATTTAAAAATTAAAAACAATTTTTGCTTTTACTTAAAATACTAGTATTATTACTATTAGAAATGTAATTGAGTATGTTTCATTCTTTTTGAAAAACTTGGTTTAACACTTTGTGATCCAGTTATTTGAAAGTTTAAATCTAAGGTCAGTTTATTTCACAACTTACTTTAAAAAGGTGATAAAGATACCTGTGGGAAGCATGCAGTCTTAGCCGGAGGTAACTCCTGGAGGAGACATGTCTCTCACAAAAAGCAAAGCCCCTACCCTTGACTTGGAATGCACTCTTTTTCCCAGGCCTGAGGAATGTAAAAGAGATTAGCAAAGCTATCTCAAGCCAGGAGACCTCAGGGAACTGAGAGTCCTGGTTGTTCCTTATGGCTGGGGGCTGTGTGTGTGCCTGGTTAAGGGAAGATAATGTTCAAGGATAGTTGTTGTAAACTTGTTGACATCCATGGTAGTGACTGAACTGAGACGATAAGCAATTCTATGGGTTTATTGTCTAATAATGAGTTCCTCTTCTGTCTATATAAGATTCAGTAAATTCTAAATTAAGTACCTTGCAACAATCAGTTGTCTTGGTCCTTCTGACCCCATACTCAAGGTGCTATTCAGTCCCTTACCCCTCTCCCTCGGGACCTGGAAGACCCCCTGCGGTGGCTGGACCATCGCAGATACCTCAGTGAAAAAGATACCTCACAAAGATAAATTGAAATAGAAGAAGGAAATGTATCTGGCTGCATTTATTAATCATGGAATTCATAAAAAATCATCTACCAATTTTACAAGTTTTAAATTAAAAAGTACTAAATTTCCACATTCTTTGACATTAATACATTTTTTTCCTGACATACCAATTAAAAGATGTTGTTCTACATTAAAACAAAATAGTCATGACATATTCTCAGCCTTTTTATTTGGAAACTTTCAAAACATTAGAAAATTGTTTCTAATTTTTGAGTGTAAAGATATGAGAGGTTTATGTGATATCCATATTCATCATTTTTAGCAAGAAAATCACTTAACCATGGAAATATTTCCAAGCATTCATTTTCAAAATGTTCCATTTTATTTTGAAAACAAGTTGACCACTCAACCATTGTTAAAATATATGCTTTATAATGAAAGAATTTATTAAGCATGTTTACTTTGTGAAAAACATTTGTTAGATAGAGCTTACTGAAGGCCACTTATCCAGCAAAGGTGAGCAATTATGGAACTCTTATTTTCTTATACAAGAATAATGTTTAACTCATATTTCAGCTGACAGATTTTTTTAAGTACTTGTCTTGCACTAACCAGTGAAACTGTTGTGGTAGAAAAGAATTTTCTGGTGACTTCTCATATCACTACAGAATATTATAAATAGTCTACTATTCAATATTTTTGCTTTTATAAATGTAACAACACAATGACATTACAAAGTAACCAACTGTAATCGCCCACAAAGGCTGAACCTGGGAGGGTGGGATCGTCAAAGCCTCTCTCATGTAGAATTTATTCTTTCCGCAGGTTACTTCACACCAGTGTCTGGACCAACCCACATATTAAATATGAACAGCACTTTCTTATCTTTATTTTTAGGTTAAAAATGAATATTTAAGAAGTTCAAATCCCAGAGGACTGTTATAAATACCTGGGAATTACCCACTACTTTGGAGAGCACAGAACTGAAGTGGTGGTTCTCAAACTTTAGTGTATATAAGAATCACCTGGAAAGTGTATTAAACTACAAGTCTCTAGGTCCCACCCAGAGAGATTCTGATTAGGTCTAAAGTGTGACTTGGGAATTGGTAGCTTTATCAAACATCTCAGATATTTCAAATGCTGTTCCTTAGTAGACTGTACTTTGAGAAACCCAGACTAAAGCAACTGAGAATTTTCCCTATTTTCCTCATAGTACTATCCTTGGTTTAAGATTATTAGCATATCAATGTTCAGTTTGAAACTTTGCATAGGTACCCAGGGAATGAAATGGAGTGAATGGGTAATGGCTCATTAATATGTTTAATTAGAGAGTTATAATGAGTAGGTAGACAAGATTATCGACATATACCTACCTAATTTATGCATAGTAGTTAACTAACGAGATGCCTGCTAATAATCCCATTCTCTGACCCCTATAGATAAAATTTCCTTGAGCTTGATGTCATACATTCTAGAGATCCAATGCCAGAGCTAGATTTCTGTGAATTCTTGAGTGATTTATGTGTTTTAGTGATCACTTTTGGCTTTAAACTCTTATTTTTGTTGGGTCTCATTTCCAGTATCTGATCTCTTCACTCTGCTTTGTGCTCAGTGCAGCGAATCACTAACTTTTTCTTTTCCCCAAGCAAACTGCATTGTACTTATACAGTGCATTTGGATGTAAGACATCCCTTCTCTTAAATGTTATTTGGCCATCCTCACATCAAGACTTTCTCACTGGCCACCTTTGCCCATGGTCGCTGGCCTCTTACCAGTGGACTATTGTCCCTCTCCCCCCCAAATCCTTCTCTGATTGTTCTGCATGGTAATTTACTGCTTTACCTGTTAATCAGCTTCTTCCATGTTCAGTTATACTTCAGAGTGATTATAACAAACCATTATCCATACTGAAGAAGCTACAGAGACTTTAAATTCCTTTCTTTCCTTTTTTCCTCTATCTGTCTCTATAGATGGAAGGGAAGAGAACCTCATCTCAGTTTTGCACTCTGAATGATGCCTTTGGCTTCAGAAAGCAGAAATGGCTACAATCAATGTTTTCTTTTTTTTTTAATTGAGGTGAAATTCACATAACATAAAATTATCCCTGTTAAAGCGTACAGTTCAGTGGCACTTAATACATTGATAAAGTTGTGCAACCACCACCTCTATCTAGTTCAAAACATTTTCATCACCCCAAATGAAACCTCATTCCCATTAAGTAGTTATTCTCTATTTCCCCTTCCCCCAGCCTCTGGCACCAATTTGCTTTCTGTTTCTATGGATTTACCTATTCTGGGTATTTTATATAAATGAAATCGTGAAGAATATGACCTTTTGTGTCTGGTTTGTTTCACTTAGCATAATGTTTTTGAGGTTCATCCATGTTGTAGCATGTATCAGTACTTCATTCCTTTTAGTGGCTGAATAAAATTCCCTTGCATGTATATAACATAATTTGTTTATTTTATTTATTTATTTTTTTAATTTTTATTTATTTGTTTATTTATTTATGGCTGTGTTGGGTCTTCGTTTCTGTGCGAGGGCTTTCTCTAGTTGCGGCAAGTGGGGGCCACTCTTCATCGCGGTGCGCGGGCTCTCTTGTTGCGGAGCACAGGCTCCAGACGCGCAGGCTCAGTAATTGTGGCTCACGGGCCCAGCCGCTCCGCGGCATGTGGGATCCTCCCAGGCCAGGGCTCGAACCCGTGTCCCCTGCATTGGCAGGCAGACTCTCAACCACTGCGCCACCAGGGAAGCCCCATAATTTGTTTATTGATTCATCTGCTGATGGACATTTGGGTTGTTTCTACTTTTTGGCTATTGAGAATAGTGCTACTATGAATATTCATCTATAAGTATTTTGAGAACAATTTTGGTTTAAAATTTTTTTTTCATTCCTTAACACTAGTTTCCCTTTTGAACATGTAATGAATTATTGTAGTGATCTGACATATATTGGAGTACATGAATTTTTTATACTGGTCCCTATTTTTGTTTCTCATTCAGGTTATTGAGTTCTGTTTTAGCTTCTGAAGATTCAGTGCTTCTGGTGGTGTGTTCCTGGGGAGGGAGTGGAAACTACGTTTGGCCAACGATTGGCATCCTGGATCAGCTTGTACCTCATTGTGTAAGTGGGAGTGAATGATGAGCCATCAGCTGAAGACATGCAATTTGTGAAGTGATGCTGGAAGTGGTAATTTGAGGGAAAGAGCCAAAGAGTACTGGGCCTTGAAAGTTGAAGAAAAGCCAAGTTCTGAGATTCAATAGACATGATTTAAGACAAAGACACATTTCGGTCACATTTCTAAATTCTTTTACTGTGTATGTCTCATCTTTTTAGTGGCTTGCCTTGTCATTTTCAGGTTAACAGTATTCATCAGATAGAAGCTGTGTTACATCTTCTTACCCCATGAATCAGAATCAAAAGATTACTGTCATCACTTTTATTAGTGATCAGTCATATTGATAAAAAAAGTTATTTAAACTATGTCAGTTTTAATATTAGGAATCTTCTGCCCTCCATTGGATACACACAGGGTATAAAGTAAGAAACAATTGGAAAGAGAGAACATTGTTAACACTCAGTTACAACTTTTGAGTCGTGAGTTAACTGCTTGTCTACAAATTTGTGTGTGTGTTTTTTTCTAGCCAGTCAATTCCTCCTAAATCGTCGAGTAATTGTATAATCAATGTGGTTGCTTAAACACTTAAGGCAGATAGTCAGTAAAATGTTCTGAAGAAATTGGAATTAACTCTGTGTTGCCTTTTATTATTTGGGGAAAAAGGCTATGTTTATCGTACGTTTGACAGGTTTTTATTTGTAGATTTATTTGAGGGAGTCAAAAGATAAGCAAATAAACATCGTTAAAGCGAGAATGTTGCTTATGGTGAAGATTAAGAATATTAAGTAGATAATTTGTATTGGTTGTCAATTTTTCTAGCTTTTCTGATGTATAATTGACATAGAATCGACATATATATGATGTACATGCTGATTTGATGTGCATTTACATTGTGAAATTATTACCACAATCAAGTTAACTCACACATCCATCATTTCACAGTTACCTTTTTTCTTTCTTTTCTTTTTTTTTTTTTTTTGGTGTGGTGAGAGCACATCTACTCTCTTAGCAAATTTCATGTACACAACGAAGTATTATTAAATATAGGTACCACACTGTACATTAGATTCCCAGAATTTATTCATCTTATAACAAAAAGTTTATACCCTTTGACCAACATCTCCCATCCCTTGGTAACCACGGCTCTACTCTTTAGTTTTGGGTTCAACTTTTCAGATTCCACATATAAGTGAGATCCTACAGATTTGTCTTTCTGTCTCTGGCTTATTTTCCTTAGCATAATGTCCAGTTCATGTTGTTGCAAATAGCAGAATTTCCTTTTTTCTTGTGGCTGAATAATATTCCATTGCATATATATAGCACATATTTTTATCCGTTCATCTGTCAACAAACACTTGGGTTGTTTCCATGTCTTAGTTATTGTAAATAATGCCTCAATGGACAGAGGAGTATAAATATCCCTTTGAGATAGTGATTTCATTTCCTTCAGACATACACCCATAAGTGGGATTGCTGGATCATAAGGTAGTTCAATTTTTAATTTTTTGCAGAACCTCCATACTGTTTTCTATAGTAGCTGTATCAGTTTATAGTCTCACCAATGGTGTACAAGGATTCCCTTTTCTCCATGTCCTCACCAATACTTGTTACCTCTTGTCTTTTTCATAAAAGCCATCCTAACAGATGTGAGGTGGTATCTTATTGTGGTTTTGATTTGCATTTCCCTGAGGATTAGTTAAGCATTTTAGTTGACTGCATATATGTGGGTTTATTTCTGGGCTTTCTATTCTGTTCCATTGGTCTATGTGTCTGTTTTTATGCCAGTACCATACTGTTTTGATTATGATAGCTTTGTAATATAGTTTGACATCAGGACGTGTGAAGCCTTAAGTTTTTTTCTCTCTCAAGATTGCTTTGGCTATTCAGGAGGCTTGGGGTTCCATGAAAATTTTAGGATTTTTTTTTTTCTATTTCTGTGAAAAATGCCATTGGAAAGTTGATAGGGATTGCATTTAATCCATAGGTCACTTTGGGTAGGATGAACATTTGCACAATACTAATTTTTCCAAATAAAGAACACAGGCTCTCTTTCTTATTTATTTATTTATTTATATCTCCTCACTTTTTTTCCCCTCAGTGTCTTATAGTTTTCCATGTACAGATCATTCACTTCCTTGGTTAAATTTATTCCTAAATATTGTATTCTTCATGATACTATTGTAAATGTAATTGTTTTTTAAGATTTCTTTTTCAGGCAATTTGTTGTTAGTGTATAGAAACATAACTGATTTTCGTGTGTTGATTTTGTATTCTGCAACTTGACTGAATTAGTTTATTACTTCTAACAGTTTCTTGGTGGAATCTTCTGGGTTTTCTATATGTAAGATCATGTCAACTGTAAACAGAGACAATTTAACTTCTTCCTTTTTTATTTGGATGTCTTTCATTTCTTTTTCTTGCCTAATTGCTCTGGCTAGGATTCCAGTACTATGTTCAGTAGAAGTGGTCAATTTAAAACAAAAAACAGCTTGATTGAGGTATAATTTACATATAAAATTCACATGTCTTTTAAAAAAAATTATTTATTTATTTATTTATTTTTTGGCTTTGTTAGGTCTTTGTTGCTGAGCACAGGCTTTCTCTAATTGTGGCGAGTAGGGGCTACTCTTCATTGTGGTGCATTGGCTTCTCATTGCTGTGGCTTCTCTTGTTGCGGAGCATGGGCTCTAGGCACATGGGCTTCAGTAGTTGTGGCACGTGGGCTCAGTAGTTGTGGCTTGTGGGCTCTAGAGCACAGGCTCAGTAGTTGTGGCACACAGGCTTAATTGCTCCATGGCAAAAAATTCACATGACTTTAAGTGTGCAATTCAAGGAATTTTGGTCAGTATACACAGTTGTGCAAACATCACTACAGTCCAGTTTTAAAGCATTTCATCATGTGCAACTGATCTCTCAAGCCTGTTTGCAGTCAATCTCCACTTCTACCCTCAGCTTTAGGCAATCACTGGTACACTTTCTGTCTCTACAGATTTGCTTTTATGGAAATGGCATGTAAATATAATTACACAATATGAAGTATTTTGCATCTGGTTTCTTGTACTGAGCTTAATGATTTTGAGATTCATCTCAGTTGTGGCATTTGTCAGTACTTTTGTTCCTTTTTATTGCTGAATAATAATCCACTGTATGAATATGTTACATTCTGTTTTTTCACTGATGGATATTTGGAATGTTACCACTTTTTGGCTATTATGAATAATGTTACTATGAATATTTTCATATAAGCCTTTGTGTTGACATATATTTTCATTTCTCTTGGGTAGGTTCCTAGGAGTGTAGTTGCTGTGTCACATGAAAATTTATGTTCAATATTTTAAGAAACTACTTTTGGTTTTCTAAAATCTACCATTTTACATTTCCAGTATCTATGTATTAGGAGATATCCAGTTTCTCTACACCCTTATAACATTTGTCTTTCTGATATAACCATTCTAGTGGATGTGATGTGGTATCTCATTGTAATTTTTATTTGCATTTTCCTAAAGACTAATTATGTTTAACATCTTTTCATGTGCTTATTAGCCATTCTTATATTTTCTTTGGTGAAATGTCTATCCAAATATTTTGCTCATTTTTAATTACTTTGTTTTTATTCTTATTGAATTTTTAAACTCCTTTATGTATTTGGGACACAAGTCCTCTATCAGATATATAATTTGAAAAATTCCTCCCAATTTGTGCCTTATATTTTAATTTTCTTAACAGTGTATTTTTTTTTTTAAACATCTTTATTGGAGTATAATTGCTTTATAATGGTGTGTTAGTTTCTGCTTTAAAACAAAGTGAATCAGTTATACATATACATATGTCCCCATATCTCTTCCCTCTTGTGTCTCCCTCCCTCACACCCTCCCTAACCCACCCCTCTAGGTGGTCACAAAGCACTGAGCTGATCTCCCTGTGCTATATTGCTGCTTACCACTAGCTATCTTTTTTATGTTTGGTAGTGTATATATGTCCATGCCACTCTCTCACTTTGTCCCAGCTCACCCTTCCCCCTCCCCATATCCTCAAGTCCATTCTCTAGTAGGTCTGTGTCTTTATTCCTGTCTTGCGCCTAGGTTCATGACCATTTTTTTTTTTTTTTAGATTCCATATATATGTGTTAACATACAGTATTTGTTTTCTCTTTCTGACTTACTTCACTCTGTATGACAGACTCGTTCATCCACCTCACTACAAATAACTAAATTTTGTTTCTTTTTATGGCTGAGTAATATTCCATTGTATATATGTGCCACATCTTCTTTATCCATTCAACTGTTGATGGACACTTAGGTTGCTTCCATGTCCTGGCTGTAGTAAATAGAGCTGCAATGAACATTTTGTTACATGACTCTTTTTGAATTATGGTTTTCCCAGGGTATATGCCCAGTAGTGGGATTGCTGGGCCGTATGGTAGTTCTATTTTTAGTTTTTTAAGGAACCTCCATACTGTTCTCCATAGTGGCTGTATCAATTTACATTCCCACCAACAGTGCAAGAGGGTTCCCTTTTCTCCACACCCTCTTCAGCATTTATTGTTTGTAGATTTTTGGATGATGGCCATTCTGACCGGTATGAGATGATATCTCCTTGTAGTTTTGATTTGCATTTCTCTAATGATTAATGATGTTGAGCATTCTTTCATGTGTTTGTTGGCAATCTGTATATCTTTGGAGAAATGTCTATTTAGGTCTTCTGCCCATTTTTGG
Source organism: Eubalaena glacialis (assembly GCF_028564815.1). NCBI lineage: Eukaryota > Metazoa > Chordata > Mammalia > Artiodactyla > Balaenidae > Eubalaena > Eubalaena glacialis. Next base: position 80,603,862 of record NC_083719.1, read on the forward strand.
ATTGGGTTGTTTGTTATTTTGATATTGAGCTGCATGAGCTGCTTGTATATTTTGGAGATTAAGCCTTTGTCAGTTGCTTCATTTGTAAATATATTCTCCCATTCCGAGGGTTGTCTTTTCATCTTGTTTATGGTTTCCTTTGCTGTGTAAAAGCTTTTAAGTTTCATTAGGTCCCATTTGTTTATTTTTTTTTAATTTCCATTTCTCTAGGAGGTGGGTCAATATGGATCTTGCTGTGATCTATGTCATAGAGTGTTCTGCCTATGTTTTCCTCTAAGAGTTTGATAGTGTCTGGCCTTACATTTAGGTCTTTAATCCATTTTGAGTTTATTTTTGTGTATGGTGTTAGGGAGTGTTCTAATTTCATTCTTTTACATGTAGCTGTCCAGTTTTCCCAGCACCACTTATTGAAGAGGCTGTCTTTTCTCCACTGTATATTCTTGCCTCCTTTATCAAAGGTAAGGTGACCATATGTGAGTGGGTTTATCTCTGGGCTTTCTGTTCTGTTCCATTGACCTATATTTCTGTTTTTGTGCCAGTACCATACTGTCTTGATTACTGTAGCTTTGTAGTATAGTCTGAAGTCAGGGAGCCTGATTCCTCCAGCTCCGTTTTTCTTTCTCAAGATTGCTTTGGCTATTCGGGGTCTTTTGTGTTTCCATACAAATTGTGAAATTTTTTGTTCTAGTTCTGTGAAAAATGCCAGTGGTAGTTTGATAAGGATTATATTAAATCTGTAGATTGCTTTGGGTAGTAGAGTCATTTTCACAATGTTGATTCTTCCAATCCAAGAACATGGTATATCTCTCCATCTATTTGTATCATCTTTAATTTCTTTCATCAGTGTCTTATAATTTTCTGCATACAGGTCTTTTGTCTCCTTAGGTAGGTTTATTCCTACATATTTTATTCTTTTTGTTGCAATGGTAAATGGGAGTGTTTTCTTAATTTCACTTTCAGATTTTTCGTCATTAGTGTATAGGAATGCAAGCAATTTCTGTGCATTAATTTTGTATCCTACTACTTTACCAAATTCATCGATTAGCTCTAGTAGTTTTCTGGTAGAATCTTTAGGATTCTCTATGTATAGTATCATGTCATCTGCAAACAGTGACAGCTTTACTTCTTCTTTTCCGATTTGGATTCCTTTTATTTCTTTTTCTTCTCTGATTGCTGGGGCTAAAACTTCCAAAACTATGTTGAATAATAGTGGTGAGGGTGAGCAACCATGTCTTGTTCTTGATCTTAGTGGAAATGGTTTCAGTTTTTCACCATTGAGGATGATGTTGGCTGTGGGTTTGTCATATATGACCTTTATTATGTTGAGGTGAGTTCCTTCTATGCCTACTTTCTGGAGGTTTTTATCATAAATGGGTGTTGAATTTTGTTGAAAGACCTCTCTGCATCTATTGAGATGATCATATGGGTTTTCTCCTTCAATTTGTTAATATGGTGTATCACATTGATTGATTTGTGTATATTGAAGAATCCTTGCATTCCTGGGATAAATCCCACTTGATCATGGTTTATGATCCTTTTAGTGTGCTCTTGGATTCTGTTTGCTAATATTTTGTTGAGGATTTTTGCATCTATGTTCATCAGTGATATTGGCCTGTAGTTTTCTTTCTTTGTGACATCTTTGTCTGGTTTTTGTATCAGGGTGATGGTGGACTTGTAGAATGAGTTTGGGAGTGTTCCTCCCCTCTGCTACATTTTGGAAGAGTTTGAGAAGGATAGGTGTTAGCTCTTCTCTAAATGTTTGGTAGAAGTCGCCTGTGAAGCCATCTGGTCCTGGGCTTTTGTTTGTTGGTCCTGGGCTTTTGTTTGCTTTTGTTGGAAGATTTTTAATCACAGTTTCAATTTCAGTGCTTGTGATTGGTCTGTTCATATTTTCTATTTCTTCCTGGTTCAGTCTCGGCAGGTTGTGCATTTCTAAGAATTTGTCCATTTCTTCCAGGTTGTCCATTTTATTGGCATATATTTGCTTGTAGTAGTCTCTTAGGATGCTACTTCTGCAGTGTCTGTTGTAACTTCTCCTTTTTCATTTCTAATTTTGTTGATTTGAGTCCTCTCCCTCTTTTTCTTGATGAGTCTGGCTAATGGTTTATCAATTTTGTTTATCTTCTCAAAGAACCCGCTTTTAGTTTTATTGATCTTTGCTATCATTTCCTTCATTTCTTTTTCATTTATTTCTGATCTGATTTTTATGATTTCTTTCCTTCTGCTAACTTCGGGGTTTTTTTGTTCTTCTTTCTCTAACTGCTTTAGGTGTAAGGTTAAGTTGTTTATTTGAGATGTTTCTTGTTTCTTGAGGTAGGCTTGTATAGCTATAAACTTCCCTCTTAGAACTGCTTTTGGTGCATCCCATAGGTTTTGGGTTGTCGTGTTTTCATTGTCATTTGTTTCTAGGTATTTTTTGATTTCCTCTTTCATTTCTTCAGTGATCTCTTGGTTATTAAGTAGTGTATTGTTTAGCCTCCATGTGTTTGTATTTTTTACAGATTTTTTCCTGTAATTGATATCTAGTCTCATAGCGTTGTGGTCACAAAAGATACTTGATACGATTTCAATTTTCTTAAATTTACCAAGGCTTGATTTGTGACCCAAGGTATGATATGTCCTGGAGAATGTTCCATGAGCACTTGAGAAGAATGTGTATTCTGTTGTTTTTGGATGAAATGTCCTATAAATATCAATTAAGTCCATCTTGTTTAATGTATCATTTAAAGCTTGTGTTTCCTTATTTATTTTCATTTTGGATGATCTGTCCATTGGTGAAAGTGGGGTGTTAAAGTACCCTACTATGATTGTGTTGCTGTCGATTTCCCCTTTTATGGCTTTTAGTGTTTGCCTTATGTATTGAGGTGCTCTTATGTTGGGTCCATAAATATTTACAATTGTTATATCTTCTTCTTGGATTGATCCCTTGATTATTATGTAGTGTCCTTCTTTGTCTCTTCTAATAGTCTTTGTTTTAAAGTCTATTTTGTCTTATATGACAATTGCTACTCCAGCTTTCTTTTGATTTCCATTTGCATGGAATATCTTTTTCCATCCCCTCACTTTCAGTCTGCATGTGTCCCTAGGTCTGAGGTGGGTATCTTGTAGACAGCATATATACGGGTCTTGTTTTTGTATCCATTCATCCAGTCTATGTCTTTTCGTTGGAGTGTTTAATCCATTTACATTTAAGGTAATTATTGATATGTATGTTCCTATGACCATTTTCTTAATTGTTTTGGGTTTGTTACTGTAGGTCTTTTCCTTCTCTTGTGTTTCCTGCCTAGAGAAGTTCCTTTAGTATTTGTTGTAAAGCTGGTTTTGTGGTGCTGAATTCTCTTAGCTTTTGCTTGTCTGTAAAGGTTTTAATTTCTCCATCAAATCTGAATGAGATCCTTGCTGGGTAGAGTAATCTTGGTTGTAGGTTTTTCTCCTTCATTACTTTAAATATGTCCTGCCACTCTCTTCTGGCTTGCAGTGTTTCTGCTGAAAGATCAGCTGTTAACCTTATGGCGATTCCCTTGTGTGTTATTTGTTGTTTTTCCCTTGCTGCTTTTAATATTTTTTCTTTGTATTTAATTTTTGATAGTTTGATTAATATGTGTCTTGGCGTGTTTCTCCTTGGATTTATCCTGTATGGGACTCTCTGTGCTTCCTCGACTTGATTAACTATTTCCTTTCCCATATTAGGGAAGTTTTCAACTATAATGTCTTCAAATATTTTCTCAGTCCCTTTCTTTTTCTCTTCTTCTTCTGGGACCCCTATAATTCGAATGTTGGTGCGTTTAATGTTGTCCCAGAGGTCTCTGAGACTGTCCTCAGTTCTTTTCATTCTTTTTTCTTTCTTCTGCTCTGCAGTAGTTATTTCCACTGTTTTATCTTCCAGGTCACTTATCCATTCTTCTGCCTCAGTTATTCTGCTGTTGATTCCTTCTAGAGAATTTTTAATTTCATTTATTGTGTTGTTCATCACTGTTTGTTTGCTCTTTAGTTCTTCTAGGTCCTTGTTAAACATTTCTTGTATTTTCTCCATTCTATTTCCAAGATTTTGGGTCATCTTTGCTATCATTATTCTGAATTCTTTTTCAGGTAGACTGCCTATTTCCTCTCCATTTGTTAGGTCTGGTGGGTTTTTGCCTTGCTCCTTCATCTGCTGTGTGTTTCTGTGTCTTCTCATTTTGCTTAACTTACTGTGTTTGGGGTCTCCTTTTCGCAGGCTGCAGGTTCGTAGTTCCCATTGTTTTTGGTGTCTGCCCCCAGTGACTAAGGTTGGTTCAGTGAGTTGTGTAGTATTTCCCACTCTTTTCCACTCTGCTTTGTGGCCCCAGGAAGCTGAATTATTGGACTGTGTAAACAGTTCCCTAGCTCTCTGAATTTCAGTTGGGTTTGGAAAATTAGAAATCCTGATGAAAGATGGGTTTCTATCTTTTTTTCACCACGTAGAGAGAAAATCCTGTTTTGAGGCGACTGCTCTTTTCTTGTGAAATATGTTGCTGCATGTGATCTGCTGAATGGTTGGTCCAAAGCTGTTTCTTGTAAAGAAGTATCTTCAGGAATGCTATTGGCATTTCCTGGAAGACTATGGTTATCTTGCTATTGCTTCTTCTCCTTTCTTCCTTTTCCTCCTCACCTTTCTCCTTTTTATTTTTGAAGTTGTGACACACTGTATATATAGAATTTTCTATTGTATTCTGTGCTTGGGCTTGCCTAGTTTTAGTTCATCAGAGAAAGTTATTTTGATTTCTGATCAACATATATTTTAGTTGAAAGTGTGAAGAAGATCTTTCCTGCCTCAATTTTTCCTAAGTCATCAATACAATTAATTTTCAATGCCAAAGTGAATGTGAGCTAAATCCTCATATTCTGAAGTTACAAAGAAAAATATCTAGAAGCGTACTTATGACTATTGGATTCCTTGGCCAGATCAAGGATATAGAAATAGTCAGAGAAGAGTGAGAAGGACTTTGTAAGAAAATTTTCTTGGTAGAGTGCTGTTGTCATTCTGTGAATCCCTACCTACATCTCAGACAACAAGGGGGAAACAAGAGTTGAGGGCATTGCCTGACTCATACCTGATAAGCTAATGTAGTCTATGATTGCAGGATGGAAGTCAGCTTTTACCCCGAAGTTTAATAGAATAAAGGAATTGTGAGTGTTTCCTGTGGACCAGAGGTAGATCTCACAAGAGAGAGCTTGCAAGATAGATCTGTTTTTGGTCTTGCCCAAAAGAGAAAGTGAGGGGATTCTGATGGTAAAAGTCTGTGTAGAATGACAGCCAGACAACCATGTGCAGACCAGCAATGGAACAGAATATATCATCTGTATTATGGGATTTGAAGTCAGAAGGGCCCAGCAGAGGAGCCTTTAATGAGCTCAAGAAAGCATCCACAAGAGAAGCTTGAAACATTCACCATGAATATTGTGGCCTAGTATGCAAAACATTTTAAAGTGTTCTATAGGCATATAATATTCTCTGTAAGATATAAAGTTAGAAAATAATATTTTATCCTTAATAATTATATTAATTATTATTGATTTCCTTTAGCCACTTATTTTTATATATTGACATAAACAGTTGTATTTCAAAGACTGCCATTCAAATTGTGTTTTTTTTAAGCTATCTTTGCATCTGATGGTCTTTGTTTTATAATTTGACTTTGTGTGGTTTGGTGCATGAATGTTCAAAACTGCCATATCTTAATTATAAAAACTACTAAGATCCCAATATATAATTGATAAAAAACATGAAAAGTCCATTTATAAAAGGGAAAAGAATAAATGCAAAAGTGCATATGCAAACAATGTTAAACCTGACTAATAGCCAAAACAGCAAATTAAAGTGTTCATTTAAAAATATCCATTAACAGAGACTTCCCTGGCAGTCCAGTGGTTAAGACTTTGTGCTTCCAATGCAGGGGGCATGGGTTCAATCCCTGGTTGGGGAACTAAGATCCCACATGCCACAGGGCATGGCCAAAAAGTAAAAAAAAAAAAAAAAAAAATCCATTAACAAATATTTATTGAACAACTATTATTTGCCAACCACTGAGCTAGACATTGAAGATACATGAGTTATCAGATACTGTTCTTGTTCTCAGTGTGCAGGTGGAGAATAATAACAGGTAATGTTCAATATATTTTTATTTTGTCTATCAAATTATCAGGTATTAAAAATTATGATGCATAATACTGATAAAGATGCATTGGGCAAGGCATCCTTACAAGCTGATGATCACACTTTTTAGAAGTTTGTCAACATATTTAAAAAGACATAAAATGCTCATACTTTTTAACCCACTTATTGTAATTTCTAGGAATCTTTGCTAAGAAAATAATAAAAAAAGAAGTTAAAAGCATGAAAACCAGTTTTGATTATAGAACTGTTTTTTTTATAGCAAAATTATATAAAACTCCAATGTCCAGCTAATAGTGGAAGGCTATATTATGGACTGCAATGATTTTTAAAATGCTTATGATAAATTGCTAAGTAAAAAGTAAAATATGAAATTGTATATGTAATTTTAGCTATGTAGTATAATATATCTGTAAAAAAGATAGAAAATACATTAAAATGATAACAAAAGTTAAATGACAAGTTCTTTTATGATTTAGGTACAGGTATATAGACTCGCCTTCATTTACTAAATGCATCTTGTTGAGATTTCAGTTATGAGGACTGTGATGGAGTCTAGGTGAAGATTTCATTCTGATGAGGGTGGGGAGCATGGCAAAGAGACCACCACCTTTCAGATGTAGTAGAGACAGAAGCCAGAGTTCAGGGAAGATTCCTTTATGAGCATCCATTGTAAGCCTCATTATCTGTGTCCTGGGACAGCAGTGGTGGAGTCTGCTGAGCAGTGAAATGAAGGTACTGTTTTTTATGTAGGCTCAAAGCTGGAATCTCTAGCTTACCTGGAGGTTCTATGGACTATGTAAAATCCTTTAATAAATTTATTTATTTTTTGAACTAGTTAGTCTTCTCTTGTTTCTTACTCAGAACTCCGTTTAATACAATAAAACTTATTTACTTTTAATCTATTAATTAATGCATCAACTATTTCTTCAGTGCCTACTATGAGCTAATTTATGTTGAGTCTATTTTATATTAGAAAATATGAAAGAGGATAGTGGATAAAGAATAATGGCGGAGGGGAAAACGATTTTAGTCAGGTGCTTAGGAGTTGAGAAGGAGGTGACATTTGGGCTGAAACCTAAATGATGAGAAAGATGTATGTGGTAGGCAGGATTCTAAAATATTCCCCAAGATTTCTGGCACCTAGTGTACATATATCTTCTTCCAGTTATTCAATCAAACACGAATCTAGATATGGCTGTAAAGTGACTTTGTAGGTGTAATTGGAATCTCAAATCAGTTGATTTAAGTATACAGTGATTATTCAGTTGGACCTGACCTAAAAACATGACCCTTTTAAAATTGGACTTAGAGGTCATAGACAGAGGAATTCAGAAATTTGAAATAGCAGAGACATTCTCCTCTGGCCTAAATGAAGCAACTGCCACGTCGTGGAGAAGCCACATGGCAGGAACAATGGACAGCATGTAGGAGCTGAGAATGGTCCCCAGTTAACAGTCTGCAAGAAAATAGAGACTTTAGTCCTACAACCACAAGGAACTGGATTTGCCAACAACTTTGGAAGAGCACCCTAGGACTTAGATGAGATCATAGCTTGGCCAACACTTTGAGTTTAGCTGTGTGACAATGATTGGATTGGCCAAGAGTTGTTCCACTGAGTACAGTGAGAAATGTTTGGATTTGGGGTAGAGCTGATAGGACTTGTTGCCTAGCCATATGTTGGGTATGACTAAAAAAAGAGTTGAAAAGGAGAAATCAAGGATGACTCCTAGGTTTTGGCTTGAGCAATTTGGTGAATGGTGGTGCCATGTACTGAGAGGAGAAGGATTTGTAGAGGAGCCAGTTTGGGTGAAGGGGCAGAAATCAAGAGTTATATTTTGGTTCTGTTAAATTTTAGATGCCTATCCAAATAAAGATGTCAAGTAGAAGTTGGATAGATAAATTTTCAGGATAAGCAAAGAGGTTAAGCCTGGAGATAAAGATTAGAGGATCACAGACACATAGACAAAAATTTAAAAATATGTATAGATCCAAAATATCCAATACAATATTGAAGGAGAAAAACAAAGTTGGAAGACTGACACTGCTCAACTTTAAGACTTACTGTAAAGCTGCAGTAGTCAAGACAGGGTGGTATTGGTGAAAGAAGACACAAATAGGTCAAAGGAACAGGCTAAAAAGCCCAGAAGTTGACTCATATAAACATAATAAACTGATCTTTGATAAAGGAACAAAGGCAATACGATGGAAAAAAGACAGTCTTTTCAACAAATGGTTTTGGAACAGCTGGACATCTACATGCAAAAATGGAATCTAGACACAGAACTTACACACTTCACAAAAATTAACTCAAAATGGATTATAGACCTAAATGTAAAATGCAAATCTATGAAACCCCTAGAAGATAACCCAGGGGAAAATATAGATAACCTCAGGTTTGGTGATGACTTTTCAGTTTGTTTGTTTTTTGTTTACTTTTTTTAGTAAGAGCTGAGCTGAATGAATTATGGTCACCAGGCAACTGGAGTGTGGAAATAGGTTTGTATATTTTTGGTATATTTTTCACTCATTATTGATTCACTCATTAAACATATAAATTAAGTATTTGTGATGACGTTTTAGGTACAATATCAAAGCATCATCCATGAAAGAAATAAATGATAAGTTGGACTTCATTAAAATTAAAAATTCCTGCTCTTTGGAAGATACTGTCAAGAGAATGAAATGACAAGCCACAGACAGGGAGAAAAACATTTGCTAAAGACATATCTGGTAAAGGACTATTGTCCAAAATATACAAAGAACTCTTAAAATTCAACAATAACAAAATGAGCAACCCAATTAAAAAATGGGCCAAAGATCTTAGTAGACATCTCATCAAAGAATATATACAGATCAGGGAAATGCAAATTAAAACAACAATGAGAAACCACTACATACCTATTAGAATGGACAAAACTAGAATGCTGACAACACCAAATGTTGGCAAGGACATGGAAAAACAGTAACTCTCATTCATTGCTGGTGAGAACACAAAATGGTACAGCCACTTTGGAAGAAGTTTGGTAGCTTCTTACAATACTAAACATGCTCCTATCATACAATCTAGCAATCATTCTCCTTGGTATTTACTCAGAGGATTTGAAAATTTATGTACACACAAAATTATGCGCACAGGTGTTCACAGCAGCTTTATTAATTTATAGTTGCCAAAACTTGGCAACAACCAATGTGGACTTAAAGTAGGCAAATGTATAAATAAACTATGGTACATCCAGATAATGGATGTATGTATCAAACTATTCTGTATGATATTATAATGGTGGATACATGTCATTATAAATTTGTCCAAAACCGTAGAATATACACACCAACAGTGAAGTGAACCCTGATGTAAACTATGGACTTTGGGCGATAATTGCATGTCAATGTAGATTCATCAGTTGTAACAAAGGTACAACTCTGGTGGGGAACATTGATAATGAGGAAGGGGTATGCATGTGTGGGAATGGGGGTATATGGGAAATCTCTGTTCCTTCTGCTCAATTTTTCTGTGAACCTTAAACTGCTCTAAAAAATAAAATCTTTTAAAAATATGTATAGGCAAGAGCCTCTGAAGGAAGTAGGTCTGGTTTTGCTGCTTCTTAGTAATCTGTGGAGCTGGAACCTAGTTCTAATTATCAGACTTCTTTGGAATGTGAGGTGAGGTACCTAATACCAGTTTGTCTTTAACTCTGGGGCCAAGTTATTTATTCTTGAACAGAAGAAAACTTTCACTTGCAACTTCAATACATTGGTATTGTAGGAATCAATTTTAAAGTCATTTGCTCCCTTTACTGAATTATTTGGTTTAAGGAAGATAAAAATTCCATTAATCCATTAATCACACATAGATAAACTGCAATGTATTAGCTAAGATGTAAGTGGGGTTCACTGCAGCCCTTCTGAGTTTTGGTGCCCCCACTCTTCCCTTTAGATATTTGGGATGCACTCTGTGACTGTGATCACATGTTTGTGGACCAAGTGAGAGAACCTTGCCTAATGATTTACTAAATATGAAGTGAAGTTTATTTCTCATTTTTAAAGTAAAAATAAATCTAAGTGAGAAGCTTTGGTATTTTCTTCCTGCACTCCTATGGATCATCTCGCTCAACTTTAATGAGGAAAAGTATGGAAAAGACAGGCAGCAAATGTGGCTGAGATATAAAGTAAAATGAGATTGGAGAATTGTTCATAGAATTTAGCAAAGATAAAGGTGTTGGTGACCTTTAGGAGCCACTCAATGGAGTAGAGTGGAGGAGAATGGAGAGAGTAGTGGAGAGTGGGAGGAGGGAGTGAGAGATGTATCATTTTTGATAGGGAGACTTTCTGTAAATAAGTGAACCAATAATCTAGACCGGGTGTGAGAGTGTCAAGGATTTTATTTTTTAAACATGTGTGAGATATATGTACATATGTGTATAGATGGTCCTTGGCTTATGTAGGTTCAAGATTACAATTGTTCGACTTTATGGTAGTGTGAAAGCAATACGCATTCAGTAGAAACTGTACTTTCAATTTTGATCTTTTCCAGGCTAGTGATATGTGGTATGATACTCTCTCCTGATGCTGGGCAGTGGCAGCAGCCACAGCTCCCAGTCAGCCACACAATCACAAGGGCAAACCACCGATATACTTACAACCATTCTGTACCAATACAACCATTCTGTTTTTCACTTGCAGTAAGATAGTCTATAAACTACATGAGATCTTCAACACTTTATTATAAAATAGGCTTTGTGTTAGATGATTTTGTCCAAGTGTAGGCTAATGTAAGTATTCTGAGCACGTTTAAAGTAGGTTATGGGATAGGGAGTGTGGGAGGGAGGGAGATGCAAGAGGGAAGAGATATGGAGATATACGTATATGTATAACTGATTCACTTTGTTATAAAGCAGAAACTAACACACCATTGTAAAGCAATTATACTCCAATAAAGATGTTTAAAAATAAAATAAAGTAGGTTAGGCTGAGCTGTGATGTTTGGTAGGTTAGGTGTGTTAAATGAATTTTCGACTTACAATACTTTCAACTTACAGTGGGGTTCATCGAGATGTAACACCAACATAAGTTGTGGAAGATCTGTACTAATAAGTTGCATATAAATTACCGTTTTTCTATAGTTTTGGGGGTGATTTGATCCATTCTCAGGGGCAAAAACAACCTGGAAAACAAGTATTTTTCACCATGACAATAACATGGTTCATATTCCTGTGGCATCATCTCAGGAACATGCTGGCACTGTACCTTAACTACTGCTAGAAAGAATAGTGTGGGTTGGCAAACCTTCTCCAATGGTAAAGTTGTAATATACAAAATAGCCCCATCCTTGGTCAGCTGGTTTGGGGGCATTTTGCAGCTAATGGTAGTGAAATTGACTGGAGGTGGTGCTATTCCAAACCAGAGAGAAGTAATCCTGAGATTCTTCCCTTTGGAGGTGGGTATCTGTAACAGCTGCTATTCTTTTGCTGGTTTAAAGTGATTTCTCCTCTGTTATTGCTACAGATTTGTGTGTGTATTTCATTTATTCACTGTAACACTTTGGCAGACTCCATTTAACCATTTGGAGTCACTGGGGAATGTTCATATGATATATAGTTCATACAATAGAAAATTGACAGGTTATACAAATATGGCACTAACTTGCATCATATGCTAAAATAGAAATTAAAGCTGTAAATTTAGTCATTTGAAGATCTAGAAATTACTTTTCAGATATTTAAAAAAGCTATACAGTATTGTAGAAAATAGAACAATTGCTATACTGTAGAGACAATTATTAGATAGAAAGAAATTCACTTATTGTTTTAAGTCAATTTCTTGCTTTAAGTTAAGCAAGAAAAATGTTCAGAAAGTGAACACAATAATAGGACTAATGTATAACTTGGGAATGAGCTCTGAAACAATGAATTATAGTTAGATCAACCCTTTTATTTTTCTTTTTTGTCTATTGTATGGCTTTACTGGTTAGTGATATCACCCCTCCCCCTAAAAAAAAGGTAAAGAGAGGAGAAAGAAATAGAAAAGAGTTTGAATAAATAGCAAATGGAAAAATATATTCCCATTTAGATAAACTTTCATATAGAGGATATCCTAAACATGCCTTTATGTATTCATGTCAAAATTCTTAAAATTTTCAAAATTCCAAGACCTCTCATTATGATTTTATGATACATATCTTGATATAATAAAATATATAAAAGTGAATATTACATTAAAATGAGCCTTGAGGTTTATTTTAATGTACCATAGCTAGAAGCTAATACTATATCTCACCTCATTTGCTTGCTATTGCCTATTCAAAACTGTTGCCTTAACAGAACATCAGACATAGTAGTGACTGAACTTGAAGTATAAAAGTATTAGGAGTGAATGCATTGATGAGATTAGCCAATTGAGGGTGCCATCCAAGAAACGGTTTCTAAATATGTTGCTGAGAGACTTGGGGTTACTGGGGTGTAGAATTAAGAAGTCATGAATAAGTGTGAGTATAACTTAAGAAAACTGAAGCCTCAGTCAGCTGTATTCTTCCGCAGCCAAAAGAAAATGAGATTAACAGATAGGGAGGTTTGCTGAGAGCCTAGAAAATAGGAGCTCAAACTTTCTGTTTATCTGTGCCCTGGGAGGGGAGAATCCTTACAACCACCCAAGCATTCTGATCTTCTTGCACACCCACCTCTACTTCAGGGATGAATACTGTTCCATCACAGCTCCGTGGCTCATTAAGCAGTGAATCTTCTTATTCTCATTTTAAAATTGTCAAGCAAAAGTTTGTAGATTTAATTATAGAATTTTTATCAGGGAGATAAATAACAGATCCTCTGTAAACCAACATCAAATAAGTTAATTAAATAATTCAACAAATATTTATGAAGCATCTGTTTTATGTCTGGGTGTAGATCTATATTACTCAATGAAATAAGCATAATCTCTATCTTCATGGAGCTTAGAAAATATTCTTTCTCATTAGTGGTTATTTATCATTATTAAAAATTTTGACACAATGCTTTATTTATTTGGACTTATTTAAATTAATTTCTTTTTTATCTGGACTCATATAATTTGCTTAGCACATTAGTTACCCTAACTTAGGTTACTCTGTGAGCAATGTCCAAAAGTAAGTTTTGGGAGATGCAGGTGAACACAGGATTCTTGACTGAATGTCCCCCAAGTGATTGTACAGAACACAGATATCTGCACGACCAGCTTGGCACTTCAGTGACATCTCTGCCTTCTTTCTTCCTGCCTGAAACAAATGATATTTTTAGAAGTGATCATGAGACAAGATTTCAAATGAAGTCTGTCAAAAAGTGAAAATGATCCTCATGCCACTATTTCTGAGTAAGGATAATGGAAGGGAGAGGTATTGATAGTCACATTTCTTACACAAATTAGAATAAATACATATAAGCCCCATTTAAAGTCATCTAATTTGGTTAAAAAACATACGCTATTTCTCCATTTATAAATCAAAGCACAAATGTTTTTCTAAAAGAGTTCTTCAGAACAACTTTGTTTATAATGTCAGATATTTTATTTGAAACATTCTTTTTTTAACTCAGCTAAATATTTCAAATAATTTTCATTTTTTAAGTAGGTGGAAAAAGTTAAATATTAGTTAAATATTGAAGAAACCATATTGAACTAAACTAGAAAGATAAATAGTAATGAAAACTTCTAAGAAAAGCAAGTGAATTAGAATATAATTGATTTGGGAATTATTGATATCAACTCAAAATATCAAAATCCATGAGGTATTTTTAAAAATGATTCCATATACGTTTTTCCAGAACTATTTATTTTTGTAGCCTCTCAACCTTGAGAATGGTACATATTTAGTAATTTAAAAATTTGATCCTTTATGTATAAATGGGCATGAAAAATAAGACAGAAAGCATAGATGAATTGGGAATATTTAATTTTATTACATATGTTGAGTGTTAAAATTTGTTTTCATGTTTGAGTTCAAATATTTAAATTTAAAAATTCTAATTTTATATTGAGGCTTGCTCTAAAAATAAAACAAATCTATATTTTACAAATATAAATCTGTAAAAATAAATTCTGATTCTGTAAGTAGTTACTTAGATCTGGGTGCAAATATGAAAAGACTTTAGAATAGTTGAGTTTATCCATAGTTTTCTGAAAGCTGCACTTTCTAATCTTGAACTGCTGCATTAGGGCCTCTGCATTCACATTTGTAGCTTTCATTTCAACAACAGATCCCAATTCAGATCGTCCTTAGGGCAATCATGCCAGTGATTTGGGTGTTCTGGTGCCATGCATCACTGCATGCCTTCCAGTGCCTTTCGTCACATCACTCTTTTCTAGACTCTCACCTTCTACTTCCCAGCCTGGGATGCCCTCCTCTCTTTGCTTTTGTTTCAGGTCCTAGCCCAGATCAAGTCACATTTCCTTTTAGGAGCTTCTCTTGGTCTTATCAACTCAAACGATTTTACTTTCTTTGATGAGTAAAATAAAAAAATTCTACAAAAATTTCTGTAGAAACTTTTATTATCACTACTGATTTAGAATTTGGCATAAGTTGTACCTATTGATTTATATGTCCTAGCTTCTGAAATTAGATATTTACCAATAAGAGTCTAATAAATTGTTCAGGGAAGTGAGAGCCTGTTGTATTAGTGGGCTGAAGAATCTAGTCCTGAGGAGGGGTTAGCTGACTCAGCTTCCAGGACATTTCTCTGCCTTCTCCAGAGATTTCTAGGGTCTGGACTAAGCTGTGCTTTGCAAATTCAGTTGTATCTACTGCATGGTTAGAACTGGAAGAGAATATTCTTGTTTTAATTTCCACATAATTTTTTAAAGTTATAACAGTAATATCATGATATAGGAATATTAATTTTATTTCAGAGATATAATAGAACACGACTTATCCATCAGCAAAAATTTCTATGTTTATAATTCCCCTGCAGTTTTTCCCCTGGGGGGCAGTTGCATCATTAGCGAGGCAGATGAGAAGTGGGGAGATGGATGTTAAGAGTGGTGGAAAAGCACGACAACAGCTCCGGTTGCCGCTTCTCTCCCTCACAGTCCTGTTATGGTGCCGCTTGGTGCTGATTGCTATGGTTTTAAGGGTGCTGCATAGACTTCAGAATGTTCTGACTTGGACTGAGTCCTCTGAGAGCAGAGCTGGAGGCTAGGACTTGGGCGAGGCTGTTTATTTGTGAGGTGATACCGGGATTCAAGAGTAAGGGAGTAGGAAGAGTAGAGAGAAGAAGAGAAGTCAATGTACGCCTGTTATTACGGAGATTACTGCCTCAGGCCACGCGGCCTTGAACTATGAGAAGTCTATCTGGGAAACAGGAGGTGGAGATTTTGCTACTGAACAGGGATCACGGTCCGATGTGCATAGACACATAATACAGCATCGGCTTTTGAGGAAGAGCTTTATTGCGAGGTCGACAGGCAAGGAAACAGGAGGCAAGGGTCTCAAATCTGTCTCCCAGATCCAGGGTTTGGGGCAAAATTTAAGGGGTTAGGGGAATTTCAAACTTGGAAGCTAATTGTCTAGTCTTGAATCAGTCCATATAAGCTAGTCGGGCTTCTGGAAGCCAGATTTTCTTTACTGAAGGACTTTTCGCTTCGTAAAGGGCTCCAGTGGCAACATTTCTATTCTTAAGTTCTGTAGACTGAAGGTTCTTGGTTCTGGGGTCATCCTGGAGACGTGGGTTCCTGTCTTGCGCTTGTGCAGTGCTGTCGCTATAAAATAACTCAAGGTTTGATTAATCGACAACCTATTTGAGGAGGCAAAACCAGGTTAAGCTGGTCAGTTTTACGTGCAGTTTCACTTTCGTCCATCCGATCCTGTCCTTTACAGCTTGAAGCTTGCCCTGGGTGCATTAACTCCCTGTGCCTTCTGGGTTTTGCTTGCAGGTAGATTTGGTGCACTCCCACAGTGGGGGGAAGATTCGGGGCTTGGTAGGAACCTGGAAGAGTCAGGTGTCTAAACTCTGTCCCACAGCTCTAGGTTAAAGGGAGATGTGACACAGCCCAAGAGGTGTTTGCTGGGTATCCCACTGAAGAAAGCAACAGTTTCAGATTGATGCCCTGAGAGGGAATTGGCCCAGTCAGGTATATTTTGGGTGAAGGAAAGATTGGGAGCAGTGGTTTTTAATCTGGTCTCCTTGGACTTCCTGTTGAAGGCGTGAAACAAAGGAATAAGCTTAGATCTTCAACCCCTCACCTTCACTCAACCAAACGGGTTTGGTTCAAGTTTATCTATTGTACATATTGAGCTTCTGAATAAGACTTTGTTCTGAAGCTAAGAAAAGATTTGAAAATCACAGAGTGGTAATTAAGAGTGTGGACTTAGGCTACAAGCCTGGGCTCCACCACTTAGCAAGTATCTGAATGTTGGGGAAGTTATTTAAGCCGCAGTTTTCATGTGGCATGACATTTAATTGCCTCACAGGCTTGTTGTGAAGATGATTTGGGATAATGCATAGAAAGGGCTTAGCCCAGGGCCTGGCACAGCGTTAACCTTGTAATAAGCTGGATAAGAAGCTTTGAGCAAGAGAGACAAATGGCCTGGGAACCTGAGCAGGAGGCCATCAAAGCAGGTAAAGAGGAAAGTAGAAATTTTACTACGAGGAGCTGCACACTTTGCCTAGGAATGTCACTGCTTATGGGTGTCTAAGCATTAGAGATACTGAAGAATTTTAAGCTTGACAAAGTCAAAGTCCATAATTTATATGTACTTTGTAAACTTTGTAGAATGTACAGCCTTTTAATGAAACTGTTGGATTCACTTGCTTTCTTCCAATATTATAATTATTTTAAAGATAAAATCTCTGCACATTTATTTGCAGAGCTGTATGTTTATAGCTGGTGGAAAGAATTCCTTTTGGTGTATGTTGATGGTTATACAGCTATTCCATAATATTGATTAAATCTTTTGGGCTCTGAATATGTATTTGGCATACTAGCTTTCATTTTATACGAATTGTAATCCCCTCTGAACCAAATTGGAAGATAACTTAATATTCTACATATGTAAACTCATTTGGACAAAATAGCTAAAAAAAGACATTATTTTTTGAATACTGAAAGCAGACCTAAATATTGAATGTTGCTTGAAAATTTTTATTCTTCTACTTTGATCTTTGAATGTTCCTTTTGTTTTTCTCAGACTTTGGGATAGTAGCCATAATTTCAATTTCCTAGCTTTCATGTGTTAATTTTAGGTTTCTTTTATAAGGAAGTAATGCACTATTAAATTTAAAGGAAAATTTAAAATACCTTCCTTAAATGGTACAATATATATAAAATAAATTGAATTATAAAATGTGTTTTCATTAAATAAATTAATATGCATATGGTTAACCATTTATTTCTATAATTAGGGATGGTTTTATAAATATTGAAGAGCTGTGTTGCTAGTTGATAACAGAGTTCCTCACTCTTCTATATTATCACAAAGTCTCACATAATATGTTTTGCTACTACATGTATGCATCTATGCAGTAGTTTTAAATATATGTTATCTCATTAATACAACAATTCTATGCAGTTTGTATTATTTCACCCATATTTACAAGAGGAAATTAAGTCACACAGAATAATTAACTCAATGTCACACTGATAGTTTGTGACAAAGAAAAAATTAGAACCTAAGTCTGTTTGACTTCTGAGCAATAATTGTGATACACATCTCTAACAGAGGAAGGATTCAATTTGTAAGCCAACTTCAATATTTTTTGAGGTCATTTGTTATAGCCATTCAGCCTAAATGAACATCCTCTTACTTTATTCCCAACTGATTTTTTGTACAAAAAGAAATCTCAGACCATTCAGTATACCAGCTTGGGGACAAGTTTTAGATCCAAACATGATAAGCATATTCTGTATTTCACTTATTCATTATGTGAGTATCTGTTAAGTACCTCCTGCCTCAGGACCTGTGTGATGGCTGGGAATATGACAGATGAGATACAGGATTTCTAGCAAGGGATATGGATAAGAAAGGAATCAGACCATTGTACAGTAGGTGGGAACTGTTATGATAGAGAAATAAAGTGTGATTGTCAGATGTATACAAGGATGAGACAGGCTATGAAAAATCATTTTCCAAAGGCAGCAATAGTGTAATGTGGGTGATTCAGCAGTGTCTATTTGAGGGGACATAATGAGTGTCCTGGGGGGGGGTCTCACCATGGGGCAGTTTACAGGTTCAGGAAAATAATGGGGCAATAATTCATGGCCAATCCAAGGGTGTTGATGGAAGGCAGTCACCAGATGGCAGCTAGATCAGCGAAGATGATTCTTTATCACAGGATAGGTGATGGGCAGTTTGTAGGCTTTGCTTCTACTTGCACAGGCTTCCCTGGTGTGAACTCTGGATGGGGCTGATTTTCTTCTTCCCACATATGTGCTCTCCCTACCCCCACCAGATTATTAGTGTCTTGTTCTAGAACTCACAGCCCAATTACCCTTTCCCTCTTAGCCAGATTAATCTCACCTGGCCTCCTGGAGAAAGGCTCATCTGATTTTTCCTCACACTCTTTCTAGACTATTTTTATGACAAAAATACATCAGTGCTGAGCTTCCTTCAGTGTCTCTCCTTCGGACTCAAGGAGCTTTTTTTTCTGTCAACGGAAACATGCATCTTGCAAATCAGAGCCTTCATGTTCAAACTCTGGTTTGTAATAATGGTTTCAGAAGCCTATTTTGTGGATGCCTCTGATGCGTACTAGAGTAGAAGGAAAGAGAAACAGAACTATATGATTTTTTTTTAAATTTTAGGGAAGTTTTTCTTGTATGCAATTTAAAAAACCAAGTTGTTTTACAAGTCTTCTGATGAAATATGGTAGTCGCTTGCTCCACCCCTCACCGCTCTCAAGTTTTTCTCTGTAGATGCAATCATTTTCAACATCTCCAGTTAGTTCTTTTGGCATTTGCCTCTACATTTCAAAATAACGTGCTTGATTTTCAGTGTTACATATTGTGACGGGCAGAATAATGGCCACCAAATATGTCTACATTCTAATCCCCAGAAACAGTGAGTATGTTGCTAGGGGCAAGGGGCAATTAAGGTAATGGATGGAACTGCAGGTGCTAATCCTCTGGCCTTAAAATAAAGAGTAACCTGGGTTATCCAGGTGGGTCCAATGTAATCACAGCTTCCTTTAAATGTGGAAGAGGGAGGCAGGAGAGTCAGTGTTACGATGGTGCGCTGTGAGAAGGACTTTCTGGCCTTTGCTTGCTTTGAAGCTGGGGGAAAGGGGCAGCATCTAGAAACTGGAAAAAGCAAGAGAACAGATTTTTCCCTAGGACCTCTGGGAAAGACCGCAGACCTGCTGCTCACGTTGGTTTTGTCCCAGTGCGATCCATTTTGGACTTCGGACCTCCAGAACTGTAAGATACTCAATTTATGTTGATTTAAGCTGCTAAATTTGTGATAATTTGTTTTACCAGTGATAGGAAATTAAAGTAGGTATTAGCAGTGAATTTTTTATTATGAAAGAAAGATTTAATCATTTCTCCTCAATTTTTCTGTTAGGGATATGTCACAATATTGGTTGTATTTAAATTCAGTCCTTACATTTTTAGGGCCATTTCATACTTTTCACAGGTGAACCATATAATGTTTTGATCAAATGCTGATTTTCTCTGTAGTAATCGCCACAGTTTTGTTTGCTTTGCTTTTGAAATACCAGTAGCTTTTGGAGAGAAGGTAAGTGAGAAATACTTTTTTGAGACCTGGAATGTGTGAAATCTTTGTGTTACCTTGATGTTTGACAGATAATTGGATGGGTACAGAAATCTATATTGGGAAAAGGGATATTTTTACACCATAATTTTGAATGTCTTGCTTCACTTAATCTGTCTCTTTTGCTTGTAACCTTTAAATAATGATATAGAACACCTATAGAATGGAATATAAAGTATTTATGTGTTGTATAACAACTTTAAAGTGACAGTAGTTTAACCACTAGTTGGGTCAATTAATAGTACAATGCTGGCTCCAAAGAAGTCCCTGTATATCCCTTAGTGATTTTACTACCTTCTCCTTTGAAGGCAGTTCCTTGTCTGATACTTTTGATAATCACTTTCTTGCTTTTATTTGTATTTTTACTACCTATGAATGCTTCTCTAAGTAATATATTTCAGTTTTGTCCCTTTTTGAGCTTGAGACTGGTAAAAATTGATAATCATTTGTCTCTGTTCTTTGATGAATATTATGACCATTAGATTTATCTATGCTATGAGTAGCTGCAGTGCATTTCATCCATTTCATTGCTGTGAGTGTGTGCCATGGCTTGATTAGACCACAATTTTTTTTTTTTTTTTTTTTTTTTTTTTACTGTTGAGCATTTTGGATTTTTTCATGTCCATCTGCCTTGTAGCTTCCAAAAATTCTGTTTACTACTTTCTTTCTGTTGTCCTTTCTTAATTGTCTACCTTAAATTAAACCCCTTAAGCCTTTTTTTTTTTTTCCTTTGAAATGTTTCTTTCGGCTTCATAGATGAGGATCGAAAGGGTTGGGAGGTAAACCTTATTTTTTAAATAAAGCCAGAATTCGATTATTGTAAATATATTTCTATACACTTGAATTCTCTTGTTCTTTTTGCTGTTCATAAAACCAAACCGCTAACCTTGGGAATATGTTGACGCCAAGTTTTGCAAGACCTAAAGTTAGAATTTGGTTAAGCGAGATCACTTAGTGTGTTTGATGTGGGGATTCTGCTGTACAAAGAGAATGGAAGCTGCATCCATAAGAGGCAGGGCAACCACAAATTATTTAACACTTGCCTTTGAATTTGTAGTATTTTCATCCTCCAGTATAATTTTTCCTTAATGTTATCCAAGAAATGTTACCTGGAATCATCCTTTGTCCATGAAAAAATACGTTCTGCAATGACAAATATTAAAAAATTGAATATTTTGTTTCTCTTTGCTATTCTCTGACCTGCAGTGCATTTCAACATCTTCTGCTTTCATTGAAAGTGATCACTGAACCCTCAACAGAGCTGAGTATACACAATGGCCAATGGATATTCTGGCCCTGGGTAGTAATGATACAGACCCAAATAGAGCAATATTTTAAAAAATTGTACAAGATTGTTTATTGTTCCTAGGCAGTAGCACACAGCAAAAGGGAGATTATAGGTAATTAAATACAAGTGATTAAAAACACATGACTCTCTTGTTGCTAAGTATAATTGTATCACATGTAAGTTGAAAATTTTATTTTGAAAAGAAAAACCTAACTATTTTGAAAGCTCCTTTTTAATGCCGGTCATGACCTTGATGATTACACAGTTTAAGAAAGCTATATTTGAAAGAGTGTTTTTCTGTGTAAGGAGTGTTTTTCCACTGGATCATTAAAAATCACTGTAAAAACATGTTTTCCTTTTTCAGATTATGTGGGATAATGGCAAATAGAACTGCCTTATCATAAACTTCAGTGGTTAACTGAAGAATAAGTTTGAATTGCAGAAAATGTGATGCGTATCGTTTGTAGGAGTAGATTTTTTTAATTAAAAATATACACAAATAAAACAGGTAACTTAAGGAAGAGGGAATCTTTCAAGCTAGGAACTTTACCTGTGATGTAGTGGTGTTGCAAAGACCATTTTCACGGAGTCTCAAACTGATCTGGAAAAGAAAGTATTCTATTGTCTCTTATTTACAGGGAATACTTCTATAAGGAGTATTTGTTACTTCTATAAGAAAGACAGTCATCATCTTTGAATACAAATGAAGAATTTTGAGATGATTTTTAAAGCAGAAATCTTTTTTTCTTGGAATGTTTTAATTTCCTCTAATAGGATCCCTGCTAGAGCTCAAGTCTTGATGGTTATTTTTCTTTCTTTCCTTCTTTATCATTTTGATAAATGATTCAGCATTCCTATGGAGAACAGAAGGTGGCACTCTTCTATCTTGTGATATTTTCCACTTGAGTGTTTAACTCTTCGCTGTTAAGATTCAGAGCAGCACACGGTTGGCAAGTTGATTGTTTCTTTGTGGTTAATAACCACTTTTTCACTTATCAAAAGGCACTTCCATGAAGTGTAATACGGAATATGAGGAACCAACTGTCATTGGCAATTCAATAGTAAACAGTGGTTAAAGTTTGACAAGGTCCCTGACAGTTTACTTGCCCATGTGAGCAGCTTGTCTCCTGAATGATTTTTCTCTTCATTTTGTTTTATAGACATGGGTTATAAAAAACACGGTTTATAAAAAACATTTAGGTGTAAAAGAGCATTTGGAAAAGATTTGCTCTTACCAGTTTCACAAGTACTGAAATTGATGGTTGATTAAATGAGCATGTAGTGATGTAATCTGTGACCTTTCAGTCAATTCTCGAGTTAAACTTCTTTTTGAAACTTAAATCTTGTTTTATTTTCTTGTACTCGGTATCTAATCTCAGCTAGTTTATGTGGGTAAAGTTGAGGTTACCTCATAGATGGCAATAAATATCAATTTGATTGCTTTCCTTTGTATTTGTTATACTCTTTCCCAAAGGCATGAAAGCAGTTAGATACTCATCAAGTGTTGTCTAAGTGATGCTACATTTTAGTTAATATATTCTATTTTTTTAAGGGTGTTTGATTATGTATATAAAACAGAGCCAGCAGATTTTCCTAGTGTACATTTCAGCTTCATTGTCATCTAATTTTTAAAATTTAATTTGCTTCACCTTTTATATTATCAGCCCAAACTAGTATATTTGCATTATAAACACCACTGTCCTGTTAATAGTATAGTTTCCTATCTAAAATTGCAGTCATATGACTTTGTTCTATTTTCAACATTCTGTCTGGCATCAGTGTAGAGCCCCAGACCTGGCTCTGCTAACTTTATTAGATACGGCCTTTGGAAGATTGCCTCCAGCTAAAGATGATTAGGAGCTGTATGGGTGTCTGACACAAAAGTCTACCTTTCACATACCAGGTAGTTGTGGTATTTCAACCATTGTGCTCACCCTTATTAGCTAAACAATTTAAGACTCAAGCCTTGTGCCCTTGTAAAAGCACATCTATTAAGGACACAAACCAATGTTCACTATCAAAATAAAAAGTGTTCGCTCCTTTATAGGAAATGGATAAAAACAAATGAAATTTGTTCTGGATGGGGAGATACTGGGCTAGATTGAAACATGAGGATAAGCTCATGGCTAGTAATACACAGGAAAGGAGCAACAAAGTGTGGTTCTAATAACCGTGCCCAGAGTGAGCTGCTTGGATGTCATGATATGCATCTGTCTCCTATCTCTGCTTCGTACATTGATAAACTACAGAAAGAAGAGTTCATAGAAATAACAATTAGATGACTGCTTACAGAATCTGGTTCTGCAGAGTAATACAGTTGTGTGACTGAATCTTTGAATTGGGAATTTGAGAGCTACAGAGTCTAGGTACCACTGTGTAACTTTTCATTATAATGGGACCTGGGGCATCTATGCAGGGTAAGCACAGATTTTCCCCAATTAGAAGGCCAGGGATTTGTTTTGCAGGGACTTGGGAAACAGATCGAGGCTGTGTAGCTGGTAGTCATGGTACACTTTGCATTGGTCTAGCAACAGCAGTTGCAGCAGCCTCCAGGAATAAAGTCCTGAGGCCTAGGAAAGCTTAATATAAACATTGATGTTCTATATCAGGGTCAACAAACTTTTTTGTCAAGAACCAGATAGTTAAGAGCTTAGTTTTTCTGGGTCAAGAGGCAAATCAAGGCTATTAAGTAGGTATACTTGTATAACCATTTACTATGTAAACATTTCAACATGTAAAAATCATTCTTTGTACGTAGCCTGTACAAAAATGGGCAGCAGGCTTGATTTGGCCTATGGGTCATAGTTTGCTCATACCTACAGGATCCAAACTTTTTGTACCATATCTACATTATTTTTAATAATTCAGGCTAGCATCCAAAATACTGGGTTGGTTGGATATATAGGAATGCCAATATTCTTAGAGCTCTACTGTTTGAGTTTATAGAACTATAGCTGATCAGACAGAAGAAAATGTTGATTTGGTTGACTTGTCTGCACTAATAAAGACAAAATTACATCTGGTAAACATAAAGTGAGGTCCTCAACAATCAAAGGGCATTTATTTATCATGGAAATGTCAGAAGTCCCACTGCAGAGAAGGAATCATGGTAGCAGATAGTTACTGATATTTTACAATTTCATTGCTTGGGAAAGAACTTGATTTAGTTTAATAAATCATTCAGGAAAATAAAAATACTATATCAAAAAGAAAAAAATATAAAAGCATAGTTCAGGAATAAATCCTGTCTTTCAGTTACAAAGGCTCTGTAACGATTCCCTGGTCAGTACTAAGCCTTTGAGAATTTGGCTATGTACTTGGTAGGAAAAGTTCCAACAGATGGGCTAAAAGCCTTGTCTAGCAGTTGAAAGAGTTGTTAGCCCAAAAGGAAATCAGGTCATCCAATCAGACAAACCCATTCTCGTGAGGTCCTGCTCAATTGCTTCTCTGGGTGGCAGATAATCATCAGGCCACATGGGTGCTTTTAATGTCTGGCTGATAACTTCAGGAAGAGTTCAGTAAGTTTTGTCAATTACACTTGAAACATGGCAACAGTGGAAGATTTAGCTCATTTGTCTAAATATCATTCCATATTGGGAAATAAGGCTTACAATGGTCAGTTTCATTTGCCTTAGAGTCCCTATGGCTATGAGATGTTACACACCTTCCGTTTGTCACCTATGGGAGATGATGATGCTCTCTTGATATCATGAACAATAATTCATGATCTCAAGATACTTCTCCATTAGGTTCATCTCATGAAAGCTCCTCTATGGATGCAGTACATGTCTAGAATTTCTATTGTGATATGTCACTAGTAGGTGATGTGTCACTAGTGCGTTAATTTTTAATTTCATTTGTATGACAGCAAGTGTCTTCAACAAAGAAAGCAAACTCAGAGTTTTTCTAGATCATAGGTCAGAATTCTAATTTTCAAAAGTAATGGAAAAGTTCTAATTATAATTAACATTTATTCGCTTGCTCAGTAAACATGATTCAGCCATATTAATTTCATTTAAAGTATATTTTAATTAACATTTCTTTACAGATTATCGTGATATAGCTTTAAGAAACTGATATAAGGTTAAAGGCCTGTGAAATAATTGTCTCCTAAAACATGTTTTATTTAGGGAGGAACCCTGTAAAGCCTTTCTCAATAATTGACAGCTAACAAGTTCTTGGTGTTTTATAACAAAATGTTCCCTAGATTAACTGTCATATTGCATTACTTCTAAAAGAAACATTTTCTTTTTTTCACTTTTGAACATCTTTGGAACTGGGATGCATCCTATAAGTGATAGCATGTTATGGTGTAACTGACAGTGTAGAAGCATAAAATGACAGTGCTTAAAATCAATGGTGTCTTAGATTCAATGAAATAAACAATTTCTGAATTACCCTGAAAAGAAGAAGCAAATAGAAAAAAAAATCATATAAAAGAATAGGAACAATCATCTTTTGGGGATGTAAAGCTTAACTACATAATTGAAACCAAATAATTTGCAGCAGAATTCATTCTTAAACTGACTATCCATTGGTGGTCAATATTATGTATTAAGCTGTTAAGGGATATAAAAAAGGTACATGACACCATCCCTGGTCTCTAAGAAATTAAAATATATTTTAGCCAGTCTGGACAAAGAAATATGAAATGATAAGGTATGTATCATTTAGCTATTTTATAAATCATAAGAAATTATGTAATGTCTCTGTGTGAATACCACACACACACACACACACACACACACACACACACACACACACACACACACACACACTATTGTGGGTTAGATTAGTTGAGCCATTTGGAATCATCATCAATATAATCATTATCACACCTAACATTGATTGCTTACTGTGGACTGTACGAGGAACAGTGTAATAGAAGACATAAACTACAGAGGATCCTAAAGAAGGGCTAGATTTATCCAAAGCTTAGGAGTCAGGACCAAAAGGCATTCCCGATGGGGAAAATGACATAAAAAATACTTGGAGTCAGTTATAGGAGTAAAGAGTTACAGTGGCAGTAAGACATGATTTTATGAAGTTCAAGACTAAAGCTAGAGGCAGTGTCGAGGTTGGCTAATAGACTGGTACAAGATAGTAGACAAAGCTGCGTGCCAGGATAAAGAAGGCCCTGAGAAGCCATCAAGGATATTTGGGTAAGGGAAGGACATCTCCTTTATCTCATAAAAGCCTTCTCTTGCCTCTGCTGTTTCCTGTAGCTATTTATTACTCAATTTTTTCATTCACTTCCAACCCTCAAAAGTCACTATTCACTCTATGACTCCTTGTTTTCTTATATATTTACGACTTTACTCCCAATACCTTACAGCATGCCTCCCCCTAACCTCCCCCCATTCTGCGGAAACTCCTCTCTCAAGTATCAGCACATGAGATCCATTTTACCTCAGCAGTGCCATTTTACATACTTTTCAAAACACTGTTTCAAACATGAGAAAACTGAGGCCTGTCAAGTTCATTTGACCTGTCCAAGGTTATTCAGCTCTTTGTGTAAAATCTGGTCCTAAAACCAGACCTGCTGACTGTCTTCTCGCATTTTTTCATCTGCACCAGAGTTCCTTTATTTGCATTCACATTGCTGCCTGCTCAGGACTGTCAAGGTCCCACTGAAGTACAGGTACCTTGAGAGAAACCTAACTAGAGCAGTCATTCAATCATTCTGACCTTTTCTTCATCTCCTCATAGCTATCACCTAACATCAAAATCCAAATAAAAGAGTTGGATTGTAATATTAATACTTACTGACTTTCCTAAAGCACTGGAGAAACAATTGCATCCATTTTTACAGCAATCCCAATAGGTAGATGTTACATAACATGCTACAGTGGGAAAAACCAAGGAATAGAGCTTTAAGTATTTTTAATGAGTTAAAGCAGTGAAAGTAGTCGCTAACGTTGTTGATGTGATTCATACTCTTGCTCACTGATCTTCTTAATAGAAGTGGGTTCAGTTGATGTGATCAATAAAGGTGAGCCCTATCTCAGATGATTATGATCCATGTGTTATCTTTGTCTTTACCGTCTTAACCTAGAGGAAACGCATTAAGAATTTTATTAATAACATGATTGCTTTCCTAGATACTACTCTAGGAAAAGCTGTTTGTAATGTTTATATGTCATGTGTATCTCTTCTAAGTGTGAAAAGCATAGTGTTATGTTAGCATATTTAATTATCCAAAACCCCCAAATTGACATTTCCACAGGATGCCTGTGAATTCAGTGGTTTCCTATTTCTCCTCAAGTTCCCAGCCTTGTGATTATGACTGTTTGACCTGAGATGACTCTGGATGACATCTTTTTTTCTTTTTTACACATAGAGTCCCTATGCAAGTCCCCTAAATTTTAAGGGAAATAAACCCTACTTGAATTGGATTTAGCAAAATTGGGAATTTGTCAGCCCTATAACCTAAAAGTTTGGGTCCAGATGCTCAATTAATACTACGAAGAATCTGCTTATTTCCATCTCTTGGTCAGGTGACTGTGGGTTCTGGTTTGTCTGGGATAGTTCAGCTTCATATTGTCATCCTGGTAGCCTGTTGTAACATTTGTCCTGGACAAAAGTGTTTTCCTCTGGATGATGAATTATATGGTCACCCTACTGGTCCCTGAATTGGTCTTATGCATATTTCTCCTGTGGTGGTGAGATGGGCCTCAGCAATTCTAGTCTTGAATTGTAGTGGCTCAGGGCAGCTTACTCATCACAGCAGAAATCCTTCTATTATGCAGGTCCCATGCCTTCCCTGAATCGGTTATTTTGGCCAGAAAAATGAAATGTGCTCACCAGGAGATCTCTGTTCCTATTGAGGGTGGTGGTGGGGAGGGGTGGTTTCAGCTGTACCCAAACCATAAATACTGAGAGATACACTTCCTCAAAGCAAAATTTCCCCCAAAGTGCTATTTCCAGAAGGGTAGAATGGAACCTGGTAAGCAAAAAATATTTCTTGAAAAAAAATTTTGTCTTCCCACTTTGGGTGGGAATTACCAAAGACATTTTCCTTAATAGTGACTTTTAACCTATTTCTCCTCCTCTCCAGAGATGGTGTGCTTCCTTTTGTGTTACTGACCCTTGCATATTGTCCTCCTCAAGACACTGCCCCATCAATTACTTCCCTTCTCTCTGTCTCTACCATCATTTATCTTCTCTGTCTTTACCTTTTCTCCACTAGTCACTTTCCTGGGATATAAATACACATTCAAAATATTCTATTAAATCCCCTGGATTTAATGTCACATTTCTGCTAATTATTGGTGGTCTCCTCTCTCTACCTATTCATTTTCTCAATCAACTAATATAGAATTGCTGTCTCCATTTGTCTTTCATCTTTCAACACATTTTAATCAGCAAACTGCTTGCTTTCTAGAAGGTTATGAATAAACTATTTGAAAATTTGGGCCATGAACTTGGCACCATGGATATTACTTCTTCTCTATCATGAAGCCCGGACTTAAATGCCCTGCTCTTTCCATTCTCCTTTTTCTTTGTTCATTCCATTTCTGTGCCGTGGGTGGGCTCCTGTTTCCTTGTCTACTTCTCCAAGTTGGGTCTCGGTCCTTTTGCCTTTCTTACCTACATTTCACACTGGCTTTAGTTAGCTTCATTTATTCTAATATTTTTAGCTTTCATTTACATAGTGTTTCCAAACTCATAAGCTGAGTCCAGACCTTCCCTCAGAGCCTCATATTAATATATTCAACTTCTTGCTGGAGAGCTCCACCACAATTTACTTTTGATACTTTGAGTCATCATTTTCAGGCTAACTTTATTACCTTCCCTCCTACATCAATTTCTCCTGAGTTCTCTATCTTATTGTCTACTTCGTTACTCAGGTGCAAAACTTGGAATACATCCTTGATCTCCTTACTTCCTACCTTTTATCAATCATCAGGACTGAGTTTTTTTACTCAACTTTTTTTTTTTTAATTCTCCTTGCCTACTAGTAATTCCTCCTATTACATCTTTATCTTAGGATTTCGACTGTTATTATGCTATTGCAATTATCTTCTCTTTGGGATCTCTGCTTCCAATTTTGTTTCCTTCAAATCCATCTTCCATGATTGCTGAAGTCATTTAAGACACAAACCTAAACATGTACGGCTCCTACTTTGAACCCTTCAAGAGCTCCTCATTGTCTGCCATGAACAGTCCCAAGGCTAGGCTTTATCTGGTCTGAATACACACCATTTTTACCTTCTTGCTTTTTAACATGCTTATCCATTTATATTACCTGAAAAATATGGGCAATAAGGAGAATGGAAAGATAAAGGCATTAACTTGGTGGGATGGGAGTTAAGGGGAAATAGTTTCCTAGTCAGTTTTTTGTAACTGTTCAAAGGTGGTCTTTCATGATTTATTTGATTCAAGAAAAAAGGTTTGGGATAAGAACATCAGGTAAGGTTTTAAAGAGGAGTTAGAAGGGCATTTAGAAATCAAGTGCCATTGTAGCCAAAGCTCAGAGAAGAGGGTATCATCCCACACTTTCCAGGAAAGAAGGTAAGGAAGTAATGTGGTTCATGGGCAAAATTAGTGGGATTTAAAGAAGTTGGATATCTAGATTTTATAAAATGTCAGAAGGATTATTCCTTAGCTCATGCCTATTTCAACTTACTAATTTTACAATAAAATAAATCAAGGTACAAATATCTGCAGACACCTGGATTTCTCTTTTCTCTTCTAGTGTTGTTAAGGGGACTTGTAAGGAAGCAGACAACTCAATGCTTCCTATACTTCTGTGTTGTCCTCTTCTCTGTTCTAGGGCTTTCTCCTTGGCTAATGGCTCTCCTAAGTTGTTTACATGTTGATGAATTGATTCACAGTAATCAGACTCTGAAGGGATGGGTTTGTAAACCAGAGTCTGGCTTATTTATAAAGCAAGATCCACCTAGTGCAATCTATAACTGGAACCAGCTGTCTTAAGAAACCACTCTTTGGACATCAATATATGTGGGAAACTCAATTTGTTAGTAATTGATGGCTTTAGCAAGCATAGAATTGGCCAGAGCAAGGGAAGTGGATGGATTTAAGGAACATCTCCTTTAAGTTGAGAGAGCCTGAAGGAATTATACTTCTAGACAAAAAGGATAGATGCAACTGGTAATCAGTGCCTGTCATTCAGAGGCAGTGTCTCTGCTCTCCAGGTCAGTTCCTGGTAGACATTGGTAAAGTTCTTATTCTCTCTCTTTCCAGCATTCCTGTTGTGAAAATAAGAATCCATTAAGGTCATTTTTTTAACCCTAGGACTGATCAAAGGCAATATGGGGAAGTAGATAAAATTGTCTACATGCATTTCATGTCATTTTTCCTAATCCCTTTATTTTTATTTAACTTTTTAATAAGTCCCCTTTCTCATGTGACTTGCTACTATTTGATCTTTCCTCCTCCGGGTTTTTGTATTTTAAAATAAGGCCATAGATCAAAATCAGTGCTTAAAACAGATGACGACTTGCTGAAGATGGAATATAGTGCATATCGGGGAAGATAAATGTGCAGAAATGTCCAATTTTTACTTTGAACTAATTGGGAGATTTGGAACAAAATGCAAGAATTGGGGAAAACTTTATGAAAAAATTGGGAATGACCCTTGAATTAAAGGTAGGGAGCAACTAAGGCAGGGAGAGAGGGAGAGTAGAAGTGAGAAGAATAACACAGTGTGTCATAGTGTGGAAACGGATGAGGGAGAGAAGGAAGAAGGCAAGCCAGAGGAGCTAGGGTAGGGGATCAGGTCATGGTATAGTATGAAGCACAGTGTCAGAGGTACAGCGTCCAGCAAAAGTAAAACATTAAATACAAAACAGAGACCGTGGTCTGTGACATGGCGGTCAGTGAGAATGACAGTTACAGGCATGCTTTAGGAATAATGGTTTGACAGTAATATGTTGAAGGGCTTTGATGGAAAACAGGGACAGTTGGGAAGAATAATTAGATTGTTGCTGTACCTCAGGTATGGTCTGATTTAGATCTGAGCTATAGGAATGGAGAGAAATGGACAACTCAAATATTTTGAAATAAGCATCAAGACTTAGGTTACATATTGTATGCAGGGGTGTAGTTATCAGGGAAATAAAAATTAAAGATTTTCAAATGTGCAGAATTGATACCAAGAGGAGCTTATTTGGGGATGTGATGTGTTTCCATAGGTGGCAAGACATAGAAGTGAAGGGCTCAAGTGGGCAACTGGAAATATGCAATGGAGGTATAAAAGGTTAAGACTCGGGATGCATTTGGGAATTACATGCATGGGGAATTATGAGAGTGAATGAGCTGCCATCTCAATGGTAAGATGGGCAGGAGGACCCTATCCTAGACTTTGGATAGACATTGAAGACAGGATGCTTTAGACATAAGGACTAAAGAAATAAAAATTTATTGAGCACTTTCTATAGGCATGTCCTACTGTAAGCATGTCAATTGTATTAGTTCATTTAATCGACATTATAGGAAAGTGAAGCATTAAGAAAAGTAAGAGTGCAGTCTTGAAAATAAAGGAGTTTGAAGTTTGATATTTTTACTAAATGCTACAGAAAAGCAAAATAGATGGAGAAAGTTCATCGTTGCATTTGAGGTAATAGTTTCATGAATATCAGTACAAAAAACAAATTTCATAGAAATAAGTGGAAAATATTTAGAAGCCGTATAAAGGGGACCTATATACAATGAGTCTGGCATTGGATGGAAGAATATTAACAGGATGAGGGCCAAACTACAGAGTTCTTGAAAAGAAGATGTTTAAATATAGTTAAAGGGAGATGGGGAAAAATACATGGAAGAGAATATTGCAGATTAATGAAGGGAGGAAGCCCTTGTGAAAGCAGCATCCTGGGAAATAGGAAAACAAATGAAATCTAGCGTATGTATGGAAGCACTAATTGCAGGAGCAGGAGATGTGTTCTTAGTTTTATGGGAAGATAGTGTAAGGAAACCTGGTAATAATAAATAAAATAATCCTGTGATGACTAATTACATGAAGAGTTCTCAAAAGGGCTTAAGTTGTCTTCATCTCGTAGAAAACAGAAGCAGGCAGTACTTGGAATTAAAAAAAAATATTAAGGAATAAAAGGAGAAGGTGGGGCGAAGGAAGGAAAGTGATGTTCACTGAGAATTCACTTTGTGCCAGGTGCTGTGGTAAGAACTTTGACAAATTGGTCACTGTGAGTCTTCAATGCATCAGTTTTGCAAAATTGAATGTCTTCCTTCAGTCTATTATTTTGCCTGGGACAACTTGTCCTTTCCTCTCCTCTTCCCATATTTTTATTTCTCATTGACTTCAGGTTGACTTATTTTATTCTGTAAGAAGAATTCTGCTCAGGGTGAATTCCAGTTTGGATGTTCTATGTGTAAACATAACCTCATGTACCAGCAATTTCCTTGTTTTTGAAGTTTGCATAAATATTCACACTTTGGGGGTTCTACTCAACAGATGATGAAGTCTTCAGTCTCCTTAATGCATGCTTTAAATTACTTTATGTCTCTTGAAATGTTCATGTTTTATGGAGCAGTAGATGAGTTCTTACTCTCAGACTAAAAGAATTATGCTCTCCAGAATAAGAAAGAAATAACAAGTTTATTATGTACCTGACAGAATTTTACCTGGTGTCCTTGTCATCTTGAATATGATAGAATATCCAAGAGCTTTTCTTTTTGATAAAATTACACTAGGCTATAAATATGAAAAAGACTATTGCTATATAGTTATATTCATATTTTCTGTCTGTCACCCTTTTTAGATGGCCGTTGAGCACTGGTGCTTCTCATATATTTGAGCATTAAGTGCTCAAGCTGCATTGGAAATACATGGGTCAATGGTAGGGAGACTGGTTTTCAGATATCAATGTAAGGATTTTTAATGTTCAATGACAATTACGTTTGTGTATTTTTGTCTCCTCTGAGCCCTGGAAAGCAAGTACTGAGGGTAAATTTCTACTCTTATTTTCCCCTAGCGTTGCTACCAGTGATGGCTCTCTTAATAGAGTCCTCAGCAGCAATTAAAAAATGTTTTTGGCCGTAGTATTATCAGAAAAGTGTAAGAATTAACATAAATCCATTAACAACTATCAACTAACAGTGCCCCCCTACTGCTGTTAGATTAGCAGGAACATTTTTCTTAGGCAAGGCATGGGATTTTAAAAAGTTACTCTGTATATATCAGAATCATAAATCTAGGCTCCTCCATTAAAGATTCCTGTTCAATATATCTAAGAAACTTTGTATTTTGAAAAATCTTCCTTGCTAATTTTGAAGTATTAAAATTATTCAAATGAAATTGTATTTTGCACAATTCAGAATTATGGGATATTTTATAAAAAATTTTTGGACAGTTTTGCATTTTCTAGTCATGATAAATTTCTTAGGCAGTTAACAACTTAACTTTTATAAAACAGTTTCTAATTGTATCGACATTATTGTTTGTGTTACTTTTTGGAATTTACTCACTGGGATTTTTAAATTCTTATCCAGAATATTAAAAAGCAAGCATTATAAGAACAAAAATAAAACAATTGCAATAGAATATAAGCTGAGTTGCTATACTAAAGAAATCCAAAAATAGTAACCCAAACAAGGTAGAAACTTATTTCTCTCTGATAAAACAGGTAAGATACCATCCAAGGCATGTAGATGGTTATGATCTAGGAGGACATTCGAGGACCAGGCTTTTGTTTGATCCATCCACCATTTTTCAGGATGTTTCCCTTATCTGTATGGACAAAGCTATCTCACCAGCACCATATCTGCATTCAAGGCTATAGGACTGGGAAAGAGAGGTAGGGCAATTTCTAGTAAGAATGTGATCTGGAAGTTGCTATCACCATTGCTGCCCTTTTCCTAATGGCCTAAAAACCACGCCAAAAAGAGTGATGGATACTAGGGAGCATCTGGTAGTCTCTTTCAAAATACTCAGGCAAATTAATAACAACTCATTGACCAGAAACTCTGAAGAAGTGAGAAGATATAAAAATCCTTAGGGGGAATGTAAGCTATTTGTAAATTAGAGAAACGCAAAGGACAGTATTAACATGTAATGTTTTTCATTTTGCTGGCTTATGGAAAAAATAATACTGAAGAAGTAAACCACTTTACAATCCCTGCCTGTACATTTACAGAAGATGCCTTAGTGCTTAGCATTCACAGCCTCATTTTTTTTTCCTCCAGTGTGCTGTACTCTGCTTTGACTGTGCTTTGAATCTGTCTGAATTGTAACAACTGGAAAGTATTTGCAGCCTTGCTCAATTCCTTAGAAAGGCAAAGTAACTATTCTGACAGTTTAAGGTTAAAAACCGAGTAAAAATTTCCCATAAAGCAATACCTACAGTTAAAACAGTTTATTACTTTGCATAAAGGAGCCAGGCTCAAGCCTATAATGAATTTTGAAAGCATTTCCCTTAAAGCTAGGGAATAAAAAAGATTACTGATAAAAACACAAATATAATTCAGTAACATGCATCTTAATCTGTTTTCTTTCACAATAGTGCTATCCTCACTTCGCTTTTGTTGTGTAGTTATTGGAAATGTTCCAGGCTTCTCTGGCGTAGAATACATATATAACCTTGATAGACTATAGTGTGGTGTTATAGTCATTCTTGTGGTTTATTAGCTTTAATGGCTACAATAGTTCCTTCTTTCACTTATTTCCACCCTATGAACATATGCATGCCCCCATGCCTCTATTTAGGGGTCTTTATATTAATAGCAGTGTCATTAATAAAAAGTCACAGTTTGTGTAAAAGTACTGATTCTTGGTGTTTGGAGTCGCTAGCTTTTCTCTGCTGGCAATGAAGCCTGGATGAAAGATTGTAGCCAATCTGATATTTAAGGCTCATATTTCTTGTTCTATACTTAGAATTCTTGGCTCTAACCTATATTTCCCCCCCTTATTATAATCAATTTACTTCTTATAGTGAAGATGGAAAAGGGCAAATATTCATCCTAGGAGTCCTAAGCAGACATTTGCGGCAAACTTGAGCGTGAGGCTCATTGATATCTAGCTGATTTCCTTATTTCAATAGGTACATTCCATTTAATTACAGTACTAGACAAGACACTGTACAGCTTGCAAAGATGGATAACTTGATTACATTTTACAATTTTCTTGACAGGTGTTGGCAAAGGCAATACCTTAGTCTCACTGTCTAGGGCATCAAATGTCATAGTGATAATAGGGTTTGGGACCACGTGTTTTCTTTGGTGACAGGCTCCCACATGCTGTTCTGTGGTTTTAGCCTGGCACTTGGAAGAGATGAGAGAAGGTCGCAAAGAGGTGAGAAGTATATGAATCAGTTCCTGGGGTTTCCTGGGGCTCAGGAGAAAATGACTTGAAACAATTCCAGCTCTTTCTTTTTTCATTCAATCAATTCCCAGCTGGGCTGTGACAGAAGGCAGGTGATAAGAAAAGAGAGGCGAGCAATAAAGTGCAGTCACTTTGATAAAAGAAGAAGTTTCCTAGAGGAAAGGTGTGTGAAAAAGAAGCAAAGGACTGGGGAATAAAAGGAACAGAGCTTTTTTGGGGGAGGGGGGAGTACAGTAAAATCTCTACATGTTCTAACATTGGGAGTAACAGCTGTTAAGTTGAAACAGGTGTAAAAGTGTTCAGTGGAAAAAGGCTTCACCATACACTCTCGCTATATTACATAATACTCATTTTTTTGACAATGAAGAACTGCCTTGGTCAGTCAAAAATGAAGGTAACAAGAAACCTTCCCAATTGCCACATGGACTTGATGCAGTCATTAAAAAGACAGGATGATTTCTACATGAAACAAAGCAAGCAGGAACCCTCTAGGGGCTCCTCAGTCTTAAGAGAAACTGAGAACATAATTTCATGCCATTTAATTCTGATGTTAGGTGTATTTTTAAAATAAAGGCTTCAGAGACGCAAGTTATAGAGCACCAACTTGATTTTACATGTTTTGAGGGAAAAGGCTGGGGTGCTTCTGTGTCTCCCATAAGCTAACGCATTGCTGGACACATGGAGGCACATATGCACTT
Organism: Eubalaena glacialis; assembly: GCF_028564815.1. NCBI lineage: Eukaryota > Metazoa > Chordata > Mammalia > Artiodactyla > Balaenidae > Eubalaena > Eubalaena glacialis. The sequence continues at coordinate 80,640,012 of NC_083719.1, forward strand.
GTAACTGGTAAGGCCAATGTGAAATTCAGGAAACTGTAACATTACTAATGTACACTTGTGTTTCTGTCATTCTCTGTGGGTTACAAAGCAAAATGTAATCTTTGGAATAATGGGATACATGTTAAAGCTTAGAGTAACAATAATAACAATACTTGAAAGGAAATAAAGTTAAAGCATATTTAAAAGGAGTTAAAGCAATATTTGGAGAACATCCTTAAAGTGGGCCACTAAGAAAAACAGGAATATTTTCACCTTTTTTTTTCTTTTTGGTGGGGTGATTTTTCTAGTATACTCTTGGTAAGTCAGAATGTTAAGGACATACCTGAAATTCCTGGGTTTCTTGGGGAAAGCAACTGATTAGTAGTGTTTTTCTCTGAATTTTGGTAGCACAAATGAATGACCCCAGCTTAGAAGATAGAAAAGGAAACAGAGTAGAAGATTCATGTTCAAATAATTGTGGCCTTACGCCCACCTGACAAGGAATATTTCAGTTTTGTGGTAGTTTTAATGATGGCAGAATCTAGGTGACCTTACAAAATTTAAGAAAATAGCTGTATTACTGCTTACTTTCTTTATATTAAAATACTAAATGTACTTCAAAGTACTCAAGGTCTTTGCCGGAAACATAGGAAAGGCTTTGCTTCCAAGCCACAGAATTGTAGATCAATAATTTGATTCTCTGCTCCCATCTCATCCAAAGACTTAGGAAATGTGCAATCCTCGACACAAGGTATATATGTTCAGTGACTACTCTTTTTGGTTGACTAGGTGTGAATCGGTCACCTTACATACACTTTATTTATTTATTTATTTATTTATTTATTTATGGCTGTGTTGGGTCTTTGTTTCTGTGCGAGGGCTTTCTCTAGTTGCGGCAAGCGGGGGCCACTCTTCATCGCGGTGCGCGGGCCTCTCACTATCGCGGCCTCTCTTGTTGCGGAGCACAGGCTCCAGACGCGCAGGCTCAGTAGTTGTGGCTCACGGGCCTAGTTGCTCCGCGGCATGTGGGATCTTCCCAGACCAGGGCTCGAACCCGTGTCCCCTGCATAGGCAGGCAGATTCTCAACCACTGCGCCACCAGGGAAGCCCCTTACATACACTTTGCACCAGGAACAAAGTAAACAGGAACCCCCTAGGGGCTCCTCACCCTTTGTACCAGGAACATAGATTTTTTTTTTTTTTTTGAATTACAAGGCTGTTAGCATTCTGCCTCTGTGTTTACCCCACATTCTTTACTAATACAGTAAATAAAAAAAAATTTCTACAACTACGAGCCCCACCCCCAAAGAACCACACTGTGGATTAAAGCTGAGGCACATCCTACTAGTGTGTGTGTATACCTCTGTTTAACTCTTATCTAGAAATACTTTATTTTAGTGCTTGAACTTACTGTCCAGTGATGATTGACCATTAATGTAATTTTGAAAGAATGTGTTATATTGCTAAGGAAAAGAGACATTTAGGAGCTTAGACTCTGAAGAATTAGAAATGGAGGTAATAAAGAAATTAAACTTTTATTTTAAAAGCAGACACTTTGTCCCATAAAAATTGAGCTTAGGTAATTCCTTCAGCATTAAGAAGAAGATTGCCAATAAAATAGTTTTGCTGATGATTTTTCAGATTCCGAAATTTTATCTATGTGTTTCACCTTTATTAATCTCCAGAGAGATTTACTATTGGCTGGGCTTAAGCTCTGCAAAGAGGGTTAAGTGATAAAGTTAATATAATGCAAATCCCCAAAGACCCAATGATGACAGGTAAATGTCAGTTTTGTGCTAGGTAAAAGAAGAAAAAATCCAGTAAGACAATTATTGGGGGGAGATTGCATTATTTTTCAGAGGTAAAAGGCTGATTTTTAAAAATGATTGTTTTCTGTGGCTATAATACTGAAATGTTTGTGAATAACATAGTACTTAATGTATTTCTTAGTTTGACACAGAATTTTTTCTTAACCTTGATACTTTCATCTTTACGAAGTCCATTTACTTAATCCACTACACAAATAATCTTATGTTTTCTTTCAACCAAGATTGAATTCTGACCCTATAAAAGGTATTCTAGTAAACACCTATAAAAGAACAAAGCATAGAGAAGTTTAACATCTACACAAACCGACAGGACAACCATTACCGGAATGTAATTTTGGGAAGAAATAAATTACACTGCTCCTGTTGCAGTCCCATGTGCCATGTAGAACTGCTGGGGTCAGGAAGATGCAGTGGTCATAATGAAAAAAATTTATTATGCATGAGTCAATTCCCTTATGTTGTATCTAGAAGATGTTGTGCTTGGCAGTAGGGAACTAGTGGGAATTAGAGTTTTAAGTTCTTCTTCTGTAACCGTAAAATAAACCAGAAGTCGGACATGATGGTCTCACATAGCAGAGCTTCTTTATTTCTTATCAATTGGTGCCTGGATCTTTTAAATTAATGGACACATGTGCCAAGCTGACTGACAGAAAAACTTTTCCTTTACAAATCAGTCCATTATAACCTGATTTATTCAGGGGTCCCTACAAGGCTGTTTTTAACAATGGTATAAACGTGTTTTCAGTTCACTAGGACTTGGGAATAATTTGTGGTTAGCCCTGTTTGGGGTATTCATACGGTTACAATGGTTTATTCTAAGTCGAAGCTTCTTATAGGCAAGGATGGTGTTTCAAGTTTTCAGACTGAATTATTTACCTTCCATAAAAACAGTGGATTTTCCTGGCTTTGAGTGATTTCCCAAACTTTTTTGGGAAATTCTCCTACCCGTTTCTGCCTGTCACATCCCTCATGAAAGCCTAAATGCTGCATCCTCCAGAGCCTTTTCTGATCTACTTTCCACTCCATACAGGGGGATCTCTCCCTTTAAAAATCTGAATTTCTTCATCCTTTTCTCACAACACTTAATGCTGCCTTGCATTATCATTATTTGTGCACATAACTGTTTCTCGATAGCATTTCAGAACAATTAACTCATGTATTTCCTCTCTTCCTATTTTCATTTTTTCCCTGCTCTCATTCAAGCAGCAAGATTGTCAACTGAGCCTTACCTCCAGGGACAGATGTAACAGAATGGAAATCATATAAAAAGAGTTATCCTGACTTTGTTTCCTAAAATATGAAGCTCTCAGGGGAATGAAGTGAACTTCAGAGTTTAACTAAAATATTAAGGACTTTGGAGAGGGGGAGGTTTTCTCTCTCCATCACTAGAAAATTCCCCCTAGGGGTTCAGGGAAGGAAAGGAACATGCAGCAGTGACTGGAGAACAGAAATTGGTAGGTCACAGGGGCCCCTGCTTCTTGGACCTGGTCCCTGGGTGGATGAGCTCATGGAGATTTCAGGGTGTGTGGAGTGACCCAGAAGAAGGAGAACAATTCTCTTGTTCTCAGGTAGCAGTAAGTAGTTGGCAGTAGGGAATAGAGTTCTAAGCTGTTTTTCTTTCTTTATGCAGTTTTATCGAGAGAGGGTTTCCCATGCCCACTGCTCATGTAAATCACTTAGAAGATTTCCTAAAATACTATTATATACCTTCTTGATTCCTTGAACAATTTAAGTTCTTTTTCTGTAACCTTAAAATAAAGTGGTTGAGACTCTCCAGACCTAAGAAGACCTGTAGACAAGAGACAGGGGCACCTCAGTTTGCTACCTACTTAGACCAAGGATTAAAGAGAAGATGGGATGATGAATGACTCAGGAGAGAGAGGACAGAGGGCTGTGAAACCAGGTATTTATTCTTCTCCTTCCCTCTTTTTGATGGCTTTGCATTTTGTAAGCCTTTAAGAACTTAGAAACAAATTCAGATAAAAGACTGGATATGGCCAGATGATTGATTGAAAGTAAATTTGCACCATCCTATCTGGAATGAGGGAAAGAGTAATTTCTTTTAGCAAAACAAAAAAAGACTATATTTGGGGAGCTTTGGTGCATTTGAGTTTATGGGCTAAGATGCGTGTTATCTTATCTACATTTAAAAAAACTATCAAACATTAATGATGTACCAGATTTCCTTCTAGGTATTTTTTGAATATTAACTAATTAATTCTCATCATTCCACCGTAAAAAAGTACTATCTTTGCCTTATTTTCTTATTTTGTAAATGGATGGGGCAATTGAGGCAGAGGGTGATGATGGAAATTGTCCTGAAAATTTAAGTGGCAGATGATGGGATTTGGACCCAGGTGTGTCTGTGGAAGCTACCCTGACCACTACTCTCTGCTGCCTCTCACACTCCTTAATTTTCTTAAGGGCAGGACTATATTTCATCTATCTTTGCTTCACCCACAGTCCTTGCTGTACTATTTTGCTAAACGTCTATTGAAATGAATCTTTTGAAATGAGGATATCCAAGTAGCCAAGGGATAATAAATACATACAAAATTGAGGGAAAAAAGAAACTTGGGAGAGTGCCAAAGTCTACTGAGGAAACGTCATCCTGTCTTTATCATAAACACTTGCATGCTGGCATGGAGATGTGCAATGAAAGCTTCCAGAATTTGCATGTGAACCATACAACAAATAACACTTTTATTGCAGTTTTTTCCCTTGTTTTGGTGGAAAGCTATATTGCATATTGTAGCAAGGTGGTAAGCTGTGCCATTAGGTTTGAGCTAGAACTGTAAGTGAAAGGTAACAAAGCAATAAATACCACAGCGGAGACACATTTGAATGTGATGGATGTTTGTCACACAACCCCTTTTATATCTCAAAATTCTCAGTTGTCTGGTTTGTTTAATATTTTGGTTGCTTTAGATTTTTGAGAAAACTGATTAAGCCATGAAAAGGCCTCACTAAGTGGTTCTGAGCTGCTTGTGGTCAGATATTATGGTAAATCATCTGTCATTCTCTCAGGCAATCAAATAAAATAATTAGCTTTGCCTGTCATGGTGCAAAGCCTCAACTAATTGTGACTTGGGCCAACTTTGATTGAACAGACATATTTTAAGCAGCCTAGAGTCAGCTGTTCTTCATCTCCACTGAGACTGGAGCAAGAAGCTGGGCTTCACATGCAGAGGACTTGAGTTAGAAGAAAAAAGCTTGCAGATACAGAAATGTGTGGCTTAGGGTTCTGGGGCAATTTCTTCCTTGAAGTCTCTTCTAAAAAAGAGAGAAATTTCTTTAGGGATATTTTAAGGGCAATCGTATGCTAGTGTTTTGCCAGCATTCCAATTCTCTGGGTGATGTTTTTTGGCATTTTCTGATGTGGCTCACCAAAGCATTCTGTTTGACTTGTAAAATTTAGAGTTTGGTGTCTGTAGAACACAATTTTGTGTCCCCTGCCCTTGTTATTCACAGCGTGATCCTCAGAACTGCGGCGTTGGAGTCATGGAGGACCTTGTTAGATGTGCCGATCTCAGGCTCTTGCTAGGTCTACTCCATTGAAATCTTCATTTTAATGAATCTTCAGGTGGTTCATATGCACATTAAAGTCTGGGAAGCCCTCTTTTGTGGGAATCATTTTTTCCTTTACGACACCATGCCACGGATGACGCCCTTAAAGCTTACCTAGTATAATGACAGCAGAGGGGAAAACTGGGCTGAAATTTACTTCAGAGGTTTCCTGCAATGTCTTCACTTTTCCTGTAATTGAGTATTCTCAAACTGTAGCGGGCATTACAGTCACCTGGACTTGTTCATACACAGCTAGTTGGGTCCCACCCCTTTAGCTTGATTCAGTAGGTCAGGGATGAGTCTGCGGATTTGCATTTCTAGAATGTTTTCAAGTGACCCTGATGCTGTTGTTCAGAACTGCTGCTCTGAAATCAGGTGTCCATCCCTGGTTTACTTTGGCTCTAACTAATCCATATTATAAAATCCAGTGAAGACAATGTTGTAGAGCAGAGGGAGAAACTCTGCTACCCTTGGATCTTATGGCCTGGGGGAAGTTGTTTAATCTTTCTGAGCTTTAATCTTTTCATCTGTCTAATGAGGATGAAATGAGGTTATAAAGATAAAGAGATAGCATGTGTATAACAAAACTAACACAGTGCCTGGCAAGGAGTAAGTTCTCATGTTATTCACCTTACTCTTCTCCCGTCAGATTTAATTGCATTGAAACAGTTGAATACCACCAGCTCTCACTTCCATCTCTCTCTAACCTTCATCCAGTTGAACTCCCTGCATTAAATCCTAAGCTCCAGCAAGATCACATTTTTTTGAGGATTTTCAGATATACTGTATGTTGTGTTTTTTATCTCTTATGCTAATATCTTTTTCTATTTTCTTTAATACTCATAATCAAAACATTCTACAATATTCAGTCCCACAATCTGCTATCTCACCACCCTATCCTTGTAGGTTTTATTTCCTCCTCTATGCTAATAGTGAATCTTGTTCATTTCTATATCATTGAACTTATAACATTGCATTTAATTGATTAGTAAATTCATTTAATTATCATTTATTCATTTTTCTTTTCCCCCGGATACTCTTCTCTTGATAAGAGTGTCACGTCTGACTCTTCTGTATTCTGAACATGTGCTGTATTGCTTGGTCCATATTAAAGAGCTCCATGGATTGGCAGGGAGAAAAGCAGCCTATATGATATCTTCTAATTTCTTGTTTGGGGTTCTCTGTCAAGACCTCAAGGGCAAGGAGATCCCCAGCAGAGGTTTTAATGAATTGACATAGACATGGCTTTCAAGGGAGCTAGAATAAGACTGTAATCTTTAGAGAATCCTGCAAGTGAATATGGTACTGAAAATCACATTTAACGATTATAGAACAGTTAAAATCCATGGAAAATTAAATTATAAAATGTTTTAGTCTACCCATGCAAAAAAATTAGATATAAGTTTAATAGAATTATTTTCTACATGTCTATAATAAATTTACTATGTACTTATCCTCTGTCTTTTATTTGAATTTTCATGCACAAGACTTATACTACTGAATTGCAAAAAAGATGAGGTTGCAGGTATCGAAGAAATTACAATACTTTTTTAGAGTTGGAATGATGTGTGGACTGTTAACAGACTTGCAGAATTCAATTAAATCTCCTAACTTCTGTGATAGAATTTACATTGTCTTATAAGCATATATATGACAGACTAAGGGCTTTCCACCATGCACAAGTTACGATAGCTATAAAATGTCTTAATAGAAGCAACAGTGAAATGGTGTTAGACAGTTGTGGTCTGTCTGATTCAAGACCATTTTTTTTTGGAGGGGGGTGGTTGTTAAAATGCCTAGAATTCTTGACTGAAAGAGGCTACATAAAATACATCTTGTCCTAGGAAGAAATTACATGTCCTTTAATTCTTATTAAACATAGAAAATCTCATATTTAATAAGTGTTTATCCAACTGATAAGGACCTTGATTTCCTTTTATTAAAAAGTACTCTGAAATTTGATAAATATTTTTTCGTAGGTGTGTACTACAAGAAAGTCACATACCAGTAAAACTACCTATAAGCAATACTAGTTTCTGGCTCCTTTTTTTTTTTTTTTTAAGAGCTGAAAAGGTACTCTTAATCAGATTCTTCTTTAAACAGAGAATTGGAGATGGGTCTGAAAGAAAAAAATCTCCCAATAAGATGAAATTTAAACTTTGGCTAAGGAAGGCAGTAAGTGCAGATCTATATTCATGAATTACTGAATAATGTAGCACTTTTCAGCATTTGAATGTCTTTGAGGTACTTTGCTTCCTTGCTTTGCCATTGCCTAGCGCTCTAAATTCATCACACCAAATCTATAGAAGAGTCAGCCCAAAAGGATATCTCCATTTATCTAGCATTGATTATATAGAAAATGAGTGAGAAATACTCTATTTTGTCAGAACAGTTGCTCATCCATTTCAATAATCATTTATTCAATCTGTTAGAACCAAGTCGTTTTGGTTGCTGAATTTGCTTAAGAATACTTAAAGACATAATGGGTTAGGTTGTTTGTTTTTAAAAGAAGCCACATAAGCACTCATATGTATAATGTTCTTCCCCAGTCCCAGTTATGTAAACATGGCCCCAAAGACAGTCTGTAACATGTACATTGATATGCCTAAGTGTGCTTAACCTTCCTATAATATTGCAGATAGAGAAGAAATAGGGAGGATATTAGGAGCCTGAGCATGAGTTTGTGTTAATACCACTGCTGTGACCTTTATACCTAACGAGGCAGGGTCAGCCTTTTCTGAGTCCCTTGGATGATTTATGAACTGTTTCTACTATCATCATTGGTCTCCTCTTTGGCCTTTTGTTTATATCCCTCTTAGGAACTAAGTATAATTACTTCAATGCAGAGTCACAGTTTTTCCTTTTACTTAGTGCAAATTAATTCCATAAATCAGTTTTCAGCACATCAGTTTACTTTAACAAACAATATATGTCTGCTATGTGTCAGGTACATATTGGGAATTAAGGATTCCAGGATGACTAGCACTAACTCTCTTCAGCCAATGAGCTGAAGCTCTAATGAGGAGAGAGAAAAGCAGTCTGTGGCTTGTTATTGACAAGTATGCCTAGGGAGTTTTGGGAGCACATGGGAGGAGCACCAACCACAGTCTTAGGACAGAGCAATCTTTCCACAGGAGATGCTGCCTAAACCAAGTCCTGAAGAAGAAGTAGGAGAGATGCAGAGGAATGGAGTAGGGTAAACATGTCTTGGCAGGAGAAGCACCAAAAAATGTTCGGGGGGACATGTCTCAAAAGAGACATGCCCAGATTCTTTTGGTTACAGCTTTAATGAGATACGCTTGACATACAGGTACACTGCACACATTTAAGATACACACACTTGTTAAGTTTTGACATGCAGATGTACACACACACACATTTGTGAAACCATCACAACAATCAAGATAATTATTTGCATTTTAGATAAATTGACCTACCAGCAATATGAAAAATAGAGAAAACCATTCTGGAGTCGGGGATGGCAGTTTTGAGGCTATTGTCAAACAATGAATACTTCACTAAAAAGTTGCATTGAGGCTGGAGAGATGTTGTGTTGAAAGACACTAATGTGGAAACGACTGGGTAGTTGATTGGGTAATTGATCTGGATAGGAAGGAGAGAAAATCAAGGTTGAATTCTTAAGTTTATATCTTGTTCAACTGAGTAAACGGTATCATTTTTCTGGGATGGGGAATGAGGAAGGAAGAGGAGTTGAATTCAGCTTTGGACACACATTTTGGGAGTTTAACTGGAGTCACAGAATATCAGTATAGCAGGAAGAGAAGGAAATGTTTCAGCAAATGGATAGAATGAAAAGAGAAGAGAGATACAAAGAAGTAAGGAGAGAAGTTGGTGGAGAGCCAGGAATAGGTGAATGTATGGAGTTAATGGACAGAAATGTCATAGTTTGACACTTAGGCCAGAATTCCCTTGATCTCTGATACATTGTGATGTATTGCCTCCCCTTTTTTGTATGTTCCTTTGTATTCTTACTGTTTTGTTTGGTAATCATGGTCATTCATTGCACAAGTTACCCCTGTCTCTGACAGGTTCCTCAGGGATGCAAATAAAAACAAAATCCTAATTTATTATGAAACAATCAAATGATCTGACTTAACTTTTTTAGGCTTTTTAAAAATTGAGATATAGTTGATTTATAATATTGTATTAATTTCAGGTGTACAGCAAAATGATTCAGTTATACATATGTATGTGTATATCTATATTCTATTCCATTATGGTTTATTACAATATATTGACTATAGTTGAGTGTGCTATAAAGTAAATCCTTGTTTATCTATTTTATATAGGGTAGTGTATAAGCTTTTAATATAGGTAGAATTGATGTTTTTAAAAAAAATCTTGCATTTTCTTTCATTTCTTACTATAGGTGGTCATTTGCATAAGGATCTCTGATTTATGTCAGATAACGCATTAAAATAAAAAACTTTCACTTGTAAAAAGAAGAGCTGTTAAAATTTTAGTTCCTGAGGGAAGGGTCTCTGTTTCAGGTAAATCCTATTCTTAAACATATCCCGAAAAAGGTCTATCAATTCCTTGTACATTTTTACTTAGGCAGGTTTGCTGGGAAAGTCCCTTTTTTCCTTGTCAACTTTTGGTCTTTGTGTTGAAGAGATGGTGGTGTGTGAGTAGTTCAGTATTCTCATAAATTGATGGTAACCAGAGTCTGACTAGGAAGGAACATAATTTTGTGCCAATTATGCTAATGAATTTGGAGTTTATCTTAAAGGAGTTTAAGTATGGTAGGGATATGAGTAGATTTGCTTTTTAGGTAGATTGATCTAGCAATAACATATACCCTGATTTATTTTCATTTTACAGGGTGGACAATTTTGTCATGGCACATCTTTGATTGCTAGGGCTTCCCTAGGTGACTGTATACCTCAATGTGGGTTTTCTCTATGTTGTCATTCAAGGGATTAGAAGACCTGCCTACTCCAAACTATTTTTCTAACCAGCCTGTCTTAATTTTCTCCCTTTCTGGCTCACAATTTTTTGCTCTTCACTATACGGGAGATAAGGCTTATTACCGTTATGCCTACTCATAATAGGTATTATGCTCAGAGGTGAACATGTGGGTGGTTTTCTTGACAAATGTGTTGCAACCCAAACTCTTTCGAGGATGCGGTTACATCAGTATGTTCCCCCTGTTGTTTTTAATAGTGTTTGTACTTTATAGGCCACTGTCTCTAACCTTAGCAAACTACTTTGGAAAACGACATTTCTACCTTTTGCCCTCACCAAATTGATGGTTGTGTAACAACTAATTTAAAATTCTCATCTTCTGCAAGAGGAATTGTGCCAAATATTAATGCTTAAATTGAAAGGACTCTTTCAAGAAGGGATGGTCTTCATATGGTAATCAGTCTAATTCTAAAAACACCAAAAAACAATAGCTATGTTAATCGCCTGATCTCATGAATAGTTGTGACTCGTCATTATACTCATTTACTACTTGGTTCTCCAAGTGATCTAGAATAACATTTACTATGTCCCACTGGTAAAATAAGTTACCTTGCTTAAACAAGGACATCTTGCTATTCAGGATAGAAACTAAGTGAGTGAGATCTACTTCACGTTTTCCAAGTTGACTGTAGTTCTCTTCTTTCTCAATGAAGATCATATAATGACTTTTCTGTTTATATAAATGCTTAGCCTTGCTTTCTTAGCTCTTGAGAATGGTTCTCAAGACAATCTCATAGGATGTCAGCCATGTTTTAGCCTAATTTTCCTCCCTTCCTTCTAGTGATAGACAGACAGAAAATGCAGTTAAACAAGAGTGAGAATGGCTAGGTATCTGGTTAATCTCCCTTCACATCTCTCTAGCTCCATTATTTGAAGTCATTTTAAGCATACTGAGAGAAGACTCAGGAATTGAACAGAAATTAAAATGATTTCCATTACCCGATTTTAAGGCAAAGGAGAGAATGTTTTTGAAATTGCAGAAGCAAATGGCTCAAACATTAATATCATGAATATAATACTTAATTAAGTTTGCCTCAATCACATAACTTAGGAACATAATTTCCTTACTTTGAAATTAAACCAATCATTGACACTCCAAGGTTTATTGAATACAGCAAAGGATAATTTGAAAAAGGTTGGTTGAGAGATTTAATAAGTACGGACTTCAGTATGTATGTGTGCACTGCTTGTATGTGCATAGCAATTGTCAGTATTTTGTGTGTGTATGTCTGAAGTTTTTCTTCAGAGTGGTTCATAACCCTCTCAAGAACAAGGAATTTTTAATATTAAAAATTTAGATCTCATTTACAGTAGTAGTACTTTTAATATTCATTAATGGAGATGATACATAATGGTGAAAAAACAAGTAGCATTTATATAGTGACACAAATACCAGACACATTCTAATCACATGAATAATCTTTTATTTATTTTTTAATTTTTATTCTCTTTGAATTTTATTTTATTTTTTTAAATAGCAGGTTCTTATTAGTCATCAATTTTATACATAGGTGTATACATTCAATCCCAATCACCCAATTCATCACACCACCACCCCCACCACCCCCCCCCGCCGCTTTCCCCCCTTGGTGTCCATACGTTTGTCCTCTACATCTGTGTTTCAATTTCTGCCCTGCAAACTGGTTCATCTGTACCATTTTTCTAGGTTCCACATATATGCGTTAATATACGATATTTGTTTTTCTCTTTCTGACTTACTTCACTCTGTATGACAGTCTATAGGTCCATCCACGTCTCAACAAATGACCAAATATCGTTCCTTTTTATGGCTGAGTAATATTCCATTGAATATATGTACCACATCTTCTTTATCCATTCGTCTGTCAATGGGCATTTAGGTTGCTTCCATGACCTGGCTATTGTAAATAGTGCTGCAGTGAACATTGGGGTGCATGTGTCTTTTTCAATTATGGTTTTCTCTGGGTATATGCCCAGTACTGGGATTGCTGGATCATATGGTAATTCTATTTTTAGATTTTTTAAGGAACCTCCATACTCCATAGTGGCTGTATCAATTTACATTCCCACCAACAGTGCAAGAGGGTTCCCTTTTCTCCACACCCTCTCCAGCATTTGTTGTTTGTAGATTTTTTGATGATGGCCATTCTGACTGGTGTGAGGTGATACCTCATAGTAGTTTTGATTTGCATTTCTCTAATGATTAGTGATGTTGAGCATCCTTTCATGTGTTTGTTGGCAATCTTTATAACTTCTTTGGAGAAATATCTATTTAGGTCTTCTGCCCATTTTTGGACTGGGTTCTTTGTTTCTTTAATATTGAGCTGAATGAGCTGTTTATATATTTTGGAGATTGATCCTTTGTCCATTGATTCGTTTGCAAATATTTTCTCCCATTCTGAGGGTTGTCTTTTCGTCTTGTTCATGGTTTCCTTTGCTGTGCAAAAGCTTTGAAGTTTCATTAGGTCCCATTTGTTTATTTTTGTTTTTATTTCCATTACTCTAGGAGGTGGATTAAAAAAGATCTTGCTGTGATTTATGTCAAAGAGTGTTCTTCTTATGTTTTCCTCTAAGAGTTTTATAGTGTCCGGTCTTACATTTAGGTCTCTAATACATTTTGAGTTTATTTTTGTGTATGGTGTTAGGGAGTGTTCTAATTTCATTCTTTTACATGTAGCTGTCCAGTTTTCACAGCACCACTTATTGAAGAGACTGTCTTTTCTCCATTGTATATCTTTGCTTCCTTTGTCATAGATTAGTTGACCATAGGTGCGTGGGTTTATCTCTGGGCTTTCTATCCTGTTCCATTGATCTATATTTCTCTTTTTGTGCCAGTACCAAACTGTCTTGATTACTGTAGCTTTGTAGTATAGTCTGAAGTCAGGGAGTCTGATTCCTCCAGCTCCGTTTTTTCTCCTCAAGACTGCTTTGGCTATTCGAGGTCTTTTGTGTCTCCACACAAATTTTAAGATTTTTTGTTCTAGTTCCATAAAATATGCCATTGGTAATTTGATAGGGATTGCATTGAATCTGTAGATTGCCTTTGGTAGTATAGTCATTTTCACAATATTGATTCTTCCAATCCAAGAACATGGTATATCTCTCCATCTGTTGGTATCATCTTTAATTTCTTTCATCAGTGTCTTAGAGTTTTCTGCATACAGGTCTTTTGTCTCCCTAGGTAGGTTTATTCCTAGGTATTTTATTCTTTTTGTTGCAATGGTAAATGGGAGTGTTTTCTTAATTTCTCTTTCAGATTTTTAATCGTTAGTGTATAGGAATGCAAGAGATTTCTGTGAATTAATTTTGTATCCTGCAACTTTACCAAATTCATTGATTAGCTCTAGTTTTCTGGTGGCATCTTTAGGATTCTCTATGTATAGTATCATGTCATCTGCAAACACTGACAGTTTTACTTCTTCTTTTCCAATTTGTATTCCTTTTATTTCTTTTTCTTCTCTGATTGCCATGGCTAGGACTTCCAAAACTATGTTGAATAATAGTGGTGAGAGTGGACATCCTTGTCTCATTCCTGCTCTTAGAGGAAATGCTTTCAGTTTTTCACCATTGAGAATGATGTTTGCTGTGGGTTTGTTGTATATGGCCTTTATTATGTTGAGGTAGTTTCCCTCTATGCCCACTTTCTGGAGAGTTTTTATCATAAATGGGTGTTGAATTTTGTCAAAAGCTTTTTCTGCATCTATTGAGATGATCATATGGTTTTTAGTCTTCAATTTGTTAATATGGTGTATCACATTGATTTGCATATATTGAAGAATCCTTGCATCCCTGGGATAAGTCCCACTTGATCATGGTGTATGATCCTTTTAATGTGTTGTTGGATTCTGTTTGCTAGTATTTTGTTGAGGATTTTTGCATCTATATTCATCAGTGATATTGGTCTGTAATTTTCTTTTTTTGTAGTATCTTTGTCTGGTTTTGATATCAGGGTGATGGTGGCCTGATAGAATGAGTTTGGGAGTGTTCCTTCCTCTGCAATATTTTGGAAGAGTTTGAGAAGGATGGGTTTTAGCTCTTCTCTAAATGTTTGATAGAATTCACCTGTGAAGCCATCTGGTCCTGGACTTTTGTTTGTTGGAACATTTGTAATCACAGTTTCAAGTTCACTGCTTGTGATTGGTCTGTTCATATTTTCTATTTCTTCCTGGTTCAGTCTTGGAAGGTTATACCTTTCTAAGAATTTGTCCATTTATTCCAGATTGTCCATTTTATTGGCATAGAGTTGCTTGTAGTAGTCTCTTAGGATGCTTTGTATTTCTGTGGTGTCTGTTGTAACTTCTCCTTTTTCTTTTCTAATTTTATTGATTTGAGTCCTCTCCCTCTTTTTCTTGATGAGTCTGGCTAAGGGTTTATCAATTTTGTTTATCTTCTCAAAGAACCAGCTTTTAGTTTTATTGATCTTTGTTATTGTTTTCTTTGTTTCTATTTCATTTATTTCTGCTTTGAACTTTATGATTTCTTTCCTTCTGCTAACTTTGGAGTGTTTTTGTTCTTCTTTGTCTAATTGCTTTAGGTGTAAGGTTAGGTTGTTTATTGTTTCTTGAGGTAGGCTTGTATAGCTATAAACTTCCCTCTTAGAACTGCTTTTGCTGCATCCCATAGGTTTTGGATTGTCGTGTTTTCATTGTCATTTGTCTCTAGGTATTTTTTGATTTCCTCTTTGATTGCTTCAGTGGTCTCTTGGTTATTTAGTAACGTATTGTTTAGCCTCCATGTGTTTGTGTTTTTTATGTTTTTTTCCCTGTAATTCATTTCTAATCTCATAGTGTTGTGGTCAGAAAAGATGCGTGATATGATTTCAATTTTCTTAAATTTACTGAGGCTTGATTTGTGACCCAAGATGTGATCTATCCTGGAGAATGTTCCGTGCGCACTTGAGAAGAAAGTGTAATCTGCTGTTTTTGGATGGAATATCCTATAAATATCAATTAAATCTATCTGGTCTATTGTGTCATTTAAAGCTTGTGTTTCCTCACTAATTTTCTGTTTGGATGATCTGTCCATTGGTGTAAGTGAGGTGTTAAAGTCCCCCACTATTATTGTGTTACTGTCAATATCCTTTTATAGCTGTTAGCTGTTGCCTTATGTATTGAGGTGCTCCTATGTTGGGTGCATATATATTTATAATTGTTATATCTTCTTCTTGTATTGATCCCTTGATCATTATGTAGTGTACTTCTTTGTCTTTTGTAATAGTCTTTATTTTGAAGTCTGTTTTGTCTGATATGAGAATTGCTGCTCCAGCTTTCTTTTGATTTCCATTTGCATGGAATATCTTTTTCCATCCCCTCACTTTCAGTCTGTATGTGTCCCTAGGTCTGAAATGGGTCTCTTGTACACAGCATATCTACGGGTCTTGTTTTTGTATCCTTTCAGCAAGCCTGTGTCTTTTGGTTGGAACATTTAATCCATTCACGTTTAAGGTAATTATTGATATGTATGTTCCTATGACCATTAATTGTTTTGGGGGATTTTTTTTGAGGTCCTTTTCTTCTCTTGTCTTTCCCACTTAGAGAAGTTCCTTTAACCTTTGTTGTAGAGCTGGTTTGGTGGTGCTGTATTCTCTTAGCTTTTGCTTGTCTGTAAAGCTTTTGATTTCTCCATCAAATCTGAATGAGATCCTTGCTGGGTAGAGTAATCTTGGTTGTAGGTTCTTCCCTTTCATCATTTTAAGTATATCATGCCACTTCTTTCTGGCTTGTAGAGTTTCTGCTGAGAAATCAGCTGTTAACCTTATATGAGTTCCCTTGTATGTTATTTGTCGGTTTTCCCTCGCTGCTTTCAATAATTTTTCTTTGTCTTTAATTTTTGCCAGTTTGATTACTGTGTATCTTGGTGTGTTTCTCCTTGGGTTTATCCTGTATGGGACTCTGTGAGCTTCCTGGACTTGGGTGGCTATTTCCTTTCCCATGTTAGGGAAGTTTTCGAATATAGTCTCTTCAAATATTTTCTCTGGGCCTTTGTCTCTCTCTTCTCCTTCTGGTACCCCCCTATAATGTGAATGTTGGTGCATTTAATGTTGTCCCAGAGGTCTCTTAGGCTGTCTTCATTTCTTTTCATTCTTTTTTCTTTATTCTGTTCTGCAGCAGTGAATTCCATCATTCTGTCTTCCAGGTCACTTATCCGTTCTTCTGCCTCAGTTATTCTGCTATTGATTCCTTCTAGTGTAGTTTTCATTTCAGTTATTGTGTTGTTCATCTCTGTTTGTTTGTTCTTTAATTCTTCTAGGTCTTTGTTAAACATTTCTTGCATCTTCTCGATCATTGCCTCCATTCTTATTCCGAGATCCTGGATCATCTTCAGTATCATTATTCTGAATTCTTTTTCTGGAAGGTTGCCTATCTCCACTTCATTTAGTTGTTTTTCTGGGGTTTTATCTTGTTCCTTCATCTGGTACAAAGCCCTCTGCCTTTTCTTCTTGTTTGTCTTTCTGTGAATGTGGTTTTTGTTCCACAGGCTGCAGGATTGTAGTTTTTCTTGCTTCTGCTGTCTGCACTCTGGTGGATGAGGCTATCTAAGAGGCTTGTCCACACGAACAATCTTAAGCTACTTAATCTTCACCGCAACTCTCATATATGCCTTTTTCATGTGAGGATACTGAGGTACAGAGAGGTTTATAACTTGCCTAAGGCCACACACTAAGTGATGAAGCTGGAATTCAAATTCAGGTTGATTCCAAACTGTTTGCTCAGCTCTGCACTATACTGCTGCTATAAATTTAGTAGCATTTAAAAATCTGTATTTTATTACTAGGGTATTTACATATATTTTTTAACATAATATATGCATGTGAGAAATGGTTTATCTGTCCATTTACTGATGATACTTACTGTGCCTATGCTTTAGTATGCCCTTGTCTCATGTTATAACTCAGGCTGGCTGAACCTGAATGGAATCTGTCACAAGGTCAAATATGTTTCCAATCCTGTTTTTATTTCATATCCTTTAGTAGAAACTGCCATTTGGCTGGAAATCTGCATGAGTAGACATTATTGGCCCCTAGTCCCAGCACAATTGTGAAATGAGTTAGTTTTCCTTCACCAGTCTCTCAGATTTGTTGCCTTTTCCCTCTACACTACTTCTGTGAGTGTCCATTAGCTTTCTTTATTCAAAAGCTTAAAGTTGTAACTTGACTGTCATTTAGAAGTAATTATAAATATTATTACTTTTCACTATGGAGGTTTTCATTCTAACAGGAAAGCTAAAAGAATATAGCTTTTAGACAGGATATCAAGCCTGAGAGAACATCTTTCTTCAAACCAGCTTTCCTTCCCTCCTTGCTTTCCTCTTTTGCCCTCCTCTCCTCCCTTATATCCATCCCTTTGTTTCTTTTTGCACAAATGGTTGTCAAGGAGCTGGAGAGATTCCATCACACCACATAGACCATGATCCACTTTAACATCAGGGAAGTTCAAATTTAACTAGGACTAACTCAATCCATAGTCTGCTGCTGACCAATGTATGATAAAGTCTTCTAAGACACTGCAATAAGAAAGGTACTTTCTTACTTCAATCACTGTTCAGGTGGGCAACCAAAATATGCTCCCCAACTGTGGCAGGCAGACATCATCTAGTTTTTGATAATGTGTCAAGTGATGAGTACTAAAGCTATAGGCAAGTGAGGTTTTTGGCTTGAGAAGGTGATATGTAAGATATCCTGACTGTCTTTTGGGTCAAGAAGGATACTTTGGAAGCTCTAGGGAAGATGTGAATGATACGAACAGAGCTGACCACTCACAAGGTGTTGTTGAGGAAAAGTGCTAAAGCACTTAGAGATGATTAATAATGATGTATAAGGAAGTCTGCTGCTAAGTGTAAAAAGAAAGTATGAATGCTAACTAGTAGTTGGGGCTACAGTAACATTCAAAATGTCTTAAAATGTATCTCAAGTTTAGTTTTTGGAAAAATGTTCAAGCAAATTCTAACATTCGGTTGCATACTTTAGAAAAATGAAGGACCTTATTGATCTTGACAAAATGTCATCTTGCAGTGGCAGGGATTTGAACATTCTAAATATTTCATGTAGATAAGTAAATTATCCCTGCTGGCAAAGTTATGCTGTCTTAGAAATGATAACTTCAAAAAGAAGAAGAACAGTATATACTCAAGTTAACATTTAATTGTAACAAATGATTTTCCAGTGTAAATGTAGAAGCAATTGAATACAAGTCTTGAAAAGCTAATTTTCAGCACAAACATGAGTTCTAGGAATCTTTCTATTTCACAACCATACCACTTGTTTAAAAATATGTGATATAGTATAGCTGATTCACTATGTTATAAAGCAGAAACTAACACACCATTGTAAAGCAATTATACTCCAATAAAGATGTTAAAAATATGTGATATATATAACTGGAACGTGTACAAGTACTCTAAAAATAAACCTTCAGACACTTTTGTGTCAACCTGGCTGGGCCATGGTGTCCAGATAACTTGATCAAACACTACTCTGGATGTTTCTGTGAGGGTGTATTTTTGTGGATGAGATTAACACTGAAATCAGTGGACTTTAAAGCAGATTGCCCTCCATGTTGTAGGCACGTTTTATACAATTAATTGAAGGCCTTAGTAGAGCAAAGACTGACCTCTCACAAGCAAGAAAGAGTTCTGCCAGCAGAATTGGACTTAAACTGCAACATTGGATCTTCTTGAGTCTCCAGCCTGCCAACCCACATTGCAGATTTTGGACTTGTCAGCCTCCGTGATTGCTTGAGCCAATTCCTTAAAATAAATCTCTCCCTATATGTACACATCTTATTGATTCTGTTTCTCTAGAAAACACTGATGTATACTTCCATATTTCCCTTGCTTAATTATCTTATCAAAACATTTTAATTCCAAAGTGACTACTGGTATAAGATTATGGTGATTATAGCATATTACGGCTTTTTGTGCTTCTTTTAATAAATGCTAATTTCCTTAACAATTTGCTTTTACGGTCTGTAGGTAGCTGTAGGTTCTTAGTAACTTAAAACTGTCTTTCCCTGTGCTTATTTTTACATAGGTGTATGTAGATTTTTACCTATTTTTGTTTTGGCAAGGAGAAAAAAAATCTGATAGTATAGAATACACAGTCAATTGTTAGGCTAAAAGTTTTGAACAGAAAGCACGTAAAAGCACAGTAGGTAAGGCTGTTGCAGGATTTTTCACAATCTTACGAGAAAATAAAAATAGATAATGCCTCAAAGATGTTCCTCTACCCTGTGAACCCGTTAAACTCAGCTATCCGTTTACTTTAAAGCTCATCTTTTCATAGGGAGTTCTCTAAGCCCCAGTAGGACCTCAGGGTAGTGAGACTTACTGTTTCCCTTTGTCTGAGTGCACTCACAACAGGGGCACAGCTGCCCATGAAAGGGGTTATAAAGGTACAGAATGTGACAGCATATTCTTCAAAAGATCTCTTTTGCCCACTGTATAGCATTTCCCTTTCATCTCTAATTTTCCATTTTGTTAACCTTATCTTAAATCCTTTGAAGAATCTTTTATACCAGATACAAGATAATTTCCTTGGAGAAATGGTGATAGACAATACATATAGATCAGCAACAATTGCTTAATTTTGTTTTGGTAATAAAGTCTTTATTGATTGTAATATCTACTGGAGAAACATACTGAAGGAAAGTGATTTTTGTTTTTTAGCATAATTTTAGGTCTATGAAATTCTTGGAAGTGCCTAAAATTCTTTGACTGTAAGATATTTTGGCTTTAAAAACTACACTGAAAAGAGTAACTGTATTTTTTAGTTCTATGAGATCATAAAATTTCTCAATCTTGGCATCCTTCTTTGGAATTAACATTAATGAAGACTGTTTGTCATTTTTTTAAGTTAACTTTCAAGGACTCCTAGAAACTGGTGTTTCTCTGATTTCTTAATAACTGAACTCTGCTCCAGGGTAGAGCCAGAGGTTTTTAAATTGGACTAGATCTGCACATTGACCCTGGTGGTGACCTTCACAGTACCAGCAGTAACAAGACTGCTTGAACTAGGAAATGGGCCAGGCCACACTGGAATTTTAAGGAACGCTGAAAGTCGAGTTTACAGACTGAGTTACAGAAACAGCCCTGAGTAACAAGGTCAGTTCCAATTGCCGGTATTTTGTACCTCATTTAACTCTTCACTGTGGGGAAGTTTTTGAACCTTAAAAAGCTGTCTGTATGTGCAATACTCAAGACAGGGTATGTACTCATCTCCATGTGTCCATAACCTGCCTTTTAGCCTTGAGTGGTTGCAGGTGAGACACACGGGGAACTTTTTTGCATGCTTCCCTGAGCTACTTGTTTCATCAGGCATACCCTTCTGCAATTGGTTCTAAAGTATGCAGATAGGTTTTATGGAAATTAAAGGTCTTGACTAGAGTTTTATAGTTTATTCACCTTGAAAGATAACAATTTATATCTAGGTATAACTTAGAGATATCTATATATACCTATCTTGCTACGTATATATACTGTGTGTATGTGTATATACATACATATATATATATATATATATATATATATAAAGTTTATATCTATGACTTCAAAGTTTTTGTTCAGGGCTTATGAAGAGAAATTCATGACAGTTTCTAATTCCTGTGAATAACTGAATTCTGGGACCTCCAGGAGGAATGCTTGTCACTATAAAGCTACACTCTGCTGGGGCTGTCAGGAATAGGAAGAAAATGGAGAGAGCTCCTTTGGGTCCTCTAAAAAGGAGGTGGCATCTCCTTTGGAAGCATTTTAATAACTGACTGTTGGGGGGCATCCTGGCTCTGTTACTCACTAACTCTGATCTTAGGCAAGTATTTTAGTTTTTCTATGCCTCGATACCTTATCTATAAAAAGAGACATAACACTAGTGTCCGCCTCATATAACTGTGGCAGGTTACGTGAGTGAATTGGTAACTCGCACAGTAAAGCAATACTGAGATGTTCCATAACTTAAAAGAACTCTTGGCCGGAATTCTTACATCTGTATTAGGGGTTTAGCGAGGACACCCTGAGCCCACCTCCAGTGTGGCACTGCTGAGAAAGAGCAACCCTGAGCGGTGTAACTGCACATTCTTTGACTAAATGAGATGCCTGTGAATTTTTTTGTTGTTGTTCTGTAACTGAAAACAACTTAGTTTTAGAAGCTCCAAATTTGCCCTTCAAGGTCAGTCATTCACTTGAAGTGGAAATATCATTTTGTTTAATTCATTCAGCTCAGGATTTCTCCCTCTTCCACATCCCTGTGCCCTCTCAGGGCTGTCTTCTCCCCTCACATGTTCTGGTCCTCCCCTAGGTGGCCTCTGGGTACAGAAGTAATTGTGAGAACAGCAGGGCGGTAAGGAGAGGTGTCTTGTCTTTAGCAGCCTGCGCTGAGGGTGATGGACAACTCTTTTCCTTTGCACATTAACCCCTGTTCCCACAGCTCTTGTTGTTCCCTAAGGCAGCTTGGGGCTTGTTCTCCCAATACTAGTTATATATGGTGGTTGCTCCTGGGGAACATCTTTCCTGCTGATAAGACCTCAGCACTCGCAGAAACAGCTTACCTGCTGCTCAGCCATCTTCTTGACCCATTCCCAGCCTTAGCCTGTGTTCCCAAAGTTGGCTGCTCTGGAGTCCTTTCATCTTGACCACAGCAATTCCCTGGCAGATGCACAGGAGCTTTTTGTTGCTACTGCTATTTGGGTTACACTGGAGCTGCACGATTTTTGGCCTAGAGTATATTATCAACTCTCAGATTTGAGAGAGAGAGGGGAGTACCTTCTGTTCCTGGATCCTCTTAGTTTTCTGAAGACACCTTTTCCTTCTGCAGTATTTTTTAATATTTATTTTTAGGGTAAAATCTTTCTTTTTTTTTTTTTTAAGTATTTGTTTATTTATTTATTTATGGCTGTGTTGGGTCTTCGTTTCTGTGTGAGGGCTTTCTCTAGTTGTGGCAAGCGGGGGCCACTCTTCATCGCGGTGCGCGGGCCTCTCACTGTTGCGGAGCACAGGCTCCAGACGCGCAGGCTCAGTAATTGTGGCTCACGGGCCCAGCTGCTCCGCGGCACGTGGGATCTTCCCAGGCCAGGGCTCGAACCCGTGTCCCCTGCATTGGCAAGAAGATTCTCAACCACTGCGCCACCAGGGAAGCCCAATATCTTTTTTTTTTTTTCCCTCTTTCTCTCTAGGCTTTTCCATAGTCCAGGAAGGGATTATTTTTATATATGTTGAAGTGGAAAATTATCCTGATACTATATCTTACCTCTTGCTTTATTCTGTGGTCAGTATTTATAAACTACACTTTAGGCCAGGAGTTGGGCTAAGTACAGTCTATGGGCCAAGTCTGGCCCACTGTCAGTTTTTGTAACACTTCACTGGAACACAGCCATGCTTATTAATTGGTAAGTTTATGACTGGTTTTATGATACAATTGCAGAGTTGAATAGTTTTGATAGTAAATATCTTAGGCTTTGTGGGCCATAGGATTTCTATCTGGCTTTATATGGAAAAAGTTTGTTGATCTCTGTTCTAGACCTGCAGGGTCTGAGCTCATCTTCCAAGCCAAGAGATATTGAAACACAACAAATCCATTTAAATCTTAAGTGCCTTATTCTTTCCAAGAAAACACCTTCAGACTATTGTGCCTGCTGTGAGTTTAAAAAATTCTTTTGCACTTAGTTGGCTTTTTTGTTCCAGATTGTTCAGGCTTCCCTTGGAAGCCACAAGTGCCACAAATTAAATGCATGGAGAACCACAGGACATCAATAATATTTTTCAGAAAAAATAACTACTCAGCTTAGGATCTCAAAAGTGTCCTGCCATCACTCGCTCATTTGCTTACTCGCTGATGATTCAGTTATCGATCATTAACATTTATTTAGCACGACATGCCAAGCACTGTGCTAGGTCTAGGAATATAAACAACAACAAAACAAAAAAAATACTTCCCTGATCTTAAGAAGTGTGAAGTCATTTGTTTTTTCCTTCTCTTCATGTTGCAGGTAGACAACTAGGCTCTTTAAGTTGCAGAAGGCACACTTTCAGGGCAGAGCCATCTAGGGTAAAGTCAGTAATGCTGGTCTTCTGTAAACAGAAAAACCTTAGCAAAGATAATATCAGGGGCCCTGGAAGGGAGTGGGTAGAGGGGAGTGGTGGAGAGTCTTTAAATGAAAGGAGGACACCTGGGGTTCAAAATGGGAGTGAATAGGTCTGCAGCTGAGGGTTCTGAAGTCACTGGGGACCTGAGCACCACATGTGGTAGTGCTTTGAGTAGGTGGAAGACCTGTGAAACGGTAGCTCCATGGGTCTGCTGGAGAGGAAATTGGGCATCCTGTTTCCAAGTTCAACAGATGCCTGTATTCCCTGCACATGGAATAAAAGCTGAGAGTTGTTTACTTCAAGAAACTGTTAAAAGCTTGGAAAATGAATCTGTCAGTGGACACCATGTTATAATGGTGATTAAAGATCTCCCCCTCCTTTTTTTTCTCCCAGCAGTGCATAATTTTGGTGTGACCCTAAAGGGATTCTGGTGTGACTGTAAAGGTGTACAGGGCAATAATATCTGTCTGAGATTGAATTTCCTGCTGTCTGGTTGGACAGGCACTAGGGTTCAAGTCTAATTTAGTTGAATGAGAAGCTAGAAGTGAGTATTTTTGAAACCCTTGAGCATATGGTTCAAGATTCACATGCAGTGAAAGAAAAGATTTCAATTCTCCGATGATAGTACTTTTATTAAACACCTGCTATGCATTAGACACATTCAATGAACAGCAGTTGCTTAAGATCAAGAAGTTACTGAATAATGCCACACAGAAAATAAGTGATTGGGTTGAGATTTTTAATCTAGGTCAGAGTATTTGTATAACCAGAGTGCTTTCTCACATGAGCTGGTAGAACTGGGGCTTAGTAGGTAGCTCGGGAAGCTTCCACCAGGGAGTGTCACTGAATTGCTGCAGACACAGGTTTCAGAAGATTGAGCATTAAATTAGGTAATTGTTTCTTCCTGGAGGGTTTCACTCCTTCTATCTTTACTTAAATACATTGTTGAATTTTTAAATATCTTTTGTTAAGGAAGGCAACTAGTAGAAGACACTAAGGAAAGAAACCAACTTCTCAGGTATTTTATCAGTTGCCTGATGAGTTTGGGTTAGAGCCCCAAAATCTTTGAGTAGAACGAATTACAGAAAATAATATATGATTCCATTGCTGGCTGAATGATATGGCCTGGGGGAAAGCGGGTTATAATTATATCCACTAAATCATGGTCAGGTTTATGTACAGCTCTGACCTATACTAATGAAGAATTTCATGGATTTTGATATAGTATTATAATGTACATAGTAAAAGAGCGAGTGCTTTTTAAATAACTCCAATTTAACATGTACCATCAGAGCTAATGAAAGCAGGGTTTTCTGAGGGCAATATTGCCAAGAGCCTTTTGGATGCCATCTTTGGCAATCTACCACTTTTTAAAAAATGAGTGTTTTTCTAGGAAAAAAATAATTGGAGAGTCTATTTCATCATACAGTATGGCAATTCTTCAATTACTTTTGTTAGGTATGACAGTTAGTTGTCAAGTCAAAAAGACTGTAGGTTCCTTGAGTCCTCATACACTCGATCCAATCTGAAGTGCCAGATTTTTGTAGTATGCTTTGTCATAAATTTCTGGTGTTAAACATATATTTAATCTCCCAAGTGTCAGAGGATAAGAATGGTTAAAAAAAAAAAAAAAAGGGTAGGACTTTGAATCTTTAAACTTAATCTTTCCTTTCAGTTGACTATTTTGGAATAAAATTAGATATATTATGAAGATATAGATTTCTATATTTACATCCAAACCAGAATTTGAACTCTGATATGCCAGGCATTGTTCAGGGTAACCTAATATTTCTAGAGATTGATATATGGCTAGACATCTTTAAATTTAGAATATTATTGTTCTAAGGAAATGGAGAGATTTTGTTCAACATCCTTAAACTCAGGTCCACAGAGTTTAAAATACCTCCAGTTCTGAATAGCCAGTTACGTGGCAATAACCCAAATTTCCTGATTCTTACCACAATCAACTTTGTCGTATCAGACTTTCCATATAGATATTTTCATACTCAAGCTATCAAAGGAGATTTACATGTACAGGAAACATTTCTATTCATAATTAGGAAAATAGTTTTATATATTTTATAATCAGGAACAAATAGTTTCATATAAGGGAAAGAATTAAAGTTTGATAAGCTAAAAATTTTGTATTCAAAACATGATTTAACTTTGCAAGTTCGATTGGTTGAGTTTTTTTAACTGGTTGAATCAGGCCAAGTTAAGTTAGTGTTTTAGTAACTTGGAGGATGAAGTTTTATGATGTTATATAATGGTCTGATTATGCACTTGTAGTCATGTCTTCATGTGGCCACACATATCTGTATAAATGACAGAAACAAGCAGATGAACATGCAAAATTGGAAGGCAGATAAGGAATGAGTAGGAAAAAACTCTAAGCAGACTTTGACTGTAATATACAATCCACACTGGTGCCTAGCTGCTCTTTTATTTTCCCTTTAAAAAAAAAAATGTAGGTACATGAATAGTATGTTTAAATAATTTAAAACTAGTATATGAGGAAAAACAATCTGATAGAAAACAAGTGACATGTGAGTAAAATCCTTAATGTAAAACCCTTTTTCTATAGTTCTAGTAACTCATCAATAAGAGGGAAATGTTTGGTACGTCTTATAGTTGGTTGATTTTTAGTCCAAAACAAATGCTGATCTAAGTTTTAACAAATTAATTGTGCTATTCTAATACCCTCTCAGTTAATGAAGTAAACATGACCGATACCTGATGTAAACATGGCTGGATCATGCTAACTTGGTCATTTCTGTGCCTATTTCAATGGATACCACATTGCCCTTTGGTTAATACGGGGCACTTATGTTGATATTCTAATATTATTCATGTTTGTCCCGGTCTAGCTTATTTAAATAAACTACTTAGGAAAAATGGTTACTTTATTCAGAAAGCCCCCAAAATCTTACACTATTTTGTTTGATTAATTAGCAGATATCCATTTAAGCAATATCAGATTCTTAAATTTATAGATTTGGTCCAAATCTATAAATGGGACCAAAAACAAGCCAAGTCATTTTAAATATCCATTAGAATCATGACTCTTAAACACTATTAAATTTTATTCTCAATAATCTTCTATAATCAGCTGCTAGTGTTAGATCTAAGTGAAAATTGTGAAGAGAAATGGACTTGGAGATACAATATAGTCGTTTGCATAGATTAACAGTTTTATTAAGGGGCTGGTTGGTTTCACATACCTGAAATTCTAATTTCCCCAGGATAAAAAGATATATTTGTGTGAATTTTTTTTTGTTGATGGTATGCATTTGCATTCTTTACGTGGGATAAATGCCAACCAGATGGTCTGTGGCAATCTAACAAAGGCAGCTGGACTGTACTTGCTTTATATGTATGGCGTAGCAGCCATGTAAAAGGCATTTGTTTTCTTTGCACTTTGAAAAGTGAAGACAAATATACCTAAGGTATAGCTCACATACTGCAAATGGACACACTGGGCTTTAAATTCATCATATAAATAGTGACAGAAGAATCTTGGTCATGTTTATATGTTTGCTTATGGTGTGTTTTAGGTAGATTACCTTCATGGGGGGAAAAAAAAAAACAAAGGGGGGAAAACCCCCAAACCTCCAAATCTCAATTATGTCAAATATCTTTCATTTAAAAATACACTGCAAATTGGCTGATTGAATTCCAGAAGAAAATCGTCTTCCGAGATTTATTTGAGGCAAGTTTCTGCATAGTGATACATTTATTTCACGTTAATAGTTACTTTCTATGCATAATAGCTAATAAGAAAGTAAAAGAGATAACAGAAAATGTGCTACTTTGGGAAATAGATTCCTGAGTTCTGGTGCACAAATCATTTTGCTCATAATTCGTTATTTATGTTAGAACCTCCATTAACTTTCAAATTTTGTGAAAACAAAAATTTAAAGAATAACAGTGAGTATTTTGTGGATGTCTCGATTTCTGAGATTCAACCAGACACACCTTCTTTAAATAAGGGAATGGAATTTAGGATAATTAGAGTCCTGGTTCTCATAGTTTGGTATGTATCAGAATAACATGTGATATAGATTTTTAAAAGTAAGCAAAACAGATTCTGAAGCAGTGGGTTTGAGATGAGGCCTGAGAATCTGTTTTTAACAAGCTGGAATCTCTAGTAATTTTGATATAGGTCATCCATATTTGAGAACTAAGCTCAAGTAGGTGATTAGTATGTTTCATGGCTCATGTTCATTTAATGTCAATTGCTTTAGCTGTTTCACCCATTTTGCTTGTTTGTTTTATATAGGTGCTAGGGCATCAGAAAATGAGAGGAGGGATATACTGTGTTGTCCTGATTAAGAGAAGCATATTCTTGGGATAAAAGATATATAGGTGGCAATTGAAAAACTGTTAAATTGATGAGCCAGATGAGCCATAGCTGAGAGGAAAGAAAATGGATTTGGGAATGAGTGGGACCTGTTTACAAATTCAGGTTCTGATGTGACTAGCTGTGTGATCTTGTAAGTTACTTCATTGTGCTAAGCATCAGTTTTCTATTACCTGTATTTGTCAGGGTAACACTAGTTCTGTCACAGATAAATCCTGAACTTTCAGTGGGCTTAACAGAATAAAATGTGATAAGGGAGGGTCTCCACAGAGTTATTCAGGGACCTACGTTGACAGTCCCTGCTATGTAACAGTGCAGTCATCAGCAAGTGACTCCCAAGGTCACCCTGGACATTGACATATGGCTGGTAGTTGAAGAAAGAGAATGGAAGGTCTTAAATTCTGATGGTAGATGTATGAAAATCAAAAACCAGAATACAGTTCTCTGAATGACCTGAAGTAAACTGGCCTAAGTGACTCGTTCTAGTCTTCATTTGCCTTGCATATTACCCTTGATACGATCTCCCTGAGATGGTCCTTCCCAATCAACCGAATGGGAATGAAGAGAGGAGAGAAGCAAAAGAAAATGATGCAACCTTAAGCATGCAAGTTTTGACAAGGCAGAAGGGTGTTAAGTTGGAGAAACACGTTACTGCCAAGAATGTATGATTTGATGCTGAGAGGCAATAGGAAGATTTTTATGTGTTCACTTACATAAACATAATCAACACTTAAGTAATGTTTGAAGTAGCTATGGAAATCAATGAGGTCAGATAGGGAATGAATGCCAAGAAGAAAAGGGTCAAGGATCCTAGGGAGCAGCAACAGTTAAGGGCCAGGGAGAGGAAGAGGAAGAGAATGAGAGTCATGGAGAGAAGTTCCAGAAAGAAGACAGGACAAGAGGGATTCGTGTATAGAAGGTCTGTTAGAGAGCTGGGAAAAAGGCATTGATTTGACAAGGAGGAGATTAGTGGTGATCATCATAAATACCTTTTTCATTATGGTATTAAGGTAGAAACCTGATTGTAAAGGAGATGAGAAATAAATTGTTGGGGACATGTAGAAAAGCAGTGAGTATAGACTCTGAGGAGATGATCTTGAAGGAAATGAAAGAAATGGCACAGAAGACTAACAAGTAGGGGAAGTAAGAGATTATTATTAAACATGAGATTTCAATAGGTAGGAAATTGAAGCCATAGATGTATGAGAAATTTTAAAAAATTCTTTAAATTTAATCCAAATTCAAGTACCCAGCCCACCTGGCTGGGGGAGGGGGGATTCAATCTCAGTCATTATGTGACTTCCTTCCCCATGTCCCCAGGGTTGAGCAAAGATCCCCAAGTGGGGACAAGATGTTTTGCTGATGCTAGAAATTCTCACTTCTGGTGTTCAGCATCTCTAAATGATACAAACATCATCCTGTGAGTTCCTGCTGCTCCTCCCTAAGGCTTCTTCCAGAGAATGGGATGTGAGTCTCTGGTTCTCTTATCTTTGAGAACTGCTGACAGCAGTCCTGCTTGCAGCCTTCAAGAATTCTGCCCACATGTGCCTCCTCAACACACTCTTCCCTTTCTCTCCCTCTTTGGGGAACATAGTATAAACATTTCAAGACAGGATGATCCTTTAACATCAAAGAACTGATTTCTGCCCTCCAAGGACAGGGAAAATGCAAGGCACAAGAATACAAGTGAAATGGGGGCTACTAAAAGGATAAACACAAAGCAGTGAATTCTCATCACATACATGGTGAATTTCGTTCTAGGTACTGGAAGAAAAGCAATCAAAAGGATTTCAAGGGGGAAGTGGAGACTGGACATGCATGATAAATCATAACACCAAAAATGTGTCATGGCTTATGTACCATCACAGTTGTTGCCCTTCTCAGCTTCTTTAGTGGGGGAAAAGCAGCCATGGGGAATAGCCCTTCGGTGAGCAGTAGGGTACCACTCACTGTGCTTAGAGTTCTCTATGTCTTAGTTGGCAGGATTTTCAGTTACCTCTGATTTGTAATATTCTTGTTGCATATCAGCTTTATGTAGCTTAATATTAAAATTTAAGCACATTTGGTTAGTTCAGAAAATTAGAGAAAAAATACTGTTCATAAAGAAAAATTTTGGTCTCATGTTATCCCTAAGAGACACCACATTAACATAGACGTTACAGTGATAGAAAATGTGATGACAAAATACAGTATACTGTCATACTTTCTTAGCATCATTACTTCATAATTATTTTTATACATTAGTCATTTATCGTTCTTTATATTTATATTTTTGTTACTATGGCTTATTCAAATCCTAATGTGAAGAAATTTACAATTGTTTCCACCAACCCCACCACTGATGCTTTTTTAATGTTTTTCATAGCATTGATAAAGATTTGCTTTTGTATAGTCGACCTAGATATGAAGTAATGTTTCAGTCTAGATTATGGCAGATGAACAAATTGAATGATACTGAATTCCAGTAGGTGACTTGCCCAAGGACACAAAGCTAGGAAGTAGCAGTTAGGATGACAACGCATTTTTCCACACATAATTCTAATATTCCTACTTAAAATGAAACCAAGGAGTAAAACTGAGTAAAATGTCCGTACTTTTAGCCTATTCAGTTTCAGAATATATATATTCATCATTTCATAATTATAGTTAATGCCTCTGTCAAGGAGAGAGTGTCATAGAACAACAAGCAAATATATTTAATAAATGAAAAACAAGTTTTCTAATGAATTGGAAATAAGGTAGTGAAAGAACAAGACTCAACCTTATTATATGATAATAATGACTCAAATGATTGAGGTAAAATATGTTCATGGTTTTGATTCTTTAATATTCTCTGCACATGCTAAATTATAAGATATTTGGAAGGAAGGAAGAATGAGAGACCTAGCCTTGTAATATCATTATTAGTGACAAAAAAGTAGATAATAAAACCTCAGTGAATTTAAATGAGTTTTAGTCATTGAGGATGTCTACAAGTATTTTAGGAGAGAGAAATAACATATAGCTGTTTGGGAACATCTCTTTCAATTTTCTTTTTTATTTCTTGTAATAGAAAGTTAAAAGCCTGGAGGAGAGAACTTCTGTTATTTTTCATTAAAGAAATAACCCTGAGATATTCTCCCCACTTCTTTCCATTTCTTTCCTGCCTCTGATCTTTTTCAGACTTTGTAAAAGCTATCTAAATCCACTTTCAGATCTACCACTAATTGATGCCCTTGTTGGTTGCCTTAGTAGTGAGGCCAAAGATGAAGTGAGTGGAGTCTAGACTTCTGTCCTTTTCTGAGTGGTGCTCTGCAGGTCAAGGCTGAATTATATGGACAGCATAAAGTTGTCAAGACAATCACAGTTTTCTAAACTCTGTCAGCAAAGTCCCAACTGCTTCAGGAAGCATTATAGTATGTGAATTACTATGAACCAAATCCAAAGAATGGAATTTGGAAAATAGTGCCCTAAGAGAAATTGCCAAGAGTTGTTTTGATCCCAGCAATCAAAAGAATAAAGAGTTCTGATCATGGATAAGTAAGAATGAGACTGGCAGGCAGGCAGCAAATGAGTGCTCTGGGTCTCCATTTGTTGGGAGAGGTCCTGAATTAACAAAGGATACAAACTACTCAGTGACATTTCATAAATATATGCAAGGTTTCCCAGAACAGGCAATAGGTCTTAACAACAAGGGCTGTTCATGACTGGAAAGGGTACAAAACAAAATGAGATATAAAGTGCCACATGTGTTCTTATAACTCATCCTCTCCATTATTAACTGGTTGGCAATATCTTAAGGTCAAATAGTTGTGAACATCCAGTCCTGTTTTTATGTCTAGGTGGTTGGATCAAGGTTTCTCTGTTAAACTAACATGTCTCCAAACTTAAGGTCAGTTTTGAGTGCCTTGGAGACAAGTGTAAAAAAATGGCAAAGTAGGAATATACGTTTCCCATATCTGACACAAAAATCTAAACAAATTAGGACTTCTATTTTTGGCTTAAGGCACTAAGGATTCTATTACATTAAAAGTTAAGATCCTTGAAAAAATTAAAATCTTTGGACAAAACAATGGAAACATTTCCTTTTAAAATGGGTAACTATCAGAAGGAACCAAGGAAGGCTTGGCTTGAAATCTTTCTGAAAATTTCTTTTTTAGAATCACAATTGTGATGCACAAAATTTTCTAATGTTTTGCTGGCCAATGTTCTCTGATGTAACCACTGAAAAGAGCCATAACTACAACTGTGAGAATGGATCCTATAAGCTCTAAGAGTAAGCCACTAGGTTGTATAAATGAATAAATAAAAAATGTTAGTCATAAAAAATAAAACTCACATATGTACAGTAGGACTGCATAGCTGTCAAGAAGACATATCTAAGGATGTACTTAAACATAGTACAGTGAGTGTTCTTGGGGTGAAGGGCAAAATAAAAAAAGAACAGAACCTTGCAAAGTCTAACGACAATGTGCCATGAACCGGGACATTTGACAGCCAGACTCTTACTGCCATGCTTTTCGAAGAGAAGTGAGGAGAGAGTGAGAGTGTGTTTTGGGGATGTTGCTTCATAAAATAGTTAACTGCTCAGGCTCAGAGTTGGA
Source organism: Eubalaena glacialis (assembly GCF_028564815.1). NCBI lineage: Eukaryota > Metazoa > Chordata > Mammalia > Artiodactyla > Balaenidae > Eubalaena > Eubalaena glacialis. The sequence goes on from NC_083719.1 coordinate 80,672,366, forward strand.
ATAACTGTAGCATCGGTTCTCAGAAGCTGCATGAATTCAGGTAAACCATTTAACTCTTTGGTATGCTACTTCCCTCATCTGCTAATAGGGATTCATTAATCCATATATTTCTTCAACAAATAGTAATTGCCTATTATGCACTAGGCCTTGTTTTTAAAACTGGGGATACAGACCATGACCCTGCTTTCATGAAGCTTATGTTTTTCTGGGGGAAGGGAGTTAATGAACAAATAAATGTACCTGAAATATACCAGGTGACACACAACAATAGAATAAAGGATATTAGTGCGTATAAAGGTATAACGTGGGGTTAGTTGTGTATGGGTTATATTTCACATGGGTGGTAAGGGAAGACCTTTTTATAAAGATTACTTCAGGTGCTTAGACCCGAAGAAAGTGAGGAAACAAGCAAGGTAGCTGTGTGAGGAAGAATGTTTCAGGGCAATCATATATTCATAATGTTCGGCAGCTTTTTTGCTTGTTAATATACCATGGACATGTTTCCATGTCAATACCTATAGATTAATCTCATTCTTTTTAATAAGTGAGTTTGTGTTTACTGTTGCACTGTATAGATAGTACAGTGAGTGATTCATTGATAGCATTTGGTCATTTTCAACCTTTGGCTGGAAGAACTAATGGGATGGACATATTCTGCATATAAATTTGTATGTTCTTTGTTCACTTCTAGAAGCTGAATTGCTGGTTCACTGGGTTCGTGCATTTAAAATTTTGATGGACATTACTAAATTGCCCACTGAGCCATTGTCTGCTTGATAATAGACACTCAGTTTTTTTATATTTCTCCAATACTGAATTGCTTTCCTGATGTTTCAGGGATACCTGACTTCAATTTTTACTTGAGTCACAACTTTTCAATTTAATTTCTTATTAATTCTGTTAGTTTTTCCTATATTAAAGAATTCATTTTCTTTCTTACTCCATGCTGTCAGAGATTACATAGTTAGGACTTAGTTTTAAAGGAGAAAAGAATATCTATTAAGCATCACTAACAGGGAACTAACTTTTGGGGTAGATTAAATTGTTCTGGGTACTAACAATTAGGAATAAAGTAGAAATTTTCACTAGAACATTACAGTTTCAAATTTAATATGAATTTGGTTGAAGCCTTTATGAAATGAACTGGTCTTATCAGTATTTATAAAAGAGCACAGTTTTAATCATTGAAAAGTAGAAAACTAAGGAAATTGCCTTAGATTTCAACTACTTCTGTTATAACTCTCTATGATCAAGCTTAATATTAAATGACTAGACTACATCTAGAAATATTTTTTTTCAACAATTTGTAAAGAATTTTTAATATAACTGAGGTCTTTTTTCTAAGCTATTGGGTGTGTAAACAGAACTTCAAACACAATTACAAGCCTGTCATTGTCAACACCTGCATAATGTACGGATATAGTAAACACTGAATTCACGTTAGCTTGTTTTTTCTCCATTCATGCCTCTTAGAGTTATGATTTTCTTAGGGAAATAATTCTGGACCAGGCTTCTGTTTTCAATATCTATTCTTGTCCTCTGTACCTGAAAGGTAGGTTTGGGTGGTCAAAACGAAATGCCAGAATATATGGTTTAACTTGTATTATAACTTCTTTATTTTGGTAAATTTGTGTTTTTATCTTAGGAATTGATTGGTTATCTCCATTGGACAGGCCCTTAAATTTAACAGTTCAGTTTTATATTAACTATAAATATTTTCCTAGAGCATCTATTGGTCAGGAATCAATGTATAGTTAGTTGGATACCTCTGAGTCTGTCACAGGGTTGAAATCAAGGTGTCAGTTGGGGCTGTAGTCATAGCAAGGCTAGGTTGGATGAGAATCAACTCCCACATCCATTTATGTACCTCTTGGCAGGCATTAGGTCCTTGCTTAATGTTGACTGGAGATACTATTTCCTTAAAACATGGGCCTCTACATGGGGCTATTCACAACATGGAAACTTGCTTCCCCATGGAGAGGGCTCTAGGAGTAGGGGTGAGCAAGATGGAAGTCACTGTTTTAATAACCTAACCTTGGAAGTGGCATCCCACTAATTCTTTTGTTTTTATACAAACTTTTTATTTTGGAATAACTTTAGATTGTAGAAAAGTTAGAAAGAAAAATCTGAGTTCTCCTATTCTCCTCTCCTAGTTTCCCCTAATGTTAACATTTCACATTAATATTGGTACAATATTGTTAACTAAACTCAAGCCTTTATTCAGATTTCACCAGTTTTTATTTATTTATTTATTTTTAACTTTGTGTTTGAAAATTCTCATAATAAAAAGTAGAATAATGCAATACACATCCATGTGCCCATTACAGAACTTCATCAATTGTCATCATTTTGCTAATCTTGCAGAAACAAGTGTGAATTATAATTAGAGAGAAAACAAGATTTGAACTTTGTGGAAAAGAGTAAAGTATACTTTTTTACCAACAGTCAAATGGTGAAGGTGGGCAGAATCATTGCATGGTTCAACATGGTAAAGTAAATGGAGGGTTAAGGTCCTTAACAGAAGGTTGCATCTTACATGAAAGGAGGTGGGACATATTTTATAGGGCCCTCTTCATGCCGCAGGAAGATTCAGGACCACAGCTACATTAGCCTATTTTTTTCTTTTTTTAAGATTATGATGTTAAAGAGTATAGCAGAATCATTCCAGTGTAGCAGCAAATCAGTGGATTATGTTACTTATAGGCAATCTCTTCTAAATATTCCTTTGACACCGAGAAGCTGAAGAAGGCTAATGAATCACATTTTAAATTAAATTTTTGTTTTTCATGTATGTTTAAACCTAAAATCTCCCTTTTAATAAGCTTCTACTGAAAAATACATTTGTGGGATAATTCTAGCAAGTTTTTAATGTAAATATTCAATAGTTTCTATAAAGAACTCTTTTTTTCCCTGCTACAGTACCTTCTTATCCAAATTGATAATATACTGTGTTACTTAGGCCTGCCAGTGCTGGGTAAGTTAAAAGGAAGAGGGCAGGAAGAATTGTGTCTTTGCTGTCATCTGGCTTTTCTTCTCCCTCAAAACAAGGTCTCTTTAAATTTTTCTTTAGATTTTTTCCACTTAAGTGGAATATCTTTGAGCCTTTTTTTTTTTTTTAACATCTTTATTGGAGTATAATTGCCTAACAATGTTGTGTTAGTTTCTGCTGTATAACAAAGTGCATATATGTATACATATATCCCCATATCCCCTCCTCCTTGTGTCTCCCTCCCACCATCCCTATCCAACCCCTCTAGGTGGTCACAAAGCACCAAGCTGATCTCCCTGTGCTATGTGGCTGCTTCCCACTAGCTATCTGTTTTACATTTGGTAGTGTATATATGTCCATGCTAACTCTCTCACTTCATCCCAGCTTACCCTTCCCCCTCCCTGTGTCCTCAAGTCCGTTCTCTATGTCTGCATCTTTATTCCCATCCTGCCCCTAGGTTCATTAGAACAATTTTTTTTTTTTAGATTCCATATATATATGTATTAGCATATGCTATTTGTTTTTCTCTTTCTGACTTACTTCAGTTTGTATGACAGACTCTATGTCCATCCACCTCACTACAAATAACTCAATTTTGTTTCTTTTTATGGCTGAGTAATATTCCATTGTATATATGTGCCATATCTTCTTTATCCATTCATTTGCCGATGGACACTTAGGTTGCTTCTATGTCCTGGCTATTGTAAATAGTGCTGCAATGAACACTGGTACATGACTCTTTTTGAATTATGGTTTTCTCAGGGTATATGCCCAGTAGTGGGATTGCTGGATCATATGGTAGTTCTAGTTTTAGTTTTTTAAGGAACCTCCATACTGTTCTCCATAGTGGCTGTATCAATTTACATTCCCACCAACAGTGCAAGAGGGTTCCCTTTTCTCTACACCCTCTCTAGCATTTATTGTTTGTAGATTTTTTGATGATACCCATTCTGACTGGTGTGAGGTGATACCTCATTGTAGTTTTGATTTGCATTTCTCTGATTAGTGATGTTGAGTGTCCTTTCATGTGTTTATTGACAGTCTGTGTATCTTCTTTGGAGAAATGTCTATTTAGATCTTCTGCCCATTTTTGGATTCCACCAGTTTTTCTACTAACAGCCTTTTCCAGTTCCAGGATCCCATCCAGGACACTATCTTGCATTTAGTTGTTAAGTCTTCTCAGTCTCTTTTGTGACAGTTTCTCAGTCTGTTTTTCTTTTTTATGACCTTGAGAGGTTCATGGAGTACTTGCTGGTCCTCCTCCATCTGGGTTTGTTTGGGGTTTTTCTCATGATTAGACTGGGATCAATAGGGAAGAAGACCACAGTGCTGAACAGCTCTCTGCATTTTATTATAGCAGGGGTATAAGACATCACATGACAGGTCACTGGTGACGTTAACCTTGATCACTTTGCAAACAGAGGAAATTCTTCTCTGCTTTTCAAGTGTAAGTCTTTTACGCTATTTCACTGAGGCTTTCTTCTATTAGAATTTGCTACAAAATGAATGAGAAGAATATTACTAAGACAATATTCAGTTTCTGGCATGTTAAATAGAATATTGGAAAAAGTTTTTTTCTAAAACTATATACCCCAAATTAAACTATTAATTGCTGAGTTTATGTAACTATCATAGAAGACTCTCATACTTAAGAGAAATTATTCCTGTATACCTTTAAAGCTGGGTTAGAGTTAGAAGGAAGGCATTAATGAGGTGGAAGTCAACAAAGCTTTGCCTTTTTCTATCCTTGAAGAATGGCAGGGGGAACAAAAAGAGGAAAATGAAACAATACTCATTGTCCTCTTTTTGCCTTCAGCCCAGAATGGGGTATGTGTGTACACATATACATGTGACATGAGCTGAGATGAATGATGAGGAAAGGGAACTCTTATTTGAGACTCTTCCCAGAGGCCACCTTGAAGGCACAATTAGAGACATACGGAAGCAAACCAAGTTATGCAGTATGGTCAGATGGACAGAGGCCTGGGGGTTGGATTTTCACATGCTGCTCTCAGGGCACATTGTGGATGGTGTGTGAAGCCCTAGCAGATGTACCATGGTGGCAGCAGGTCTGTCATGTTTGCAGCAGAGGACAGCATGCACTGTCGAGCCACAGGGCTGAATGGGGAATGTTGAAGACTTCTGGAGGGGCCTCCAGCCAGGAGGAGGTTAGCTTGGGATGGCTTAGCCAGAGAGCACTATCAGGCTAAAAACCAAGCCAGGGGAGTTATCCCCCCACCTGCCAATTGAAACCAAGGTTGCTAGCAAAGCTGGTCACCATGGACATAAGGGCGTGCCAGTCATTATGTACCCACAGGACCAGCACAAGGTTAGGAAAATTCTTACCCCAAACTTCATAAGGACATTTTGGCTACTGACCCCATATACTTCCCCTGTATTTCTGAACATCATTTGTGGAGACAATTGGAGGCAAGAGGTGGCTATGAGAAACTGAGCATTTCCTGTAGGGATACTGTTTAAAGTATCACTGTGGCCTAGGATTTAATCATATTCTACAAACAGTTTTAAACAAAATAAAGAATATATAATTTCTCTACATATCTGAAGTTTGGTATCAGTGTTGTGATTCTGATGTGACTTTATCATGGACGTCTGACCGGCCACCACCAACTCTCTTTGGTTTGAAAAGCCAGTTGGCTTCTCCTCAACTTGATTCTCCTTTCTGACTGCTGGTTTTGCTCTTTGCACTTCTTGAGGATTCTCAACTAATAGCCTTCTAATTCTACATTGTTCCCTGATATACAAGTCTCTAGTTACTGTCCTGACCTAGTTGGGTTGGGGAGGAGGATGAAAGAAGGCAGTATAGATTCATGGTCAAATCCCCACATTCCTTTAGAAAATGCAAGTCCTATTTTTCCGGAATCGAGACCATGATTTCATAGAGATCTAGGAAAGTGTAGTAGGCCAAATAATGCTCCCCCAAAGATGTTCATATCCTAATCCCTGGAACCTGTGGATCTCTTTTCTTTGGAACTTGGCAGATATGATTAAGGGTCGTGAAGTGGGGGGAGATTTTCCCGGATTACCTGGATGGGCCCAGTAAGGGGGGAGGCAAGAGTATCAGAGTTAAACAAGATACAAGGGTGGAATCAGAGGTCAGAGAAGATAGAATATGCCACACTGCTGGCTTTAAAGTTGGAGGAATGGGCCATGAGCCAAGGAATGTAGGCAGCCTCTAGAAATGGGAAAAGAAAGGGAAACAGAATTTCCCCTAGAAATTCTAGGAGGAACTAACTCTGCTGACCCTTTTGCTTTAACCCAGTGAAGCTGATATGGGGCTACTGATCTTCAGAACTGTAAGATAATCTGCGTTGCTTTAAGCCATTGTGTTTGTGGTGTGTTACAGTAGGAGTAGGAAACGAACACAGAAGAATCTCCTTTTTTTTTTTTTTAAGGAGATATATCATATCTATAAAATAATAACTGTTAGACTCCTACTCTACACCTCTCAGAGCCAACAGTAATACAAACAAGAAACTAAGCTCTCCACATATGGCTTCGGGCTTTAGTGATCCAGATGGTAATCCTTTCCAGGCCTTTCTGGGGCCCGTGTTCATAAGGATCTTGCATGTGGGAAGGCAGATTCCTGAAAATTTCCATACCTTATTCACTCAAGATCTAAAAGTTTTGCTTTCTCTCCAAGGTCCTTGGAGCTATCAGGACACATTTGAAGATGATTCCAAACAAAATGAGCTAATAGCTGTCTATATTCTATGACTTTGTTAATTATCTCCATTAAAGGTAAATAGAGCCCAGAAATAAAGGTTGGAAATTAAATACTATGTTTCTGCTAATAAAAATGACATAATTTTTGCTAATAAAAATTATTCAACTTAGGCAAAAAGATGAAGTTAGAAAGACCTTTGGAATGAAAGGTTGTATGAGGTGAGCAGTGCACCTTGTCTCTTCAATCTTCTTTAGCCTCATTTTATCTTCTACAAGGAGTAGAATAAAATGACCTCTCAGGCTCTTTAGAGCTCTGAAAATTGCTGACTTATGCTGATAATCATTGCTCAACCTGTTAAAGGAAAATGCTATCAAGAAAGTAAGAAAAATTGGAATGCAAAAGTCCTTCTACTGAAGTCAGGCGGCACTATTAAGACATTGATAGAAGCTTGGAAGAGACAATGATTCAGAATAATGTCTCCACCCTGGCATAGTTCAATTTCAATTATCTGCGTATTCATGCAGTGGCAATTCCTCCTAACCATCCACAAGGCTCAGTGCCAAGGTAGTCAACAGTCTGGTTGACTGTTTTTGTCTCTTAAAAATTGATCCAACAAATTTATTCTGAGTCATTTTCACCATCTGCTGTATAATTGTGGGTTGGGGGAAGGACAATAGACAGCTCAGCTTTAGCATAGAAATTCCACTTAGAGGTGTGACTATGGTCACATTGGCAAAAGCTATGGAAACAAATGCTGCAGTTGTCAAGGCGCTAAGGAATTCGCAGTTAAAATGAGAGCATTCTAGAATACTGCTCCCTCATTCAACTTTGCTCTCATTTCTCCATACTTAATAGTAGGTTCTTAAACCTAACTGACATGTAGCACATATGCATAGTCCTTTTGTAGTTCATGAAATACTATAATATATAATATCAATTTGATCCAATAAAAAAGCTGTACAATAAATTAGAACAGCAACAAATACAACTCTAGAATCTACTTTCTTCCACACTGAGGAACCTAAGTGGTTTTAGTGAAAACCAAAGGAAGTGATATTGTAGCAATCAGTGGTCATAAAAATCAAGTGTTAATGGATACCTGGAGATCTACATAAGTTAGCAAGGGAAAGTGGTCAAAAGACTTAAGATTAATGTCTGTTTAAAATATTTTACAGCTTCTGCAAAACTGACAGCCATACAGAAGGGATTGTTTGATCAGAGGTTTTTACTGAGGAAAGAAAAATAAAGACTCTTAGGCAGAGTGATTATTAAGGTACAGAGAATAATTCACAGTAAGTGTAAAGCATTGGAGACTTATTTGGATATTTGTATATATGAGGAACATAACTCATGAACACTGTTTCTCAGACCAAAGTTAAGGATGGGGCTTATAAAGGCAATAGCTATCAATTTTCACAAGGAAAAGTGATTGGCTTGTCAGTTCAGCATTATTTTGTTGAAGTAGAGAGTAGCATGGCTGGCTGTTGAGCCTTCAGTCCATTTATTGGGTCGGCCACAAGTTTATCATCAGGTTGTTTTTTAAATGCTGATTCTAAACAATTTTATGAAAAGCCATCACTCTAGTTCCCCAACAGCTGCTTTTCTTTCACTGTCCAGGCGTGGGGTCATGTGGTGGGCAAGGTCGCATGTATAGGCTCAGGCTTAGAGAAAGCTTCCCTCGTGGTTCCATCAGTGACCGTGATAAAAAAAAAAAAAAATGTACATATGCTACCCATTCAATACCTTCGTTGTGTGTTCACTGACTCCATATTGGGTATTTCTTACTTAATTGTTGTTCTCTAACACATGGGAGCGTGGACAGGCAGTCATTAATCAACAAAGTCCAGAGCTTTCCTTTTTTTTTTTCTATGATGTGCTTGATGGTATTTCCAAGGGAGTAGCCCTGTAAAGACAGTGCATCAGTTTTCAATTTGGACTCCAAAAGAAAGACCTTTTTCTTGCAAGAGTTCTTTAAAACCTGCCAGATAACGGTCAGAAATGAATCCAGATAACAGAGCAGAAGACTTCTTTTACCTGAGGAGGTTCTGTAGACCAAGCACAGAGTTAGTGTGATACCCCAATCTACACAGTAAAAGCACAGATAAAGCATTCCAAACTGCACTCTGAGTGACTACAAAGCAAATTAAGACTTAATACTATTAATCCTAGAGCAGGGATGAACATTCCTGTATAGAACCAGGTGGGTTTGGGGCAAGAGCAGTGTAGGACACATGGAAGAAATTTCAGATTTAACAGCGTACTGTCGTATTGGTTAAGGATTTCTACTAGTTCCTAGGAGGAGAAAATACTGAGTGAGGTCCAAGCTTGTGGCGTCTTTTTCATTCTGAAGTATATAAACAACATATTTTTGTGTGATTTTATTGTTGTGTCATGTATATATATATTTATAATCGGCACATAATTATCATTTCAGAATATGAGTTAATGTTCCACAAATGATTTTGACATTAAAAAAAACCCGTAGTTAATGACTTCCTTCCATGAAAGATTTGAAATTTAAGAGATTTATACTTGGATTTGGAAGTTTCTCAATTACTACCAAAATCAAAATTCTGGCTCCCAGTTTTGACAACATTAGTGAGAAGTTGTACTTCTAAGCATTTGTATCAGTAAAGTGTATTTCTCTCTAGGTATGCTTCTGTTTTCAGTCCATCACCTTACATCTTACAGAAAGCTTGAAATTACTTTTACTGTATAAACTCTGATCACTTGTCCCTTGACCCTTCCAGTCACTATACTATTTAAGCCACTGTACCACCATTTTCTCAGTCAGCCATTAAAAGCTTTTTAGTTTCTATTTAGAAGTTCCTTTGTTTCCTTCTTCTGTGTATGACATCTGTCCCTGGATAAATAAGACACTCAGATGCAACTTAGGCTGGTTTTCAGAAATTGTGGAAGGAGAACTGGCCAGCAGAGGCAGGTTTAATGCAAACTGGACTTAGGTCCACATCTGTTGGGTCACAGTCTCTTTGGGAGCTTACCCAGTATAATTTGAAACTGTCCCCCATACTCAGAGGGCAAGGAGAGACTGAAGAAAAAGGCAGATCACTCCAGATTGGTAGGTGGCAACAACGTAAGAGGCTTCTCTTGGGTGGCCACAAGATGAGTAGATTTGGACTTCCCTGGTGATGCAGTGGTTAAGAATCTGCCTGCCAATGCATGGGACACAGGTTCGAGCCCTGATCTGGGACGATCCCATATGCCATGGAGCAACTCAGCTCGTGTGCCACAACTACTGAGCCTGTGCTCTAGAGCCCGTGAGCCACAACTACTGAGCCCACATGCCACAATTACTGAAGCCCGTGCGCCTAGACCCCATGCTTTGCAACAAGAGAAGCCACCGCAATGAGAAGCCTGCGCACCACAACAAAGAGTAGCTCCCACTCACCGCAGCTAGAGAAAGCTGACACGCAGCACCGAAGACCAAACACAACGAAAAATAAAAAAATAAATAACTTAATTAGAAAAAAAAATTACAATGGGAAGGAAGTCCCAGCCCCTTAAAAAAAAAAAAAAAAAAAAAAAAAGATTTCTGCCAGGCTTTAACTGGGTTCAGTCATGTACACAGTCCAGATGGTTTCAACACCACTTTACTATCTCAAGGCTGTGTTCTTGGGTAGCTTCTAGCATGGGGAAGGCAGATGGGGTACACATTCCAAAAACAGGGTTGGGGCAAGCAGGTTCTGGATGCCAGGTCCTGCTCAAAGGTCACACATGTGGTCACGTCTTCTTGATGATCGTCTCAACAGCATCCCAGGCAAGAGCAGCCTGGGCTATAAGTGCAAGTATCAAATTTCAAGTTTACTGAAGGACTTTTAGGTAATGAAGCCAGACATGGATGGGTCATTACACAAAACCTTTGAATTCATCTTCGTTGTTCTCTGTTGCTGACTCTTGGCTTTGGAAACTCCTTCTATGAACTTCCTCTTTGAGGAAGAGTATTCTTTCATCTACATTGTTCTAATTTTAATGAGATGTCTTACTTATAAAGGAATAAATACAAAAAATGAAGAAATAGGAAAGGTGCTGTCACAGAACAAGTCTGGAGAAAACTTTGATCTTATTGTGTGATAACGGGACCTAAATTTGAGTCATGAAAATAGACAAGTAAAGATAAGAACATAGAATTATGAGGTAAATTGGTGGAATGTGATAACTGACGGATAGAGAGGTGGCAAGGATGACACAAAAGGTTCTTAGCTTGGGCTGATCTGGACCACAAGAGGAGAGGCGAGTCTTGGGAGGAAAAATGAGGTTTTGTTTTTGTTTTTGAACATACTGAATTTGAGATGTCTGGGGCCCCTCCAAGAAAAGATGTCTAGCAGGAAATTGGATATACAGGTATGGTACTTGTAAGAGTCCTGAGCAATGACATAATACACTAACAACAGCAGTAATTAGATGATTCACTAATTTGCTTACCTATATTCCAAGCCCTATACCATGTGCTTTCTGTTCTATTCTTCTGCCTTTCTATTCTTTCTTATATGCCTGTTTCTGATGTGTTGGACTGTGCTCTCTCAAACTCTTGATCTAATTTCTGTTAGTGAACCATCCAAATTTCTGGTCTGCAGTGGCAACCTTTTTGGTAGTTCAGTGTTGTTCTACTTTTTTCTCCCATGAGTTTTCAGTTATTTTAGTGGAATTTTAGGAGGGAGGAGAGATGGATGTGTCATCAGTTTGCCATCTTGGACTTGAAGCCAGAAACTGTGAATTGAGGTATTATTTTGCTTTCTAGAAAGTTTAATTGCAATTTAAAATGCATTAAACTTTTTCAGGCAAGGCATCATCATTTCATTCTACTAAATTATACTCTGTTGTAGCCTGAAGGAGGTAAAGCATGATTTTAATAGAATGTTGATTTCTTAGCTGTAGTGGAAAAAATGGTGCTAAACAAAGTTTAAGGTTAGGATTTTCTCCTTATCTTTTCTTCTTTCTCTTGCCATTAAGAGACCTGGAAATAAAGGAGTTATTGAAGTTTTTCAAATACATAAAAATAATAAACATTTTTAGAAAATATGGAAAACTACAAGGAAAAAATGAACAAACCGTCCAAAATTCTACCATTCAGATACAATCCTGTACATACATGGATATATTTAATTCTAGTCTTTTTCCTACACATAAGTAGGTATGTGTATGTTTGTGTGTGTATACATAGATATATACACACACATATATATATATATATATATATATATATACTTATAAAGGTATATATGATATGAACCCTCTTCTACTTAAATGAACCCTCTTCTGCTTAGGACTATGACATAAGCGTTCCTCCCATGTATTTAATTATCTTTAAGACTGTTTTTGTGGTGGCATGTATTCCATTATATTGGTGTTTTATAATTTAATTAAGCTACCTCTGTTGAGGAAAAAGGGTTGTTTTCAATTTTTTGCCTTCATGAGTAATTATGCAACAAATATGCTTATAAGCAAAATTTCCATGCACATCTTATTGAATTAAACATACCACATATTCCATGAAGCATGTGAAACTAAGCTCGTTGGGCTATGTAAGCCCAATTGATCACCAGGGTATTTCAGTTCCTCTGAATGACGAGATGTTAAGTCCCACCTGAAGCTACCTGCTTCATATGACATTCAGTGATACAGATTGTTCTTTGGTTATGGCCTTATGTGTAGATTCATGAGGCTGGTAACTAGTCTCCAAAGATGACTTTCTAATTAACTATGCCTTCACATATTCAGGGTATTGTGTAGTCCCCCATCCATATTGAATTTAGGCTATCTTTGTGTAATGAGCAGAAAGCAGGAGAGATGCTGCATGACTTCCAAGATTAGGCCAAGCTTCGCCTTGGACCCTTGAAATGCACACTCTGGGGAAGTCAGTCAAAATATTTAAAGAAAAAAAAAACAAAAAACCAACTGTACTGAGACTATCATTGTAAGGAAGTCCAGTAGCCATGGGGAGCATGAGAAAGAGGCTATTGATAATTTGTTTTCTTCTGTATTTGAATCCGCATATAAACTGGACTTAGGAATTTTTTCATTTTGGCTTTTGGTGGGAAGAATACATAAAAATTCTGTCAATGGTGGGCAGACTGGGGTTATATTTAGTCCCAGCATGAAACAAATAAACCTAATATTCTAGTTTTTAAATTTTTTGTTCATCATAGTAACTGGCATTCATTTATTATCATTTATTTAAATGAGCAAAACTTTACTTCAGGTGTTGGGTACCAGTATTAATGGGTGAGTTCTTCATCAAATAAAAGTCTGAAACAAGTTGTCTTTCTATAGTGACACTGAGTGGGATCTCTTTCTCTGTATGTTCGATCATCATTATCAATTATGCTGAAGGTTAGAGCTGGGTACTATCTCTGCTTCCAGAATGGTGGGAGCATTTTGTAAGGAGTAAATGTGACTATTGTCCATGAACAGATTAGAGCAGGTAAGACAAAATGCCAAATAAGACCTTTAACAAGGCTTAACATTTTTCCAAGTCCTAAGTAATGGCCAAAGTTGGTCAGGCCTTGAATAGAATAATAGACAAAAGAAGGGCAATTTAAAGCAATTCTAAAGGGCAAGACTCTGAAATGCAGTGGCAGGAAAACTAGGCATCTAATAAAGAAAACGTGTTTTCTAGGAGAAATGAATGTAATTGGGAGATCCAGGAAGATGATCCTGAAGGAGAATATTCAGATTTGACAAAAGGAAATTTACCAGTGTGCTTAGACTCTGTTGGGGTATTGATGTTGCAAAAAGAATAAAGATTCTATTGTTCAAAAAGGATGTCAAAATACATTTCATAGTATAACTTAAGAAACACATAATAACTTTTCCTTTCTTTTTGCCCACAAGGGGAACATGCTCTGTTTTGCTTTAGCTTCTATAGTCCCTGTGGCTCTGGCATAGTCCCATCACTTACTGGTCCTTCTATTCCTGTTTATAGACCTTTTTCCTGGAGCTGCCATACCCTACAGCTGAAAATAATAGTTTATTCCTGGAATTATTGTGATAGAAACACACTCTTGAGCAACATTTTTTCTGTCTTCTAAAAACACGAGGTTTGAAGAAGCAGCCTAATAAAATATGCAGATCAAAGTTAGTCTTAAGTTAAAAGATTTTGCAATTCTAATAATTCTGTTGGTGCCAGATGCTGAGCACGGCCTCTCAGAGGCAGAAAAGAAAGGGGGAGAGTACAAAAACCCCATGAAAATTGGCATCATGACTGAGAAACACCTGCTGGCAGAATTCTAGTTGGTCCACTTAATGAATATTTCTTGTATATCCCTGTCTTTAATTAGCTTTCTTGACTTTTTTCCCCCCACAGGTTCTAATACATTAATATTATTCTCAGCTATAAATCTGCTATATTTTCAACTTAGACTTATGGCATACACTTAGACATAGGCTTTACCCTGCCTCCTCTGTTTGAACATTTTTAGATTACTGACAGTCTGTTTCTGCTCACTGATTCTCAGTACAGATGTTACAAGTATGGAAAGTACAAGCCCTTAGTTTTGATTTTACAAAACTCTGACACATGCTAGGCATGGATTTGATGTGGCATATAAGCTACTCTGCATAATGTAGATCAAGGCTGATGAACACAGAGCACAAGGGCACAAATGTCTTTGCACTGCAGACATTTGTAACAATCACAAACATTTTTTCTGTGATTTAAGAAACAGCTTCAGAATCCTCCTCAACACATTTTATGAAGCCATTGCCAGTCTAAAAAAAAAAAAAGGATAAATATATTAAAACCTAACTTCCATTCATGACCCTAAGGGACATGAGAATTGAAAAATTTATTTGTGATCTAAGTCACTTCAGGTAACTTAGGTTTTCCCTTTCCTTCCCTAAATGGTAGAGTATTGACCTAAACTGTATACTGGATATGTGATGACATTGTTTTCTTATGTCTGTTTGTAGGGGCTGGTCAGTCATATATAAATGTTTAGACATTACCTTCCAAGTTCAGAGAAAAGAATAAATCAGTACTTAAAAAAAAATCAAATTAACACTATTGTTGAGTGGTTTGTAATGGCTTTTAACTCCATTTTTCAAAATAATAAAAACAGCTTAAAGTTCATTATTATGAAAACTTTAAAACAAACTGGATAAAACCTAGGTGGTTAACATCTGTCAGTATTCATAAGAGCTATTATCAACAGACAGAACTTAATACATGCACAGCTTTAGACAACTATCAAGGATATTTTAAGATTCCCATCACAACACTGAAAGTCAGGGATCATAAAGAATAATAAAAACATTCAACAAAAGTGGTTTTGCTTTTAGTCTTTGCTTGCATGTCATCTTCTAAATGAGGCTTCTCTTGACATTCTTTATAAAATTTCAGTACCCCCTCAGCACGCCTGATTTCCTCACACTCTCCTTTGCCAACCTCAGTGGCACAGTCTCTCTTATACTTCGCTATTTTTCCTTTAATAAACCAATTATTTCTCTTATTTACTATATCTGGCTCATAGCAGGTTCTCAAATATTGGTTGAATAAATTGAATTGGTGTCATTTTTAAAAGGCAACTAGATAATTCTGAAGGAGAGGGAAGCAGTAGGTATCCAGATATTTGTAAATAGGATACTTATAACTACAAAGGTGCCTGTGTATTTGTACAAGGTAAAATTCATTCATTCCACAAACATTTATTGGGTTCCTCCTGGGTAAATGCCCCCAGTAAAACATGGTTCGTGATCTCAAGGATTTTGAAGATTATCAAACTGTACTACAGCTTCTACTAGAGACACACTCAGTGATAGAATATATCTAGATATCTTCAACTAGAGCTTTCAGTAGAGGTTCTATGACAGACTTTGGTTAATTTTCAATTCTTGTTTGCCATGTGGCACTTTACATGCACTAAATATGTGTATGTACTTTTACATATATTTATATATGTGGAACCTTGCATAAATTAAATATGTGTATTACATATATTGTATGATATACAATATAATGTATTATATAACATAACATATAATATATAATTATATATAATATATAATATACAGTATAGTATAATATACATATATTATCTTATACATATGTATAATTTTCAAAGGGAATGGAAGGAGAATTATTACGAGAGTTACTAAAAGACAACTTAGAGAATGAGTTACCTACTTTGGTAAACAGTTCAGATTTATATTTTAACAGGAAACTATTTTAAAATTATTCAGTTAAATATTTTATTTTCATTCCTTCTTATTCATATGTGTGTACATGATACCTGAAAGTACAAAAATCAGAAGGTAGTTACAGGTAATAAATAAATAAATCACAACATTTGTCATAAAATTTGAGCTAAAAGTTGTTTTAATAATAAAAGTAACTTTTAATATTTTTAAATAGACAGCTTTTTCAGCTCAAAAGCTATAAATTAAAAGTGAGAAATTCAGAGCTTGGAGAAACCTTAGAAAGTACCTGAGGTTTTATTTTAGATGAGAGAACTGGGATCCGGAGAGTGTAGTTAACTTGATGAAGGTCTTACAGTGTCAGCACTAAGAGGGGAAAAACCCAAAAAACTCATCCAAAGCCCAGCATTTTGACTTAGTGTGGGGCTTTCTAGTACAACTTCCTATAATATTTAAATTGAGAATATCATACTAAGTGGAGGAAGTCAGATAGAGAAAGACAAATATTATAACTCTTACAGGTGGAATCTAAAATATGGTACAAATGAACTACTTTACAAAACAGAAACAGACTCACAGACATAAAAAAACAAATTTATGGTTACCAAAGGGGAAAAGGGGGTAGGGGAGGGGATAAATTAGGAATATGAGATTAATAGATACACACTACTATATATAAAATAGATGAAAAAACAAGGATTTACTGTATAGTACAGGGAACTATATTCAATTTCTTGTAATAAACTACAGTGGAAAAAATCTGAAAAAAATATATGTATAACTGAATCACTTTGCTACACTTAAAGCTAACACAATATGGTAAATCAACTATACTTCAATAAAAAAATTGCTACTCCCTCTACTTAGAACCTCTGTCAGGGATCTCCATTAGGTGTCTTATTTTCATGTGACACGTACAAACGGAATAACATTAGTTGAACATACCATTGAG
Source organism: Eubalaena glacialis (assembly GCF_028564815.1). Classification (NCBI taxonomy): domain Eukaryota; kingdom Metazoa; phylum Chordata; class Mammalia; order Artiodactyla; family Balaenidae; genus Eubalaena; species Eubalaena glacialis. The sequence goes on from NC_083719.1 coordinate 80,689,148, forward strand.
GATACTGTCGATGAAAAATTAGTCAATATAAGAAAGAAATAGAAAATTTTATTCAAGCTAAATCTGAGGATTATAAATTGGGAAGTGCATCTCAGAAAGCTCTGAGACTTCTGTTAGAAGTCAAGGCACAGTTATATAAGTTTTTTGAGACAGAGGGCTGTACATCAAATGACATATTATTGACAGTTTACATAATCCGGACCTAAGTGTCATCACTGTGGTGGGTCATGTGACTCCTTAAAAGATCAAGAAGGAATGTTATCTCTTAAGGAGTTGTCTTGTTGATGCTGGGAGAATGTTGCTGTTTCGGGTTGAGCGGTTATGGATATTCCTGCTCATGGTGGGGTGGTCTGGTTGATGCATAACGCAGATACACAATCACAGTGAGGGGAGAGAGGAGGCCAAAGGGCAGAGAAAATTTGTTTAAAGTTTTCTTGTCTTGCAATACAATATGAATTTTATTTCACAATACAATTATTTTGGATAACTTTTCCTACAAAACACTTCTATAATGAGATTCAAGTTTTTTTTACATTATATTCTAAATCTCTTACTAAATTTTGTCAGCAAACTATATTCTTGGGTGAATTTTTTTCTTGAAAGAGCTGAAATTAATAAAAACACTGATTTCATCCCAAATTCATTTGAGATCTGTTTCTCAGAAAAAAACACTGAGTCACTAGTTCGATTTTTGCAAGCTTTTGAGATATTCCTTACATACAGATTATAAAAAGGAAGCAATGGAGTACCTATTGGATTCACAAACAATTAGGATGGAAAGGCTGAAGCCTGGGGGTGGAGACTATAGACCACTTTTATTATAGTGTAATTAACATAACACACAGCACTGAAGTAAGTCAAAAGATGCTTAATTCATTTTATCAGGTGATTATGATAGTGATGAATAAGATTCTTATCTTTTGGAACAGTATTTGTTCATGCCCAGAACGTGATAAGGGAAGAGAAATGTTGCTATTACCTGGTAGTTTAGAATTGCTAAAATGTAGCAGCGACTGAAGAAGCTGACCTTCAAGGTGGTTTGAACTGTGCCTGCCTGCTGCTTTTTCTTCCCATGTATCAAGTGCCATTGAGTATAAAGAAATGTGGTGCAATTACTCATTTGTTGTCACTGGCTTATTTTTAGCACTTTAAGCTTGGATGGATCCCTGCCCTCACACACTCCTCCTTGTTTGTTTCTTTTCCATATTGTGGAGTCTGACAGTTGCTTGCCTGTGCATTATTAGCCTTTTGCTTTTTCTTCTGGAAGATAATAAAGGTCAAATATTTCTCTAGATGAGTAAAAGTAGTTGGAAATCAATAAAGTTCAATTCAAATAGCTCAGAAGATAGAATTTGTAAGAAAAAAGTTCACGTTTCCTCTGCCAAAAGATTGTGAACACCAGAAGGTTTGTTTTCATTAAACACCCTTGGCTCACACAAACAAGGCAGTTTATTGGCCTTTTGAAGTTCTCTAATAAATACGAGAAGAAATAGTACCATAATCAGTATCTTTGAGTCACGAAGCTTGGTTCATATCGACAGTGCATGGAAAGAAATTAGAAAACTCTGACTTAGTTTATTCTATTTAATTCTAGTTATAGAAAGTGTGAACTTATAGGTAAGCACTTATTAGGTGAGTTTATGAAATTAGTTTACTGATGGTTAATGATCATCCATACACACACTACTATATATAAAATAGATAACTAATATGGACCTGCTGTATAGCACAGGGAACTCTACTCAATACTCTGTAATGACCAAATGGGAAAAGAAGAAAGAAAGAGTGGAGATATGTATAACAGATTCACTTTGTGTACACCTAAAACTAACACAACATTGTAAATCAACTCTACCCAATAAAAATTAAAAAAAAATAAAATATGGAAGATTTTGTATTATTTGTAATTAAAAACATCAAGCTTTACTTAATGGTATATTAAATATAGCATTTTTAGTTTTTTTTTTTTGGTAAATGATCAGCTGTTTAAAAAAAAAAAGTATTTCTAAGCCCCTCAGTCATTTAAAAATTGGCATTTATTGTAAAAAGAGGAGGGACAACTATTGGGTTCTATTTCTTTTTGTTTTTTAACATCTGTCATTACGTTTTACTTAGAAGTTCTACCACTGAGATTTTCTACTGAAGTTAACGTGAGTATTCATGTAAGTCTCTACCTCAGTATTTTATAGACTAATATTATAAACTTTATCCTGGAAAACAGAATATATCTGAATTTCATCTGAAGTGTAGAAGCTAAAACATATGGAGAATCATTTGATTTAAGTGAAAATTTAACTAAGACTGAAACGATAGGCAATTAGAAGATATGAATTCTATAAAATTATAAAATGGAAAAAACCTCACTGAATCCCATGTTCTTTGTGTGCTAAAAGAGTAATGCATGCTTTTGGTACCTTAGAAGCCTGATGGAGAAATGTAGCAGGAGAAAGCAAGTGGGGCGTGAGAGGATGGTCATGTCTCAGGCGGGTCCCTGGGATGGCAGCCAAGTGTGGGTTCTCGGCTTCCTGCAGGAAAGAATTCAAGAGCGAGCCATAGTAAAGTGAAAGGAAGTTTATTCAGGGAGCAACACACTCTACAGACAGAGTGTGGGCCATCTCAGAAGGTAAGAGACCCCAAAATGTGGGGCAGTTAGTTTTTATAGGCAGGTAATTTCACAGGCTAATGAGTGGGAGGATTATTCCAACTATTGGGGGGAGGGGCAGAGATTTCCAGGAACTGGGTCACCTCCCACTCTTTGGCCTTGCATGGTAGGCCTAGGAACTGTCATGGTGCCCATGGGGGTGTAATTTAGCATGCTAATGTACTACAGTGAGCGTACACTGAGGCTCAAGGTCTAGTGGAAGTCGACTTGTTCACCATCTTGGACCTAGTTGGTTCTAACCAGTTTATGTTGTGTCCTCGATGGCTATGTCATTCTTCTAAAGGTTGTGTCCTGCCCCCTTCCTGTCTCAGAAATATGGACAAAATAGCCTAAGTCAAACATTATAAACTTAAAATCATCATTCTATTTGAAATAATATACCCTAAAAGTATATAATTAAGATAAATCAACTTATGTTGCTACTGTCAATTGTGACAACTCACATAACCTCTATAACCTCTATTTATAACTTAAGAGTTTACAAATCACTTTAACATAAGTTATTTTGCCTATTCATGAGAGATTGAAAAGACAGCTGGATATTACTTTTTTTAAATTTAATTTCTCATTAAAATATAACAATTTTACCATTTTAACCATTTTTCAGTGGCTGTTCTAAGAATGTCTGTCAGATGTATGGTGAAATTAGTGTGGCACAGGAGGAGATTAGAATGAGGCTTGGAAGGAAGAAGTTTATTAGATTTAGAGATTGCACAGTGGGGAGTTACCACATGCCATGCAGGGTCTTGGGGAAAGCCACAGTGTGGTCAGGAGGAGAAGTGAGGAGTGAGAAGAGAGCTTGGGCCATGGCCTTTACTGCGGTTTCTGTGGAAAAGGTAAAGCAAAGATTCCTTGCTCAATGAAGCTTTAGTGAGGCTCCTGAAATATCTAGGCCCCTCTGTTCACTCCCTTGTAAAATCCAGTTTTAGCAAGAACACTGCTAAGTCCATTTAGCAAAAATTCCTCACTCTTTATCTGAATACTCTCCATATTTGAGTTCTTCATCCTCTACCATCCCCTAGGTGTTGTCTGACTACCCTGGCCTCTCTTTAGTAAGAATACTGTTAGGTCTATTTAGCCAAAACTCCACTTAACCTGGATGTTTTCTCAGTAATTTTCCATCCACTGATCTCCACCCATCTCCTTGGTTATAAATTCCCACTTGCCCATGCTGTGTTTGGAGTTGAACCCAACCTCTCTCCTCCACTGTAAAATCCCATTGAAGTGGTTTCTATACCTATTGTGATGGTTGGTCCTGAATAAAGTCTATGGTGTTTTAACAAATATCATTGAATAATTTTTTGTTGAACACAGGATAAACAGGTTAGGATTGGTTAGTAGGAGTGATTTCTAAGGGCTTTGGGCTATAGGGATGGTTCCTAGTTGTCTGGTACCTGGCTTTGGGATGATTAAGGCAGAGGAAAATATTCTCTTCTTCTGGAGTGTCTGGGCTAGATAGAGGAGGTATGGCTCTGGACTGGTTAGTTTGCATATGAAAAATGTGCTCAGCTGAGCCCTTTGTTATCTCTAAGAACTGGCCAGTCCTGGGAGGGGCGGTTTCTCCACAAATGCCAGAGCATCAAGATACAGAAAATAAGAAAACATAGCTAATATAATTAGCCCTGTGATAAATGGATGCCAAATAGAAACATACAGAATCTAAGAAAATAAATGCCACGGAATAGCGGCATCAAGTATGTTCACAATGTTGTGTAATCCAGTATCCATTTTCAGAACTTTTTCATCTTCGCAAACTGAAACCCCATACCCATTAAACAATACCTTCATTTTCCACTCCTCCCAGCCACTGACAACCACCAGTCTACTCTGCCTCTATTAACTTGACTACCCTAGATGACACATATAAGGAGAATCATACACTGGTCCTTTTGTGGCTGGCTTTTTTCACTTAGCAGTGTACCTTGAAGGCTCATCCATGTTGACATGTGTCAAAATTTCCTTTTTTAAGGACTTTATTGTATGTGTATATAGTTTATCCCTTCATCTGTAGATGGATACTTGGGTTGCTTCCACCTTTTGGTTATTTTGAATAATGCTGCTATGAACCTGGGTATACGAATATCTCTTTGAGACCCTGCTTTCAGTTCTTTTGGGTATATGCCCCAAATTGCAATTGCTAGATCTTCTAATAGGGACGAGCCAAATCTGACTACATGTTGGATCTGTTTCCTTAACTTTTGCTTTCTGCTGCTTTTGTTCACCAAAAGGATACTGTCTATACATAATGGCCTGCCTCGGGGAAACCTGTCCCTCTGCCTGAATGTTAAACCAAAGTGTCTTTGTTCAGGGAAGCATCCTGACCCTGTCCACCTGTGAATGGCTGCAAGAAAGAAGAAATTAACACATCCCCTCCCCGAGGCTGGCCATTCCAGGGGATATCTGCAAAACTTACGGCTTTTTTACTTTACTTCCCCATCTCCTCCCCCTCTCTGTGCTATGAAAGAAACTGGCATCCAAACCCCAATAAGATGGTTATTCTGAGACATTAGTCTGCCATCTTCTCGGTCTGCCGGCTTTCCGAATAAAGCCGTCTTCCTTGCCTCAACACCTCGTCTCCAATTTATTGGCCTGTCGTGTGGCAACCAGAGCGAGCTTGGACTTGGTAACAGATCCTATGATAATTCCTTGTTTAAGTTTTTGAGGAACACCATACTGTTTTTCACAGTGGCTGCACCATTTTACCTTCCCATCAGCGGTGCACGAGGCACAAGGTTTCCAGTTTCTCCACAATCTTGCCAAACACTGTTCAGCTTCCTCTTTTGCTCCCTTTTCAGCTTTGTCCTTTTCTTTTTTTCTCCTTTTCCTTCCAAGAGTGAGGTTGTATCTCATTGAGGGTTTTTTTTTTTTTTTAACATTTTTATTGGAGTGTAATTGCTTTACAATAGTGTGTTTCTGCTTTATAACAAAATGAATCAGCTATACATATACATACATCCCCATATCTCCTGCCTCTTGGGTCTCCCTCCCACCCTCCCTATCCCACCCCTCTAGGTGGTCACAAAGCACCGAGATGATCTCCCTGTGCTATGTGGCTGCTTTCCACTAGCTATCTATTTTACATTTGGTAGTGTATATATATCCATGCCACTCTCTCACTTCGTCCCATCTTACCCTTCCCCCTCCCCGTGTCCTCAGGTCCATTCTCTGCGTTTGCATCTTTATTCTTGTCCTGCCCCTAGGTTCTTCAGAACCATTTTTTTTTTTTTTTAGATTCCATATATATGTGTTAGCATAAGGTATTTGTTTTTCTCTTTCTGACTTACTTCACTCTGTATGACAGATTCTAGGTCCATCCACCTCACTACAAATAACTCAATTTCGTTTCTTTTTATGGCTGAGTAATATTCCATTGTATATGTGCCACAGTTCTTTATCCATTCATCTGTCAATGGACAGTTAGGTTGCTTCCATGTCCTGGCTATTGTAAATAGTGCTGCAATGAACATTGTGGTACATGACTCTTTTTGAATTATGGTTTTCTCAGAGTATATGCCCAGTAGTGGGATTGCTGGGTCATATGGTAGTTCTATATTTAGTTTTTTAAGGAACCTCCATATTGTTCTCCATAGTGGCTGTATCTATTTACATTCCCACCAACAGTGCAAGAGGGTTGCCTTTTCTCCACACCCTCTCCAGCATTTATTGTTTGTAGATTTTTTGATGATGGCCGTTCTGACCGATGTGAGGTGATACCTCATTGTAGTTTTTTTTGTTTTGTTTTGTTTTTAAATTTATTTATTTATTTATTTTTGGCTGCGTTCGGTCTTCATTGCTGTGCGCAGGCTTTCTCTATTTGCGGCGAGTGGGGGCTACTCTTTGTTGAGGTGCACAGGCTTCTCATTGCGGTGGCTTCTCTTGTTGCGGAGCACAGGCTCTAGGCGCACAGGCTTCAGTAGCTGTGGCACGTGGGTTCAGTAATTGTGGCTTGTGGGCCCTAGAGCACAGGCTCAGTTGTTGTGGTGCATGGGCTATTTGCTCCATGGCATGTGGGATCTTCCTGGACCAGGGCTTGAACCCATGTCCCCTGTATTGGCTGGTGGATTCTTAACCACTGCGCCACCAGGGAAGCCCCTTCATTGTAGTTTTGATTTTCATTTCTCTAATGATTAGTGATGTTGAGCATCCTTTCATGTGTCTGTTGGCAATCTGTATATCTTCTTTGCAGAAATGTCTATTTAGGTCTTCTGCCCACTTTTGGATTGGGTTGTTTGTTTTTTTGATATTGAGCTGCATGTGAACTGCTTGTATATTTTGGAGATTAATCCTTTGTCAGTTGCTTCATTTGTAAATATTTTCTCCCATTCTGAGGGTTGTCTTTTCGTCTTGTTTATGGTTTCCTCTGCTGTGCAAAAGCTTTGAAGTTTCATTAGGTCCCATTTGTTTATTTTTGTTTTTATTTCCATTTCTCTAAGAGGTGGGTCAAAAAATATCTTGCTGTCATTCATATCATAGAGTGTTATGCCTATGTTTTCCTCTAAGAGTTTGATAGTGTCTGGCCTTACATTTAGGTCTTTAATCCATTTTGAGTTTATTTTTGTGTATGGTGTTTGGGAGTGTTCTAATTTCATTCTTTTACATGTAGCTGTCCCGTTTTCCCAGCACCACTTATTGAAGAGGCTGTCTTTTCTCTATTGTGTAGTCTTGCCTTCTTTATGAAAGATAAGGTGACCATATGTGTGTGGGTTTGTCTCTGGGCTTTCTATCCTGTTCCATTGATCTATATTTCTGTTTTTGTGCCAGTACCATACTGTCTTGATTACTGTAGCTTTGTAGTATAGTCTGAAGTCAGGGAGCCTGATTCCTCCAGCTCCAGTTTTCTTGCTCAAGATTGCTTTGGCTATTCGGGGTCTTTTGTGTTTCCATACAAATTGTGCAATTTTTTGTTCTAGTTCTGTGAAAAATGCCATTGGTAGTTTGATAGGGATTGCGTTGAATCTGTAGATTGCTTTGGGTAGTATAGTTGTTTTTATCTTTTTATTTTTAATTAAAAGTAATTGAAGTATAGTTGCTTTACAGTGTTGTGTTAGTTTCTGGTGTACAGCAGATTGAGTTATACACATATTCAGATTCCTTTCCATTATGGTTTATTACAGGATATTGAATATATCCTGTGCAAGGGATTGGTTTTAAACCTGAATACAGAATGCATCTATATTAACAGGAAGGAAGGAAGGGAGGGAAGGTCAAGGTATGGAGATACAGATGCTGGTATGTGGGTAGATGTGAAAGCGGAGCTTGATTGCTGTTTTCTGTTGATCAATTGTTGAATTTTATCAAAGAATTAGGAAGTAGGGTCATAAGCTTACAGTGAGAGCAGGGGAGGAGGTGTTAGATACTTGAGAAGAGAGTAGAAGGTATATGATAATCATCTAGGAGAGTAAATGCACTAGGGAAATGCAATATGATGGCAAGGGGTTTCAGGTGTCTCTAAGACCACCCCTAGATTCCATAATTCACTAGGAAGCCTGACAGGACTCAGCATATAGTTGGACTCGCCACTATGATTCATTACAGGAAAAGATATGAACCAAAATCAGCAAAGGGAAAAGGCACATGAGGCAAAGTCCTTAGGAAACTAGGTGCATATTTTCAAGAGTACTTTCCCAGTGGAGTCACACTGGACATGCTCAATTTCTTCAGCAACGAGTTGTGACAACACATGTGAAATGCTGTCAATTAAAGAAGTTCATTAGAGACTCATTGCCCAGAGTTTTATTGGGGGCTGGTCTTGTAGGCATCCTCTGCCTAGCACATGTTGCAGAGTTCCAGATGGAAAGCAGGTGTTCAGAACAAACCATACTGTTTGCACAAACACTTGAGGCTCTGTGAGTCATTCTTATCAGGGAATGGTAGAAGCTCTCCTAAAATTCAAGTTCTCAGATGCCAGCCAAGGGCCAACTTTGCAAGTAGGATAAGGATAGCTCTGATAACATGAGATTTGTCTAATGATGGGATGTTTCTGACAAGCTGGAGATTTAGGGAGGCGGGAGGGAGAATGAGGCAATGAGGAGAGAAGCAGGTAGGACAGCACTCTACCTCTAAGCCCAGGCCATGGGAGAAAGAGAGCCAGCATTTTAGAGAGCTGAGTGGGAAGCAGAGTTCTCAGGGAAAGTCAGATTTCTGCTATATGCAGCCAGAAAGTGAGGGGATTGCTAAGAGAAGATAGTGTGGAAATTTTGCTGATGGTGGACTTTTATTCTGGAAGGCACAATGGTCAATTTCGAAGATAGGTGTATGTGTATGGGGTGGGGAGGTGGGAGCAGGTAATGAACTCTCAGCGGCTCTTACTCCCTCTTCTTCAAGTGTGGAAAACGAGGAAGGACCTGAGTGAGGATGCTAGTGCTGACTGATGTCAATAGGGATGAATGGTGTCATGAAATTGATTCTGGTGGATTCAGGAAAGTTAGTGGCTGCGAGACTGTGACTGTTAGAGGTTAGGGAAGGACTGGTATCTGGGCTTTTCTTTGATACCTTTCAACAGAGCTGAGGCAATCTGGAAGAGCTGGGTTTTATTCTTGAACTGATGACCTGGTTGGTGATGGAGGCAGCAGACCTGGAGTAGAGGGGATCACTGTCTCAGGAGAGGAGTTGAGTCAGTTCATTCTTGACCTCTGTTGGGTGGAAGGTGACCTTGCAGGAGTGAGCTGATCTTTGAGCCTCTCAGCTGAGGGTAGGCTAAGGTGTAACTTTGATCTTTATCTAGGCTTTGTTCCTTAAACCATTTTTTGGTTATTCTTTTTAAATAAATAAAAGTACCTGATTTATACAGCAGTGACAATGCATGTCTGTCATAGATCATTTTAGAGCTGACTTTGAAAGCCTGAGATACAGAAAAGAGAAGAGCAATTGAAAAAGAGGACAGTGTCCATTTTCCTATTTTCAGCTCCTTGATTTGACTGAGGAGACAGGGCCGTCAAAGAGCTGCCAAAGCTTGAAAGACAAAGCCAAACAAAAGCTACTTCCTTAGGTAACTTTGGTGGTGAGATTGCATGTTCAAGTATAAATTGTTCATGTATAAACTGTTCATGTGTAATTGAAAAAGACAATATAATGAATGCCATAACCAGACCAGGTAAAATAATTGTAGAAAGGTTAAAACAATGAAAGCAATACTTTAATTTTGTCTTTGTGTAGTCAGTTCTCTGCATTCTCTACAGAGTAAAAGAAAGGTTGCATTCTTTAGAGACTGAAATATTTTTTAAGTTTTAAATTAATCTTGGCCATAAACAAAATCCTTCCACTAAAAAGAATTGTTTATACTTCATATCTACATACACTGTCTTGTCATAATGGTTAGTGTAACTGCAGCAGCCCCCATCCCATTTTCTATTGCACAAGGGAGAAAATTTGGATCTAAAAGCAAAATCCAGATTGGATAGAGCAAAGCTTTTATTTATTTCACATAATTCAACCTGTGTGTATTACTCTTCAGTCTTACAATAGTGTTGCATTATATCCAGTCATCATACTCTATAAGAATACTTTCTAGGAACCAAAAAATAATATTTATTGACTTTGCTCATTTGGCCTGTCTCCAAATGTTCCATTTTCTTTACTCTGGAAAACTCATTCCTGTGTAACTTTGAGTACTTTCTAGTGGAGAGCTATGTTGGCTTTGCAGTTTGTCAGCACTAAATGAGGGTGTAGATTAGTTTTTTAATTAAAATAGAAGACACAGCTGGTGCTGTGGCATTCGGGGTGTGGTTTCCTCTCATCAGCAATTTCCTCAGAGTTACTTTTGAGATTTTCCCAGCCTGGGACTCCAGAAGGAGATACTGCATTGGGTCTGAGGGTCACAGGTATGGATGAGACCTAAACCTTTACCAACAAAATACAGGTTGTTTGTGAAAAGGGGAATGCTGGACTGAGAGGCTGAACAGTGGGATTGGACATGGCGTTAGGTGGACTTGAAGGGAAATCCTGGCTCTGCCCGTTACTAGCTGTGTGATCGTGGATAAGTTACTGAAGTATTCGGAGTCTCAGTTTATCTGAAAAATATAAATGCTGCAGCATTGTTGTAAGAATTAGAGACCCATTCTGTGAAGTTCCAGCTATATAGTAATTACTCACTATTTTATTAGAAATATTGATAATAGCATATGATGTGCTAAATTTCTTCTCAAGTTGAAATTTTCCTACTTTGTTTTCATTTTGTTAAGGAAAAAAAAAATCATTTCTGTTTTTCTTTTCTCTGTTTAAACCTTGAGCATAGACAATTATATCCTTTAGAGTGTAACTTGCTTATAGCTTCTCTGATGTTGTATTAAAACAGCTATTTTTGATGCCTCTGAGTTTCCTTCCTCTGTGTGGGTATCAACCAGGGAGTTAGTCAGTGTGGCTGCCATAATGTGATGTAACTACCTGTTTTGTTTAGGACCAAGGCTGTCATTTGATGGCAATGCCACATTTACGAACATTTTCATTCGCTTCTTTGGTGAAGATGTGTGACAGCTAATTCCATGTTTATTCATCTCAACAAAATAGTTGTTTTCAGTTTGTAACAAGCTGACCTTTATGCTCTATATAAAGTGAAAACTGGACATTGTTAGTTTTGAGATTTGTTCTGTTTGAGATTGCATAGGTAAAAAGATGAGCAATACAGTGACTTTTTTAAAAACCACAAAAGTACAGTAATTTCATTGTCCTTTGTGAGAAATGAAGAGAAGCGTTGTCAGGAGACTAAAATGAATCTTAGGGTACTAGATGGAAGAAAACAAAACAAAACAAAAACCTCCCACTGGCTATAAAAACAAAACCTACAAATACAAAATATTCACAGCGGCATTCCCCAATGGCTAGAGCTTTTCACTTGGTTGGACAAACCAATAAAACCTGTTGAAAATAAGGCAAGATATTTTATGCCTACACATATTTGGGTGATAAAAGATAGTGAAACTCCCTCTTTCAAACTCATTTTAAACCCACAAAAGGAAAACCTTCAAATTATTTCAGCCCCTAACTTGACTATATTGGTTGTTCAACATTAGGAGGTTTCTATTTTTCCCCTGTCCATTATTACGTCTTATTGTTTGTATTTTCTTTGTGACCACTAATGCTGTTTGATGACAGGTTTCAGAGCTGACTTACATGATCCTGTCCACAGCCTGCAGCCTTCATTCTGCTACAGAAGATTATTTCTTGTTATTCTTAGTTTCCCTTGGTCTGTAGATGGACTATAGTGTGGTAGCTGCTACTTCATCGGTCCTGTGTTTTTTTTTTTTCTCTTTTTCTTTTTCACAGAACTTATTAAGTTCTGAGGAACGCTTCAGGGCTTTCCCTGTATACGAAAACAGATTGATCCTTTGCAAAACATACTTGGTTTTCAAGGAATTTTTACCTCATTGTTCACTATATGAAACTAATTTGTATTGAACATTTCTCAGGGATCAAGCTCAAATGCCTTCATGGATCAGGCAGGTAACAAATTTGTGAGGTGGGAAGGCAGTAACATGGATAAAAATAAGGATGTGTGGAGTCTGGGGTAACAGAATGGTATGTGACTTCTGTAAATATATGTAAGTAAAATTTTTAAAAAATTGGTTAGGCACAATATCTCCATGTGGTCAAATTATTAATGACACATAATGTCTCAATTTAATTCCTCAGTCAGATACTATAAGAAAGATTTTTTAAAATTCCCATTTTACAGGTTAGAAAGTTGAGCCTCAGAGAATTTAGATAATTTGTCCAAGGCTACAGTAAAGTTTAGAGATTTAAAATCATATCCTCTGGGTCCAAATTTCATGTTAATTTCCTCAATATGGTGTTACTTCCATAGCCTTGAATACACTCAGAAATTGATAAAACAACTCATTTATCCAAAAATTATTAGCTGATAGGGGATTTTCTAAGTACTGGAGAGGAAGTAGGGAATCAACCAAAAGAAAAAAAAATTCTGCTTTCATGGAGTTTATATTCTAGCAAGGGAAAAGTCAACAAAAAATGTCAGCATGCAATATAATTTTTTATTATTCAAAGATTTAGAAAAAAATAAAACTGGGAAAGGGAATAGAGAGTGTTGGGAGAATCCATGTAAAAAGGCTGGATGAGGAAGGCTTCACTGAGAATGTGACATTTGAGTGAAGACCTGAAGCAGGTGAAGGCATGCAACCGTGAATGTCTGCCTGTGGCTAGTGTATTCTAGGTGGAAGGAACAAGTGCAAACACCTTGAGGTGAAAGTGTGCCAACTACATCCTTGAATATTGGAAATGGGAGGATGAGAAATCCCTGCTACCAAGGAGGAAGAACATCAAAGAGGCCAGTGGGGCTGGAGTGGAGTAGTGAGGGGAGAGCAGTAAGAGGTGGGGGCAGAGAGGTAATGGGCCAGAGGGAGGAGGGCCAGATAAATCACTAGCAAGTCTGCTTTTCACTCTGAGTGGGATGGAAAGCCACTGGGGGATTTTGAGCAGAGGAGTGATATAATCTGACTTAGGTTTTATAAGAATCTCTCTGGTTGCCATGTTAAGAGAAGACTATAGGAAGCAATTGGAAAATAAGAGTTTAGAGATGAAACTGGCTTGGACCCTGGTGATTAATGAAGTCAGTGAGAACTCATGGGAATCTGTAAATGTTTGGAAGGTACAACTGGAAGATTTGCTGATAGATAAGGGGTGAGAAACAGAGGGGAGCCAATGAGAACTCTAAGATTTTGGTTTGAGCAACTGGAAGACTGGCCTTGCCATTGACAGTGGTATGCAGAGTTGATGGGGAGCAGGTTTGGAAGGCCCATCAGATACTCAGTTTCAGGTAGGTTAGGTAGGATAGAGAGGCCTCTTAGATATTTGAGTGGTGAAGACAGTTGGATATACATATGTGGAGTTCAGGAGAAGAGATGGGGGCTGCAAATACAAATTTGGGAGATACCAACTATATAAATGGCATTTAAAGCCATGAAACTGGATGAGATCACCAAGAAAGTGGGTATAGATAGTGAAGAGCAGTTTCCAAGGACTGAGCCTGGGGCGTTCCCAAGTCAACCTGCTTAGCTTTAACGTAGAGGAAGTGATGGCAGCTGTGTTCAGTCTGTAGATTTCTAGAATTTCTTAGTGAAGCATTCCTTTTATAATTTTCTTAAGACATTCTTTAATCCCAATAGTGTTTTTCTTTGCCTTAACGTCTATTTTGTTCAAAATTAATCCTATATCAGCTTCCTCTGGTTCGTACTGGATAACATAACTTTTAAGAAAGCTTTCTATGTTTGATAAAGTATGTTTCAGGTTTTCCTTCTAAAACAATGTAGCTAGATTTTTAAAAATTAATTCATTTATAAAATACTGTTTGTTTCCTTTGAGTCAATTTACTTGTTTTTTTTAACATCTTTATTGGAGTATAATTTCTTTACAAGGTTGTGTTAGTTTCTGCTGTATAACAAAGTGAATCAGCTATACATATACATATATCCCCATATCCCCTCCCTCTTGCATCTCCCTCCCTCCCACACTCCCAATCCCACCCCGCTAGGTGGTCACAAAGCACTGAGATGATCTCCCCGTGGGATGCAGTTGCTTCCCACTAGCTATCTATTTTACATTTGGTAGTGTATATATGTCCATGCCACTCTCTCACTTCGTCCCAGCTTACCCTTCTCCCTTCCCGTGTCCTCAAGTCAATTCTCTATATCTGCGTCTTTATTCCTGTCCTGCCCTTAGGTTCATTAGAACCATTTTTTTTTTTTTAGATTGCAGATATATGTGTTAGCATACGGTATTTGTTTTTCTCTTTCTGACTTACCTCACTCTGTATGACAGACTCTAGGTCCATCCACCTCACTACAAATAACTCAATTTCGTTTCTTTTTATGGCTGAGTAATATCCCATTGAATATATGTGCCACATTTTCTTTTTCTTTTTCTTTTTTTAACATCTTTATTGGAGTATAATTGCTTTACAATGGTGTGGTAGTTTCTGCTTTATAACAAAGTGAATCAGTTATACATATACATATATCCCCATATCCCCTCCCTCTTGCATCTCCCTCCCTCCCACACTCCCTATCCCACCCCTCTAGGTGGTCACAAAGCACCGAGCTGATCTCCCTATGCTATGCGGCTGCTTCCCACTAGCCATCTATTTTACATTTGGTAGTGTATATATGTCCATGCCACTCTCTGTTTGTCCCAGCTTACCCTTCCCCCTCCCTGTGTCCTCAAGTCCATTCTCTATTAGGTCTGCGTCTTTATTCCCGTCTTGCCCCTAGGTTCTTCATGACCATTTTTTTTTTTTTTTTAGATTCCATATATATGTGTTAGCATAAGGTATTTGTTTTTCTCTTTCTGACTTACTTCACTCTGTATGACAGACTCTAGGTCCATCCATCTCAACTACAAATAACTCAATTTCGTTTCTTTTTATGGCTGAGTAATATCCCATTGTATATATGTGCCACATTTTCTTTATCCACTCATCTGTTGATGGACACTTAGGTTGCTTCCACGTCCTGGCTATTGTAAATAGTGCTGCAATGAACATTGTGGTTTATGACCCTTTTTGAATTATGGTTTTCTCAGGGTATATGCCCAGTAGTGGGATTGCTGCATCATATGGTAGTTCTATTTTTAGTTTTTGAAGGAACCTCCATACTGTTCTCCATAGTGGCTGTATAAATTTATATTCCCACCAACAGTGCAAGAGGATTCCATTTTCTCCACACCCTTTCCAGTGTTTATTGTTTGTAGATTTTTTGATGATGACCATTCTGACTGGTGTGAGGTGATACCTCACTGTAGGTTTGATTTGCAATTCTCTAATGATTAGTGATGTTGAACATCCTTTCATGTGTTTGTTGGCAATCTGTATATCTTTGGAGAAATGTCTGTTTAGGTCTTCAGCCCATTTTTGGATTGGGTTGTTTGTTTTTTTGATATTGAGCTGCATGAGCTGCTTGTATATTGTGGAGGTTAATCCTTTGTCAGTTACTTCATTTGTAAATATTTTCTCCCATTCTGAGGGTTGTCTTTATGTCTTGTTTATGGTTTCCTTTGCTGTGAAAAAGCTTTGAAGTTTCATTAGGTCACATTTGTTTCTTTTTCTTTATATTTCCATTTCTCTAGGAGGTGTGTCAAAAAGGATCTTGCTGTGATTTATGCCAAAGAGTGTTCTACCTATGTTTTCCTCTATGAGTTTTATAGTGCCTGGCCTTACATTTAGGTCTTTAATCTGTTTTGAGTTTATTTTTGTGTATGGTGTTAGGGAGTGTTCTAATTTCATTCTTTTATATGTAGCTCTCCAATTTTCCCAGCACCACTTATTGAAGAGACTGTCTTTTCTCCAGTGTATATTCTTGCCTCCTTTGTCATAGATTAGTTGACCATAGGTGCATGGGTTTACCTCTGGGCTTTCTATCTTCTTCCATTGTCTATATTTCTGTTTTTGTGCCAGTACCATGCTGTCTTGATTACTACAGCTTTGTATTATAGTCTGAAGTCAGGGAGCCTGATTCCTCCAGCTCCATTTTTCAAGATTGCTTTGGCTATTCAGGGTCTTTTGTGTTTCCATACAAATTGTGAAATTTTTTGTTCTAGTTCTGTGAAAAATGCCAGTGGTCATTTGATAGGGATTGCACTGAATCTGTAGATTGCTTTGGGTAGTATAGTCATTTTCACAATGTTGATTCTTCCAATCCAAGAACATGGTATATCTCTCCATCTGTTTGTATCTTTAATTTCTTTTGTCAGTGTCTCATAGTTTTCTGCATGCAGGTCTTTTGCCTCCTTAAGTAGGTTTATTCCTAGGTATTCTTTTTGTTGCAATGGTAAATGGGAGCGTTTCCTTAATATCTCTTTCAGATTTTTCATCCTTAGTGTATAGGAATGCAAGGCATTTCTGTGCATTAATTTTGTATCCTGCTACTCTACCAAATTCATTGATTATTTCTAGTAGTTTTCTGGTGGCATCTTTAGAATTCTCTACGTATAGTATCATGTCATCTGCAAACAGTGACAGTTCTACTTCTTCTTTTCCAATTTGGATTCCGTTTATTTCTTTTCCTTCTCTGATTGCTGTGGCTAAAACTTCCAAAACTATGTTGAATAATAGTGGTGAGAGTGGTCAACCTTGTCTTGTTCCTGATCTTAGAGGAAATGGTTTCAGTTTTTCCCATTGAGAATGATGTTGGCTGTGAGTTTGCCATGTATGGCCTTTATTATGTTGAGGTAAGTTCCCTCTATGCCTACTTTTTGGAGAGTTTTTATCCTAAATTGGTGTTGAATTTTGTCAAAAGCTTTTTCTGCATCTAGTGAGCTTATCATATGGTTTTTATCCTTCAGTTTTTTAATATGGTGTATCACATTGATTGATTTGCATATATTGAAGAATCCTTGCATTCCTGGGATAAACCCCACTTGATCATGGTGTATGATCCTTTTAATGTGCTGTTGGATTCTGTTTGCTAGTGTTTTGTTGAGGATTTTTGCATCTGTGTTCATCAGTGATATTGGCCTGTACTTTTCTTTTTTTGGAACATCTTTGTCTGGTTTTGGTATCAGGGTGATGGTGGCCTTGTAGAATGAGTTTGGGAGTGTTCCTCCCTCTGCTATATTTTGGAAGATCTTAAGAAGGATAGGTGTCAGCTCTTCTCTAAATGTTTGATAGAATTCTCCTGTGAAGCCATCTGGTCCTGGGCTTCTGTTTGTTGGAAGATTTATAATCACACTTTCAATTTCAGTGCTTGTAATTGGTCTGTTTATATTTTCTATTTCTTCCTGGTTCAGTTTTGGAATGTTGTGCTTTTCTAAGAATTTGTCCATTTCTTCCGGGTTGTCCATTTTATTGGCATACAGTTGCTTGTAGTAATCTGTCATGATCCCTTGTATTTCTGCAGTGTCAGTTGTTACTTCTCCTTTTTCATTTCTAATTCTATTGATTTGAGTCTTCTCCCTTTTTTTCTTGATGAGTCTGGCTAATGGTTTATCAATTTTGTTTATGTTCTCAAAGAACCAGCTTTTAGTTTTATTGATCTTTGCTATTGTTTCCTTCATTTCTTTTTCATTTATTTCTGATCTGATCTTTATGCTTTCTTTCCTTCTGCTAACTTTGGGTTTTCTTGTTCCTTTTTAAAGAGCTCATTCATGTGATAATTTTATGTTATTTTTTGAATTTTATTTTATTTATTTTTTATATAGCAGGTTCTTATTAGTTATCTATTTTATAAATATTAATGTATATATGTCAATCCCAATATCCCAATTCATCCCACCACCACCACCCCCGCTACTTTCCTCCTTTGGTGTCCATATGTTTGTTCTCTACATCTGTGTGTCTATTTCTGCCCTGCAAACCAGTTCATCTGTACCACATTTCTAGGTCCCACATATATGCGTTAATATACAATACTTGTTTTTCTGACTTACTTCACTCTGTATGAGAGTCTCTAGATCCATCCACGTCTCTACAAAAGACCCAGTTTCATTCCTTTTTATGGCTACATAATATTCCATTGTATATATGTACCATATCTTCTTGATACATTTTCTGTTGATGGGCATTTAGGTTGCTCCCATGACCTGGCTATTGTAAATAGTGCTACAATGAACACTGGGGTGTATGTGTTTTTGAATTTTGGTTTTCTTTGGGTATATGCCCAGTAGTGGGATTGCTGGGTCATATGGTAATTCTCTTTTTAGTTTTTTAAGGAACCTCCATACTGTTCTCCATAGTGGCTGTATCAATTTATATTCCCACCAACAGGGCAAGAGGGTTCCCTTTTCTCCACACCCTCTCCAGCATTTGTTGTTTGTAGATTTTCTGATGATGCCCATTCTAACTGGTGTGAGGTGATACCTCATTGTAGTTTTGATTTGCATTTCTCTTATAATTAGTGATGTTGAGCAGATTTTAGGTGCTTCTTAGCGATATCTGTGTCTTCTTTGAAGAAATGTCTATTTAGGTCTTATCCCCATATCTTGATTGGGTTGTTTGTTTTTTAATATCGAGCTGCATGAGCTGTTTATATATTTTAGAGATTAATCCTTTGCCCATTGTTTCATTTGCAAATATTTTCTCCCATTCTGAGGGTTGTCTTTTTGTCTTGTTTGTATTTTCCTTTGCTTTGCAAAAGCTTTTAAGTTTCATTAGGTTCCATTTGTTTATTTTTTTTAATTTGCTTTACTCTAGGATGTGGATCAAAAAAGATCTTGCTTTGAGTTATGTCAAAGAGTGCTGTTCCTATGTTTTCCTGTAAGAGTGTTATAGTCTCCGGTCTTACATTTAAGTCTCTAATCCATTTTTTTTTTTTTAATAAATTAATTTATTTATTTTTGGCTGTGTTGGGTCTTTGTTTCTGTGTGAGGACTTTCTCTAGTTGCGGCGAGCGGGGGCCACTCTTCATCACAGTGTGCAGACCTCTCACTATCGCGGCCTCTCTTGTTGCGGAGCACGGGCTCCAGACACGCAGGCTCAGTAGTTGTGGCTCACGGGCCCAGTTGCTCCGTGGCATGTGGGATCTTCCCAAACTAGGGCTCGAACCTATGTCCCTTGCACCGGCAGGCGGATTCTCAACCGCTGCACCACCAGGGAAGCCCCCCTCTAATCCATTTTGAGTTTATTTTTGTGTACGGTGTAAGGGAGTGTTCTAATTTCATTCTTTTACATGTAGCTGTCCAGTTTTCCCAGCACCACTTATTGAAGAGACTGTCTTTTCTCCATTATATATCCTTGCCTCCTTTGTCATTGATTAGTTGACCATACATGCGTGGGTTTATGTCTGGGCTTTCTCTCCTGTTCCATTGATCTATATTTCTGTTTTTGTGTCACTACTATATTGTCTTGATTACTGTAGCTTTGTAGTATAGTCTGAAGTCAGGGAGTATGATTCCTCCAGCTCCGTTTTTTTTCCCTCAAGACTGCTTTAGCTATTCGGGGTCTTTTGTGTCTCCATACAAATTTTAAGATTTTTTGTTCTAGTTCTGTAAAAAATGCCATTGGTAGTTTGATAGGGATTGCATTGAATCTGTAGATTGCTTTGGGTAATATAGTCATTTTCACAAAATTGATTCTTCCAATATTAGAACATGGTATATCTCTCCACCTGTGTCATCTTTGATTTCTTTCATCAGTGTCTTACAGTTTTCTGAGTACAGGTCTTTTACCTCCTTAGGTAGGTTTATTCCTAGATATTTTAATCTTTTTGTTGCAATCGTGAATGGGATTGTTTCCTTAATTTCTCTTTCTGATATTTCGTTGTCAGTGTATAGGAATGCAAGGGATTTTTGTGCATTAATTTTGTATCCTGCAACTTTACCAAATTCATTGATTAGCTCTAGTAGTTTTCTGGTCGTGTCTTTAGGATTCTCTATGTATAGTATCATGTCATTTGCAAACAGTGACCATTTTTGTTTTCCAATTTGTATTCCTTTTCTTTTTCTTCTCTGATTGCCATGGCTAGGACTTCCAAAACTATGTTGAATAATGTGGCGAGAGTGGGCATCCTTGTGTTGTTTCTGATCTTAGAGAAAATGCTTTCAGTTTTTCACCATTGAGAATGATGTTTGCTGTGGGTTTGTCATATATGGCCTTTATTATGTTGAGGTAGGTTCCCTCTATGCCCACTTTCTGGAGAGTTTTCATCCTAAATTGGTGTTGAATTTTGTCAAAAGCTTTTTCTGCATCTATTGAGATGATCATATGGTTTTTATTCTTCAGTTTGTTAATATGGTGTATCACATTGATTGATTTGCATATATTGAAGAATGCTTGCATCCCTGGGATAAAGCCCACTTGATCATGGTGTATGAACCCTTTAATGTGTTGTTGGATTCTGTTTGCTAGCGTTTTGTCGAGGATTTTTGCATCTATATTCATCAGTGATATTGGTCTGTAATTTTCTTTTTTGTAGTATCTTTGTCTAGTTTTGGCATCAGGGTGATGGTGGCCTCATAGAATGAGTTTGGGAGTGTCGCTTCCTCTGCAGTTCTTTTGGAAGAGTTTGTGAAAGATGGGTGTTAGCTCTTCTCTAAATGTTTGATAGAATTCACCTGTGAAGCCATCTGGTCCTGCACTTTTGTTTGTTGGAAGATTTTTAATCACAGTTGCAATTTCATTACTTGTGATTGGTCTGTTCATATTTTCCATTTCTTCCTGGTTCAGTCTTGGAAGGTTATACCTTTCTAAGTGTTTGTCCATTTTTTCCAGGTTGTCCATTTTATTGGCATATAATTGCTTGTAGTAGTCTCTTATGATGCTTTGTATTTCTGGGGTGTCTGTTGTAACTTCTCCATTTTCATTTCTAATTTTATTGATTTGAGTCCTCTCCCTCTTTTTCTTGAAGAGTCTGGCTAAAGGTTTGTCAATTTTGTTTATCTTCTCAAAGAACCAGCTCTTAGTTTTATTGATCTTTGCTATTGTTTCCTTCATTTCTTTTTCATTTATTTCTGATCTGAACTTTATGATTTCTTTCCTTCTGCTAACTTTGGGGGGTTTTTTGTTCTTTAATTGTTTTAGGTGTAAGGTTAGGTTGTTTATTTGAGATGTTTGTTGTTTCTTGAGGTAGGATTATATTGCTTTAAACTTCCCTCTTAGAACTGCTTTTGCTGCATCCCATAGGTGTTGGGTCATCGTGTTTTCATTGTCTTTTGCTTCTTGGTATTTTTTGATCTCCTCTTTGATTTCTTCAGTGATTTCTTGGTTATTTAGTAGTGTATTGTTTAGCCTCCATGTGTTTGTATTTTTTTACAATTTTTCAGTTGTTTTCCCTGTAATTGATATCTAGTCTCATAGCATTGTGGTTGGAAAAGATACTTAATATGGTTTCAGTTTTCTTGTATTTACCAAGGCTTGATTCGTGACCCAAGATATGATCTATCCTGGAGACTGTTCCATGAGTACTTGAGAAGAAAGTGTATTCTGTTGTTTTTGGATGGAATGTGCTATAAATATCAGTTAAGTCCATCTTGTTTAATGTATCATTTAAAGCTTGTGTTTCCTTATTTATTTTCATTTTGGATGATCTGTCCATTGGTGAAAGTGTGGTGTTAAAGTCCCCTGCTATGATTGTGTTACTATAAATTTCCCCTTTTCTGGCTGTTAGCATTTGCATTTTGTACTGAGGTTCTCCTATGTTGGACCCATAAATATTTACAATTGTTATATCTTCTTCTTGGATTGATCCCTTGATCATTATGTAGTGTCCTTCTTTGTCTCTTGTAATAGTCTTTGTTTGAAAGTCTATTTTGTCTGAGATAAGAATTGTTACTCTAGCTTTCTTTTGATTTCCATTTTCATGGAATATCTTTTTCCATCCCCTCACTTTCAGTCTGTATGTGTCGCTAGGTCTGAAGTGGGTCTCTTGTAGTCAGCATATATATGGGTCTTGTTTTTGTGTCCATTCAGCCAGTCTGTGCCTTTTAGTTGGAGCATTTGATCCATTTACATTTAAGGTAATTATCGATATGTATGTTCCTATTACCATTTTCTTAATTGTTTTGGGTTTGTTATTTTAGGTCTTTTCCTTCTCTTGTGTTTCCTGCCTAGAGAAATTCCTTTAGGATTGTTGTAAAGCTGGTTTGGTGGTGCTGAATTCTCTTAGTTTTTGCTTGTCTGTAAAGTTTTTAATTTTTCTGTTGAATCTGAATGATATCTTTGCTGGCAGAGTAATCTTGGCTGTAGGTTTTTCCCTTTTATCACTTTAAATATGTCCTGCCTCTCCCTTCTGGCTTGCAGACTTCTGCTGAAAGATCAGCTGTCAACCTTATGGGGATTCCGTTGTATATCATTTGTTGTTTTTCTGTTGCTGCTTTTAATAATTTTTTTTTGTATTTAATTTTTGATAGTTTGATATGTGTCTTGGCATGTTTCTCCTTGGGTTTATCCTGTATGGGACACTCTGCACCCCCTGGACTTGATTGACTGTTTCCTTTCCCATATTAGGGAAGTTTTCCACTATAATCTCTTCACATATTTTCTCAGTCCCTTTCTTTTTCTCTTCTTCTGGGACCCCTAATATTTGAATGTTGGTGCATTTAGTGTTGTCCCAGAGGTCTCTGAGATTGTTCTTAGTTCTTTTCATTCTTTTTTCTTTATTCTGCTCTGTGGTAGTTATTTCCACTATTTTATCTTCCAGGTCACTTATCTGTTCTTCTGACTCAGTTATTCTGCTATTGATTCCTTCTAGAGAATTTTAAATTTCATTTATTGTGTTGTTCATCATTGCTTGTTGCTGTTTAGTTTTTCTAGATACTTGTTAAAAGTTTCTTGTATTTTCTCTATTTTATTTCCAAGATTTTGGATCATCTTTACTATCATCACTCTGAATTCTTTTTTCAGGTAGACTGCCTATTTCCTCTTCATTTGTTTTGTCTGGTGGGTTTTACCTTGCTCCTTCATCTGCTGTGTGTTTCTCTCTCTTCTCATTTTGCTTAACTTCCTGTGTTTGGGGGTCTCCTCTTCGCAGGCTGCAGGTTTGTAGTTCCTGTTGTTTTTGGTGTCTGACACCAGTGGCTAAGTTTGGTTCAGTGGGTTGTGTAGGCTTCCTGGTGGAGGAGACTGGTGCCTATGTTCTGGTGGTTGGGGCTGGATCTTGTCTTTCTGGTAGGCTGGGCTGTGTCCAGTGGTGTGTTTTGGGGTGTCTGTGATCTTATTATGATTTTAGGCAGCCTCTCTGTTAATGCATGGGGTTGTGTTCCTGTCTTGTTTTTTGTTTGGCATGGGGCGTCCAGCACTGGAGCTTGCTGGCCATTGGGGGGAGCTGGGTCTTAGTGTTGAGATGGAATTCTCTGGGAGAGCTCTCACCTATTGATATTACGTGGGGCTGGGCTGTCTCTGGTGGTCCAATGTCCTGAACTCAGGTCTCTCACCTCAGAGGCCCTGGCTTGACACCAGGCCACAGCACCAAGTCTCTGGCCACATGGCTCAGAAGAAAAGGGAGAAAAAAAGAAAGAAAAAAAAAGAAAAATAAAATAATAAAAATAAAAATATTAATTACTTTTAAATTTTTATTTTAATGAAAAAGAGCAACCAAACCAATAAATAAATCTACTAGTGATAACAAGTGCTAAAGGCTATACTAAGATAAACATAAAAATTTGAAACAAGTCAGTTGCAGACAGCAAACCCCAAGTCTACAGTTGCTCCCAAAGTCCACCACCTCACTTTTGGGTTGATTCGTTGTCGCTTCAGGTATTCCACAGGTGCAGGATACATCAAGTTGATTGTGGGTGTTTAATCCACTGCTCTTGAGGCTGCTGGGAGAGATTTCCCTTTCTCTTCTTTGTTTGCACAGCTCCTGGGGTTCAGCTTTGGTTTTGGCCCTAGCTCTGCATGTAGGTTGCCCTCAAGCTTTTGTTCCCACCCAGACAGGAGGGGGTTAAAGCAGCGGCTGATTAGGGGGCTCTGGCTCACTCATGCTGTGGGGAGGGAGCGGAACAGTAGTTATAACTGGAATGCAGGGCAAGCCTGCAGCAGCAGAGGTCAGCGTGACATTGCAACAGTCTGAGGCATGCTGTGTGTTTTCCTGGGGAAGTTGTCCCTGTGTCAAGGGACCCTGGCAGTGGCAGGCTACACAGGTTCCTGGGGGATGGGGGTTTGTGGATAGTGACCTGTGCTTGCACACAGGATTCTTGGTGGCTGCAGTAGCAGCGTTAGCATTTCATGCCTGTCTCTGGTGTCCTAGCTGATAGACTCAGCTTCCTCCCTCCCATCTCTGGAGCTCATTTAGGCGGTGCTCTGCCTTCTGTGGGCGGACAGGGAAGGAATCCCCTCTCCTCGTGCACCCTGAAACAATGGTCTCTTGCCTGTTAGGCAGGTCCAGACTTTTTCCCCAACTCCCTTCTGGCTAGCTGTGGTGCCCTAGCCCCCTTCAGGCCGCCTTCAGGCTGTGTTCACGCAACTAACCCCAGTCCTCTCCCTGGGATCTGATCTCTGAAGCCTGAGCCTCAGCTCCCAGCCCCCGCCCATCCCGGCGGGTGAGCAGAGAAGCCTTTCAGGCTGGTGAGTGCTGGTCAGCACTGATCCTCTGTGCGGGAGTCTCTCTGCTTTGCCCTCTGCACCCCTGTTGCTGCGCTCTCCTCCGTGGCTCTTAAGCTTACCACCGTCCCCACCCCAAGTCTCCACCAGTGAAGGGGCTTCCTAGTGTGTGGAAACCTTTCCTCCTTCACAGCTCCCTTCCACTGGTGAGGGTCCTGTCCTTATCCTTTTGTCTCTGTTTTTTCTTTTTTCTTTTGCCCTACCCAGGTACTTGGGGAGGTTCTTGCCTTTTGGGAAGTCTGAGGTCTTCTGCCAGCGTTCAGTAGGTGTTCTGTAGGAGTTGTTCCACATGTAGATATATTTCTGATGTATTTGTGGGGAGGAAGGTGATCTCCACGTCTTATTCCTCCGCCATCTTGATGGTCCCCCCAAGTCAATTTACTTTTGAATTGAAATCCCCATCCAGCTGCCCTGGTGAGGACTCGAACTTCCTTTAGCCTTAGAGACTTGCCCTCTCTTCCACGTCTTTTATATTAGCATTCTGGGGTTTTATGTAGTGCCGCAGTGTACGTGGGTGATTTGGTGGTTATCAGTTATCAGTCTGTATGGGTTCTCATGGAGATGTGGTCTGTGCCAGATCCCCTTTAGGTCGGCTGTGGGGGTGGGACATCCTGATGCTGTGATCTGGTCACCCTATATGGATCTCAAAGCATTCCTTTAAGTTTTTTTTTTTTTTTTTTTTTTTTTTTTTTACTGAAGTATAGTTAATTTGGAAAAGAATATTAAAAAAAAATAATGTCCTTTTAGGTCTTCATAAGTCTCTTGAGCATTTCCAGGGAATCCCAGGGAATTGGGCCTTGGTCTGCCTAAGTCCAGGACCCTCAGACCTGTTTCTTTGACATTCTTTGGGGTGAGAAGTTGACCTTTCTTTAGTTTGAGGAAAAGTTCTCTCTTCCTCTTTCTTCTTTCAAATCAGTTTTTCTTTCTCTGAGGCTGGGACTTTAGGAAAACAAATGTGTAGAATTTTTGCAGGCAACTTTTGCTCTTTTTTCCTTGCCAGGTGTGTGTCTCCACCCAGAAACAATGAGAGACAGAGCCTGTTACATAGTTAAGTACAGGAAACGAAAGGAAGGTAGCAGGAGAATAAATATTTCAAAAACAATACTCCTCCATTTGTGGCTAGATAATATTTAGTAGACTTTTGAAACAAATTCTAGACTACAGATTTAAATTTAGATTTCAGGTATTTGTTGTCTTTAAAAACAAATAAGCAAAATGGAAAGGGAAGAACAGAAAAGGAGAAAGAAAATGATAAAATTACAAGGCCAGAGGTTCTTAACCTGGATTCTGGCATTCATTACAATAGGGACTGCCTGAAATTACAAAGAGAAGTAAGTTGGTTATGTGTATTTTTGAATGTTCGTGGGGAACTATAATCTGGGTAGAGAATTTATAGTGTTCATAAAATTCTTAAAAGCAGCTGTAGTC
Organism: Eubalaena glacialis; assembly: GCF_028564815.1. Taxonomy (NCBI): domain Eukaryota; kingdom Metazoa; phylum Chordata; class Mammalia; order Artiodactyla; family Balaenidae; genus Eubalaena; species Eubalaena glacialis. The sequence goes on from NC_083719.1 coordinate 80,715,214, forward strand.
TCCAATTTCAAGGAAAAAAGTTAAAGATTATTCGTCTAAGCTGCGTTTCTTTTTTCCCCCTTTCTTTCCTTAATAGCACAAGAGGGTACTGAAAAAGAGTGCATATAAAATATGGATTATTTATAAATTACAAATTGGAAGAAATTTGACATTTTAAAAACTTAGAAACATATGCTTTTATAAATTTTGGAACCAAACCAAATATTTAAATGAGAACTTCTCTTTTAATTTTTATGGTTAAAATTTCCTATAACATTATGTATAAAAAGATTATATTAAAATTAGGGTTACTTGATTATTTCTCTCCATTATTTCTATCACTACAGAAATTTGTACAAATACATTTGTATTTGTACCATTTTTTTGTAAAACATAGATTAAAAGGGAAGTGATAACTGCATGACAACCAATACTTTTTGTTGTTGTATTTATATATACATGTTTTAAATATACATATTATATATTTCAGTTTTTCATCAGATGATTTTAATAAAGATATTTATAAGTATTTTGACTTGGACCATTATTCTTAAGATCTAGTTAAGTGAGCATATACCATATAAATGAAGTTATTAAGTATTTCTGGGACAGTATTGTTGAAAAAAATGGAAGTAAAAATTTTCCCCTTGATATAGAAATACTTGTTACAGTGAACAACTGCTGATTTAAGAGTGTATCTGAAAGGAAGAAACACTCCTTCCTGTAAAGCATACTGCATTTTGGTTGTCATGATTCTCATTGCAATACTTGGAAGCCATCCAACTCTTCTGGTTGGGTATTAAAATTCGAAGTTAATGAATAGATCCAAATATATCTGTATTCAGAGCTACTCATAGGCCTTCTAATATTCTGAACACAGCCTGTGTGCTGAATTTTTTGCTTCCTCAGAGCAAAGGTAATATTTGTCATTATGTGAATATCTTTAAACTGCCTCAAAATAAATAAAAGCCTTGTGATACAGAATTTACTATCTGTGATCATTGAAATGCTACTGGATACATGGCATTTGCTAATGTTTTAAATGTTGAGGATTTTGTCTGCTTTCCTGCTTCTTTTAAAATTTTGCCATGATTATCAGAATTGTTCTTACCTTTCTATCTGGCTCCTGTCTCTACCTTTACCTGAAACAGCCTATGTGACATATGATCCATCTTCTTTGGTTGAGGTTCCCCAAGTGAATTCTCAAAAATGAGCAACCAACTACAGAGTAGACTACAAGCATATGCCTCACCACCCAGTTTACTTGTTAGACTTGATTCCTCTGCTTTCAGTTACATAATTAATTTTGGTTATCTACTTCTCTTTTTGTATCCAACAAAGCTTTGAGTTGATCTTTTTACTTATGGACCTCACAGCTAAATCATGCACTAATAGGAGGAAAAATCAGCATGTTATAGACTACCTAGCTTCCCTAAGGGAATCTCCTCTTAATGTATTTCCCCCATTTACCTTGGCTGTCAGGAAACTCAAACATTTACCATAGTTCCAGATTAGACCTGCTGGTTTTATTACCCCCAATCCTTGATTATCTGACACATGTTTTTCATTTAGCATATGATTTATTTATTTTTTTTAAAGTGTTTTAAAAATTGTAAGGACCTCAATTACTTTTAGGATACAGATTGTAACAATAATTACTGTTGACTTGTCACCATCTCTGGAAGAGACCACAGAAGACACAGCCCTGGAGCTCAGGCCATAGAAATGACCCCCGCTTGGGGATCCACCTGTGGCTTGGTCAAGGATGAGTCTGGAATGCCAAAAGTCCAGCCCTAGAACATTCCCTCTCTCTCAGTGTCATTGGGACTTAAAGGGAATCTTGTCTGAAAATAGCAAGGACCCAGATGGAAAAGAAGATGGAACACACCCCAACTTGCTTTTGCTTAAAAGGCCATAAGACTCATTGGTGTTTATGGAAGATTCCATATGTGTGGTTCTCCTGTTTTGTGTCTTTTCCCCCTAATACAGAATTTAGGCAGACCTTGCTGGGCTAATATTGATACTTAATGATAGATTTTGTGACTCTGTGGGAGCTTTCCCCATCCCTCTTCCTGTTTCTTGCTCCATTCCTCAACCACAGATGTACTTTATCCCCTGTACTTAGGACATGAGACTGTAGCCTTTAACCGACATCATAGGTTATCTGGGGCTGAAAAGAAACACTTCCTGTTGGCTACTTTTAGCCATGGATGGAGCAGCATCCTGTCCTTCTCTTGTTCTATCTATTTTGGTCTTGCTGCTCTCAGAATTCCTGGCATGTTGACTTAATTGCAGAATTCTGTACTTCAGTTCACTTTGATACAACTCCTAGTTCTAAACTCTGGCTTACACCCTGGCCACTACTTACTTTAGTCCATTTTCTGCCAGAAGTGAGATGAGGTGGAACTTCAGCCAATATAGCTAATTATCAGGTTCTCCAGTGAAAGGTTGGATTATAAGAAGATTGAATGTGTTGGATAAAATAAGGTTTGGAATTTATATGTGGATTTCCAGTTCCATGCATTCTGTATCCTCCATGATTGTGGATAACCGCAAGCTGGCAGCATGAACACTAATGAGGTATAGGAAAATGTGAAATTAAGCTGTATCTCCTTGCCAAATTATGCCCTTTTGGTGTTTCAGTTAATCCTTATGCAGCCCAAATAATTTTTTTTTTTTCAAGGAAAGTATAAAAGCTTTAGTTACAGTAAAAGATACTGGGGGGAGAAAAGCAGAGGCTAGAAATTTTTAGGGAAAGGAATGACGAATGAAAAGCTTTTTTTTTTTCAGTTAGTAAATGAAGTGTTTGAATTTTAAAATCTTGAATAAATTGTTGCCTATTATTTTAGAGGGATCAACAAATTGTTCATCACTGAGAAGAAATAAAAGCAGTCTATAACTCTGTTTCTGGGCAGATCTGACTGGATTTGTGTAGCAGGAGCAAAGATTTTAAACAGTCTTAAGTCTGTGCAAAGGGAAGTATTTCTTCCAGTACTCTAAGGAAGAGAGTTGGGGCAGAAAATGTTTTCATCATGTGTATTATTTCTCACTGAGCCAGGTAGTAAAATGCGACTTATTAAAGCCATGTTCTCCCCAAATCTTTGTGAAATTAAGAAAACGTTGATTTAAAAGGGCAGTTTTAGAGGCATGGTGCATTAGTGGTCAACTGTCAAGTCTAAACTGCTGGTTTAACCTTTCATTACAAATTTCTTACGCGGTATCTAAGTGGCTGTAACTTTTACGTAAGTTGAGTCTTTGAAACAATCGAAGCAAACTTTTCATGATTCATCAGTTATATGACCTGTGCTTTGCTTTGATGTACAGACATCTGCTGCTGCTGCTAGTAGCTAAGTTGTGGAGAAAACATGTCTGTCTGAGAAGTTTAGAAGAAGGCAGAATTAAGCATGTCAGGGCACACTTGAGCTGTTCATATATCAAAAGATAAACCCTAATGTATTGAAATAACAAATTATTGCTAGATCAGCAGAAAACTAACTTAAATTTGTTCCTCCCCATCATGGGGATGTGTATATATGATCCAATAATGATCCGACCGTAGGTGGTCTTCATCAGTTCTTTTTTTGAAAGATGACAATAGCTTTCATCAATTCATTTTTTATTTTTTTAAGAAATCTCACATTCTCCCTCTGAATACCAGTGTTGCTTATCTCTTTGACAAATACAGTCCCGTGGCTTTAGAATACATACTCAGGCTGATAGAAGAGAAGAAAATGGGAAAAAGTGAAAAATGATTTAATAGTGGTATTCCCAGAAGCACAGACATATCTAGAAGCAGGACTCTGAACAACAGTATCTGGAGACACGAAAATGTGTGACGGCTTGATCTTGTCCTCTGCAGTTTGCATGTCCTTGATTTGCTCCATGTTTGCTGGATTTCCCCAGGAAGCAAGTCTCCAGGCTTTCATGTGTTTCCTTTCAAGTGAAAGCCGCAGGTGTGACACATTTTGAAGCTATATTAGTAAACAGACATATGCGTTGAGGATGAGGGGAGACACAGAACTGATCTTGGAGGCGACTTTCTGTCAAACTGCTGTAGTTGTTATACCAGCAGTACAAAGAGCCATCTTTAAAATCCTTTTATATATACTAGGATGGGAAAATTCCTTTCTAGTGAAGGGGAAATCGATTATGATGCTACTGATAAGAATAGCCGTAGAACAAAAGGCTCATGAAGGTAAGGGCTTATCTGTCCTCTTATACCCAATGCCTGGCATAAAGTAGGGAATTCTGTACATTTTGTTGAATGAATGTATGAATAAATGAAATGAGATCAGTGCTATATCAATTGTATTTATAGTAAATTCTAAAAATCTTACTGCTTTGCTTTCTCCAAGTCTCCTTAACTCATATTTGTTGATCTTTCGTATGAGTTAGAAGTAAATGAGTAGATCTTTTAAAATACAAAAGTTCTAAATTGTGGATAAGAACCCTTGTTCTATAGATACTAGATTTATAGATACTATCTTTAGAACAGTTAGAACTCAGGGCTCTCATACACTCATCTATATAAAAGATACAATTGTGACTGTCTTTAGGGCAATAGTATAACACAGTAGTTGTGTAGCCATTTAACAATGTGCAGTGAGGCAGAGGGGGAAACAGCCGACAATTCCTTATGTAATTTAGGTGCCTGAAAGCAGCTTTACATAAAACTGCCATATAATTCAATCAAAAGCAGTGTGCTGACTTAGTCTATCTATATAATTGCTCCGTTTCCTTTTTTCTTATTGTGCTGTTAGTCATAAACAGAACGGTTTTTGATTATCATGAAGACTATTATAAAACGTACATAGAACAATGAGGTCATTATGTGTGTCACAATTTTTGCATTTTACTTAGCAAAGTTCCTCTAAGGTTGGTTTTTCTGTTGAGGGGAATCTGAGTGATTGAGAAATTTCATTGATATTGCATCTCCTTTAAATGTTCTGTCTAGTGTTTGGGGTAACTATTCAATCCATGTCCCTTGCAGAGCCCTGTAGATGACTGTGGTGATTCACACTGATACTTGGCTCCTATAGGTGTGAGCTACTGGTGAAGAGCATTGACTTTGGTTTTGGACCCACAGACCTGATTCTGCCATTTGCTATTTGTACAACCTGGGATAGATTATTTACTTTTAAGCTTTAGTTTTATCATAGGAGAAGGTATACCTGACACAAACTTGACAGTACATACTTGATGAAGTAAAGTTGATAAACAAGGGAATACACACAACTGCCTTATCCTAAGGCTGGAATATAGTCCTCTTGTTGCCTTTTCTTATTTTTTAGAAGTATTTGTATACATATTTGTTTATAAATAATTGTTTAAACTAATGAGCCTGAACTTCTATTTAAGGATGTAGTTGTAATTCCTTTGATTAAAATGCCTTTGTGCAATTTTTCTAGCACCTATAAATAAGATTTATTTTGTGCTGTCTGCCCTCTCAAATATTGTATGAACAAATTTCCTGTGAAACACTATGATGTACTGGGCTGGCCAAAAATTTCGTTCAGGTTTTTCTATTAAGATGTTACGGAAAACCCCAAACAAACTTTTGGCCAACCCAATATTGGGAAGAGCACTGAATTTGGAGGCACATACTTCATTTCACAACCTACATGCTGAGTGACAGAGGGCAAATCATTACACATCACATAGGACCAGTTTTCCTACATGGAAATAAGGATAAAATAACTGCTCTATGTCATGCAGGGGTAGTTTTGAGGATTAAGAAATATATGTGAAACTGTATGTTAATCTCAAAGCCATAGAACAAATATAATATAATGAAAATGAAATGACTGTTAGTCTCTTCCCCATAACCAAAAAATATGATACTCTATATTTTTCTTGGAAAATATTTTCTTGATTGAAGTGCTATTCAAGTGGTATTTGGTAACAGAGGATCTTTCACCAGTTATCCAATGTTATTTCTAAGAAAAAAATTAGGAGGCTGATAAACAATAATAAAGAAATAAAAATCAATGACCATAACATCACTTGGATAATAAATACTATTACATGTACATATATATGTATGACAGTTATTTTTTTCAGAAAAATATTTTAATTTTTTCACTAAACCATGAATTAGGAAACTTTCTGTGACAATATATCCTTCAACAACCTCATTTAATAGTTGTATAATGTTTCATTGGTATATCTATACCATGTTACTAGATTTTCATTATAATGATGTTTGCAATTTTTTGTAATGATAAACAAGACTGTGATGGGCATTCTGAGAGTTAAATTGTTGTGTACGTTTAAAATTATTTTTCATAATAAAAGTTTAGAAATTGAATTGCTGGAGAAAGCATATGCATATGAATAAAACTTCTGATAAACAAAGCCAAATATCCTTCTAGAACAAAGGTATACGTAGCAAGATATGTCTCTATCAACTGAAGATTTCCGTTAAATTCCTTTGCATTTTTTGTCCTTTTTGCACTTTATTCCATTTTTCAGTGGGATATATCTTTCTTCATGAAAAAAGGTGCTAAGAAAATAGAAAAATAATTTATTCTGCCAGAGCCAGGGAGTATTAAATGCCCAGGCTTTGGTGTAGTCAAAAATTGTGGAAGAATGCATGATTTGTAAAATACTTCTATGACTCCTATAAAGGGTATAGATTCCTGGTCTGGTGAGACAATAATTGGGAGGAAAATCAGTGTTAGGTGTTTGAGTCTCCCTGAGAGAAGAACCTTCTTTCTTGCCCTCCTTGCATCTATGCTAAAGGAGCCCTCCTTGAGTGGAGAGGTGACAGAAACCTCAGGTAGGCTGGGGGAGTCAGGTGCGAAGTTCCGTGTGCTTCATGTCCCACATGGAATGTGAAGTCATGGCTGATCCTCACATTGCCTTGCAGCACAATGTGCCACATGGGCAACCGAACAGAAATGGTTGCAGGATGTGTCTAGGTGAATGGGTCTGCCACAGATGCTAAGAGTTCCCTTTCCTCCATGAGTAACAGGAGTAAATGCACATTTCTCATGGGTCCAAGTGGACTACTGCTAGGTGAGAGACAGACTTGGAGAGTCCTTGAGTTAGAGAACAAGTGAAAACAGAGTAGGGTCCTTTGTGGATTAATAATAGAGGATCTATCTCAGCAGGCATCAACATGGATAGTTGTACACTTTCCCCAAAAGTTTTGGTGACAGGTACTTAGATATAACTCACAGAAAGAAAGCAGTGATGTGCCCTGGAATTGGCTTGTACGGGGTTGTTAGCATCTCTTCCCAACTCTCTGTTAGCTGAATTTCAAGGGTAGTACCTTGAAACTAGCCAGAGTGGAAGTAATACCAACATGGAAATCATTGAACACTACAAATCAAAATATAATGCTATTTCCGAAAACTCATTGCACAATATAAGAGAATCAAAATTGACGTGTAAAAATAAGGAAGGGAAACAGACCCATCTAGGTACAATCATTACATAAATACATAAAGCCAACTGCTTTTTAAAAAATTCCTAACAAAACATTTTCCTTTCTGAGGATTTTTCTTCATGGGTTAGACTTGTTGAGGCTCTGGAAAAAAGGGTTCACTAAAGTTTGGATTGAAGAAAGAAAATTTTTTTCCTGGAAAATTACCCTGTTTAAAAAAACAAAAATAGCATTTATTGCCATAGGACCTTTGAACTTCATTGAGAGTCAAATGATATGTCAAAAGTCTGGTTATGGGTTGGTGTGAATGAACCTTCAAAATAATGCTGACAAAGGAACATTTTCACAGCTGATTTTTTGGTGATTCTTGGTTTCCTCCATCAAGATTAAGCTCATTTCTTTTCTAAAATTTCAGTTGTATTTTTCTAAAAATTCTTTGATTTTTCTTTAATTATTCCCCCAAATTTCAGTAATATGCCAAGCAGTGTTTTCTTGAAATTATTAGACTCTCCTTTTCTCTTGGCAAAAACATCTTTATTTGTGCTTAGTTATGATGAAAAAAAGACAATGTTTCTGAAGTCACTGTTTGATTCCAAGGTGTATTTGCTGCATTTGATGGAGCAGTCATGCAATAGAATGATTTTCTGATTCATCAGTTAGCTTATCATATTCTTTTTTTTAATTTTAAAATTTTGCCCTAATTTCAGATTGGCACAAAATTAGCAAGTATGATACAAAGAATTTTCAGATATCCTTCACTCACTTTCCCCAAAGTTAATTTTTACTACTTTTGCTTTCTCTGTCATTGTCTTTCTCTCTCTTTTCGTTAAGTGATTGGAAACAAATTAAGGAAATAAAGGAGTAATATAATTAAAATAAATGTAAATAAAAAATGTTTACCCTTCAAAATAGGTTATATAATGTCTGTGGAATACGTGGAACATGTATTAGACCACGTGAAAAACCTAAAAATAGCCCCAAATTGAAAGTCTTTGAATTATATAAAACTAGAAATATAAAGGAATAAATAAGCAACGCTTCTTTTTCTTTTGTTCATTAACTTGTCAAAGAAAAAACTAAAACTACAGTTAAATACCCCTTAAAATCATTTAAAAAACTATATTAACACTAATAAGTATAATAAAGTAGGAAGAGGAGATTAAAACAGAAAACCAGAAATTAATGAAGTGGAAAGTAGAACGCTACAATCCATAAATAAACAGAAGTAGTTTTTGATGAGAAAAACCTAAAACGGATAAATCACTATCTGGCAAAACCAATTAAAATAGAAGGTATATACCTGTACAGTATTAACAATGAAAAGTAGATAAAAATCACAATTGCAGAGGAGATAAAAAATACAAGTTAACTACATCAGCTAATTTTTTTGAAAATCTTAAAGATGAATTCAATTTTCTGGAATAAATGACTATTAAAATGAAAAAGTAGGAATTAAATAATGATAGACAATAAAAAGAATGAATAATCCCCAATGATTAGTGTTTAACATCTGCTATTTTCAGACTCCAATAGTAGGAGTGTTCATTTTTAGGACCAACATAGAAATATATAGCAAAACTATTAGATAAATGCATACTTTAACCTAGTAATTTTGCTTTAGAAATTCTCAGGAAATAATCAAATAAGTTTGAAAAGAAGACTGCCAAGTATGGTTTTATGTAGTTACTTTTACACACGTTTGTGAGTTTTTTCCCCATAAGAACAGATTGTCCAGTGATAGGTGATTGAAGTTCCACCGTATATCCATAACTGGAATCTATGCAGCCATTAAAGATGGTAAGTGTGGACCTAAATTGACAGACATGAAAATGTGTGCATAATGTATTCAAGGGCTCCAATAATCCTCTCTCTCACTGTGCCCTCTATATTGTCGATTCTGTCTTGGCAAACTCTTCCATATATTTGCCCCTTCCCTAAATAAATACCACTCAGAAAATCCTTGCTCTATCAAAATCTGCCCCCACTCAGCCTCCTGCCTTGGCTTCTCTCCAGCTTTTCTCACAGGTGCTCTACCCACGTAGTCACATTGCCATCAGTTGTTTGTATTCACCTCAGTTATTTTTTTTAACATCTTTATTGGAGTATAATTGCTTTACATTGTTATGTTAGTTGCTGTTGTATGACAAAGGGAATCAGCTATACATATACATACATCCCCATATCCCCTCCCTCTTGTGCATCCCTCCCACCCTCCCTATCCACCCCTCTAGGTGGTCACAAAGCACGGAGCTGATCTCCCTGTGCTATGCGGCTGCTTCCCACTAGGTATCTATTTTACATTTGGTAGTGTATATAAGTCCATGCCACTCTCTCACTTCGTGCCAGCTTACCCTTCCCCCTCCCTGTGTCCTCAAGTCCATTCTCTATGTCTGTATCTTTATTCCTGTCCTGCCCCTAGGTTCTTCAGAACCTTTTTTATTTTTTTTTAGATTCCATATATATGTGTTAACATACAGTATTTGTTTTCTCTTTCTGACTTACTCTGTATGACAGACTCGTTTATCCACCTCACTACAAATAACTCAATTTTGTTTCCTTTTATGGCTGAGTAATATTCCATTGTATATATGTGCTACATCTTCTTTTTCCATTCATCTGTCGATGGACACTTAGGTTGCTTGCATGTCCTGGGTATTGTAAATAGAACTGCAATGAACATTGTGGTACATGACTCTCCTTGAATTATGGTTTTCTCAGGATGTATGCCCAGTAGTGGGATTGCTGGGTCATATTGTAGTTCTATTTTTAGTTTTTTAAGGAAACTCCATACTGTCCTCCATAGTGGCTGTATCAATTTACATTCCCACCAACAGTGCAAGAGGGTTCCCTTTTCTCCACACCCTCTCCAGCATTTATTGTTTGTAGACTTTTTAATGATGGCCATTCTGACCGGTGTGAAGTGTTACCTCATTGTAGTTTTGATTTGCATTTCTCTAATGATTAGTGGTGTTGAGCATCCTTTCATGTGTTTGTTGCCAATCTGTATATCTTCTTTGGAGAAATGTCTATTTAGGTCTTCTGCCCATTTTTGGATTGGGTTGTTTGTTTTTTTGATGAGCTGCATGAGCTGCTTGTAAATTTTGGAGATTAATCCTTTGTCAGTTGCTTCATTTGCAAATATTTTCTCCCATTCTGAGGGTTGTCTTTTCATCTTGTTTATGGTTTCCTTTGCTGTGCAAAAACTTTTAAGTTTCATTAGGTCCCATTTGTTTATTTTTGTTTTTATTTCCATTTCTCTAGGAGCTGGGTCAAAAAGGATCTTGCTGTGATTTATGTCATAGAGTTTTCTGCTTAGGTTTTCCAGTAAGAGTTTTAGAGTGTCTGGCCTTAAATTTAGGTCTTTAATCCATTTTGAGTTTATTTTTGTGTATGGTGTTAGGGAGTGTTCTAATTTCATTCTTTTACATGTAGCTGTCCAGTTTTCCCAGCACTACTTGTTGAAGAGGCTGTCTTTTTTCTATTGTATATTCTTGCCTCTTTATCAAAAATAAGGTGACTATATGTGTGTGGGTTTATCTCTGGGCTTTCTATCCTGTTCCATTGATCTATATTTCTGTTTTGTGCTGGTACCATACTGTCTTCATGACTGTAGCTTTGTAGTATAGTCTGAAGTTGGGGAGTCTGATTCCTCCAGCTCCGTTTTTCTTTCTCAAGATTGCTTTGGTTATTCAGGGTCTTTTGTGTTTCCATACAAATTGTGAAATTCTTTGTTCCAGTTCTGTGAAAGATACCATTGGTCATTTGATAGGGATTGCATTGAATCAGTAGGTTGCTTTGGGTAGTATAGTCATTTTCACAATGTTGATTCTTCCAGTCCAAGAACATGGTGTATCTCTCCATCTGTTTGTATCATTTTTAATTTCTTTCATCAGTGTCTTACAGTTTTCTGCATACAGGGCTTTTGTCTCCGTAGGTAGCTTTATTCCTAGGTATTTTATTCTTTTTGTTGCAATTGTAAATGGGAGTGTTTCCTTAATTTCTCTTTCAGATTTTTCATCATTAGTGTATAGGGATGCAAGAGATTTCTGTGCATTAATTTTGTATCATGCTACTTTACCAAATTCATTGATTAGTTCTAGTACTTTTCTGGTAGCATCTTTAGGATTCTCTATGTATAGTATCATGTCATCTGCAAACAGTGACAGCTGTACTTCTTCTTTTCTGATTTGGATTCCTTTTATTTCTTTTTCTTCCCTGACTGCATGGCTAAAACTTCCAGAACTATAATAGTGGTGAGAGTGGGCATCCTTGTCTTTTTCTTGACTTTAGAGGAAATGGTTTCAGTTTTTCACCATTGAGAACGATGTTGGCTGTGGGTTTCATATATGGACTTTATTATGTTGAGGTAAGTTCCTTCTATGCCTACTTTCTCGAGAGTTTTTATCATAAATAGGTATTGAATTTTGTTGAAAGCCTTTTCTGCATCTATTGAGATTATCATATGGCTTTTATCCTTCAGTTTGTTAATATGGTGTATCACATTAATTGATTTGCATATATTGAAGAATCTTTGCATTCCTGGGATAATCCCAACTTGATCATGGTGTATGATCCTTTTCATGTGCTGTTGGAATCTTTTTGCTAGTATTTTGTTAAGGAATTTTGCATCTATGTTCATCAGTGATACTGGCCTATTTTTTTCTTTCTTTGTGACATCTTTGTCTGGTTTTGGTATCAGGGTGATGTTGGCCTTGTAGAATGAGTTTGGGAGTGTTCCTCTCTCTGCTCTATTTTGGAAGAGTTTGAGAAGGATATGTGTTAGCTCTTCTCTAAATGTTTGATAGAATTCGCCTGTGAAACCATGTAGTCCTGGGCTTTTGTTTGTTGGAAGATTTTTAATCACAGTCTCAATTTCAGTGCTTGTGATTTGTTTGTTTATGTTTTCTATTTCTTCCTGGTTCAGTCTCAGAGGGTTGTGCTTCTCTAAGAATTTGTCCATTTTTTTCCAGGTTGTCCATTTTATTGGCATATAGTTGCTTGTAGTAATCTCTCATGTTCCTTTGTATTTCTGCAGGGTCAGTTGTTACTTCTCCTTTTTCATTTCTAATTCTATTGATTTGAGCCTTCCCCCTTTTTTTCTTGGTGAGTCTGGCTAATGGTTTATCAATTTTGTTTATCTTAAAGAACCAGCTTTTAGTTTTATTGATCTTTGCTATTGTTTCCTTCATTTCTTTTTCATTTATTTCTGATCTGATCTTTATGATTTCTTTCCTTCTGCTAACTTTGGGTTTTATTTGTTCTTCTTTCTCTAATTGCTTTAGGTGTAAGGTTAAGTTGTTTATTTGAGATGTTTCTTGTTTCTTGAGGTAGGATTGTATTGCTATAAACTTCCCTCTCAGAACTGCTTTTGCTTCATCCCATAGGTTTTGGGCCATTGTGTTTTCATTGTCATTTGTTTCTAGGTATTTTTTGATTTCCTCTTTGATTTCTTCATTGGTCTCTTGGTTATTAAGTAGTGTATTGTTTAGCCTCCATGTGTTTGTACTTTTACAGTTTTTTTTCTGTAATTGATATATAGTCTCATAGCGTTGTTGTCAGAAAAGATGCTTGGTATGATTTCAATTTTCTTACATTTACCATGGCTTGATTTGTGACCCAGGATGTGATCTGTCCTGGAGAATGTTCCATGAACACTTGAGAAGAAAGTGTATTCTGTTGTTTTTGGATGCAATGTCCTGTAAATATCAATTAAGTCCATCTTGTTTAATGTATCATTTAAAGCTTGTGTATCTTTATTTATTTTCAGTTTGGATGATCTGTCCATTTGTGAAAGTGGGGTGTTAAAGTCCCCTACTATGACTGTGTTACTGTCGATTTTCTCTTTTAATGCTGTTAGCATTTGCCTTATGTATCGAGGTGCTCCTATGTTGGGTGTATAAATATTTACAATTGTTATATCTTCTTCTTGGATTGATCCCTTGATCATTATGTAGTGTCCCTCCTTATCTCTTGTAATAGTCTTTATTTTAAAGTCTATTTTGTCTGATATGAGAATTGCTACTCCAGCCTTCTTTTGATTTCCATTTGCATGGAATATCTTTTTCCATCCCCTCACTTTCAGTCTGTATATGTCCCTAGGTCTGATGTGGGTCTTTTGTAGACAGCATATATACAGGTCTTGTTTTTGTATCCGTTCAGACAGTCTATGTCTTTTGGTGGAAGCAGTTAATCCATTTACATTTAAGGTAATTATGTATGTTCCTATTACCATTTTCTTAATTGTTTTGGGTTTGTTTTTGTAAGTTTTTTCCTTCTCTTGTGTTTCCTGCCTAGAGAAGTTCCTTTAGCATTTGTTGTAAAGCTGATTTGGTAGTGCTGAATTCTCTTAGCTTTTGCTTGTGTGTAAAGCTTTTGATTTCTCCATCGAATCTGAATGAGATCCTTGCCGGGTAGAGTAATCTTGGTTGTAGGTTCTTTCCTTTCATTACTTTAAGTATATCATGCCACTCCCTTCTGGCTTGCAGTGTTTCTGCTGAGAGATCAGCTGTTAGCCTTATGGGGATTCCCTTGTATGTTATATGTTGTTTTTCCCTTGCTGCTTTTAATATTTTTTCTTTGTATTTAATTTTTGATAGTTTGATTAATATGTGTCTTGGTGTGTTTCTTCTTGGATTTATCCTGTATGGGACTCTCTGCACCTCCTGGACTTGATTGACTATTTCCTTTCCCATATTAGGGAAGTTTTCAGCTATAATCTCTTCAAATATTTTCTCAGTCCCTTTCTTTTTCTCTTCTTTTCAGACCCCTATAATTCGAATGTTGGTGCATTTAATGTTGTCCCAGAGGTCTCTGAGACTGTCCTCAATCCTTTTCATTCTTTTTCTTTATTCTTCTCTGTGGTAGTTATTTCCACTATTTTATCTTCCAGGTCACTTATCTGTTCTTCTGCCTCAGTTATTCTGCTATTGATTCCTTGTAGAGAATTTTCAATTTCATTTATTGTGTTTTTCATCATTGTTTGTTTGCTCTTTAGTTCTTCTAGGTCCTTGTTAAACATTCCTTGCATTTTCTTCATTCTATTTACAAGATTTTGGATCATCTCTACTATCATTACTCTGAATTCTTTTTCAGGTAGAATGCCTATTTCCTCTTCATTTGTTTGGTCAGGTGAGTTTTTGCCTTGCTCCTTCATCTGCTACATATTTCTCTGTCTTCTCATTTTGCTTAACTTATTGTGTTTGGGGTCTCCTTTTTGCTGGCTGCAGGTTTGTAATTCCCGTTGTTTTTGGTGTCTTCCCCCAGTGGGTAGGGTTAGTTCAGTGGGTTGTGTAGGCTTCCTGGTGGAGGGGTCTGGTGTCTGCGTTCTGGTGGATGAGGGTGGATCTTGTCTTTCTGGTGAGCAGGACCCTGTCTGGTGGTGTGTTTTGGGGTGTCTGTGAACTTAGTATGATTTTACCAGCTTCTCTGCTAATGGGTGGGTTTGTGTTCCTGTCTTGCTAGTTGTTTGGCATAGGGTGTCCAGCACTGGAATTTGCTTGTCGTTGAGTGGAGCTGGGTCTTAGCGTTGAGATGGAGATCTCTGGGAGAGCTCTTGCTGATTGATATTATATGGGGCCAGGAGGTTCCCAGTAGTCCAATGTCCTGAACTCTGCTCTCACACCTCAGCAGCTCAGGACTGACACCCGGCCGGAGCACCAAGACCCTGTCAGCCACATGGGAAGTTTCTTGCCTTTTGGGAAGTCTGAGGTCTTCTGCCAGCATTCAGTATGTTTTCTGTAGGAGTTGTTCCACATGTAGGTGTATTTTTGATGTATTTGTGGGGAGGAAGTTGATATCCATGTCTTACTCCTCTGCCATCTTGAAGGTCCTCCCACTTCAGTTTTTGAGTTTTAAGGGAGTATCTTTTCACTAGTGTTATTGTTGTAGCTTTTTTGTTTTTGTTTTGCTGTCCTAAGTTTGCTTTGTCTATTCTTGAGTGGTGATTTGGGGAGATTTGAAGTCTTATTTGTGGTTATCTGTAGTTCTCTCCTAACTACTAGAAATCCTGGATCAAAAAACCCAGAGGGACACTCAATATCACACTAACATATTTCTCTGGTAGTCTTGCTTTTCTACACGCTAAGATTCAACATTTCCCACAATCTCTCATCTCAGTGTTTCATTGTCCTTCCTCATTATACTTTCAGATGGTAATTTGGCTTTATTCTTAAAGGGAAAAAAGTCATCAGATGTGAAATCCCCCAATTTATCACTGACAAGCTCTATTTCCACCCCATTCTTCGTATTCCTTCTTACTATATTGGGGAACATGTCCTTTCTTTCTTCCAAAGGTTAACTTCTCCAAGTTTGTTAGATTTTTCTCAAGGATCATTGTTCCTTTGCTTACATCATCTTGCTCCTGAATCATCAGCCACTCCCACTTTAGTAGATTATGTTGTTATATCTCCAACTATATAAAAATATCTCCCTTTCCACATACCCACCACCCATGTCTCTGCTTTCTTTACAGCCATTTCACAAAAGCATGGCTGATATTCTGTGCTCATTTTCTAACTTCCTATCCACACTTTTGTTCACTACAGTTTGGGTTCTGCTATTAATATTTACTGTTAATTACTGATCTATCCCTTTCTTGTCAAGGGCATCAGTAGTCTCTTGGCTGCTGTGTTGTACATCTCACATGGGTAGTTTACTATCTTCATTGTATTTAACTCTTCACCAACATTTTAAACAACTAACATTCTGTACTACTTGTAATGTTTTCCTCATTTTGCTTACACAATATTACAAACTTGTTGTTTTCTTTCCATCACGAGGAACAGAATTCTAAGTACACTTTTTGGAGTCTTTGCTTGATGTCTAAGCTTTGGAGCATCTCATAATTCAGACATTGTCTCATTCTTCTCCTCTTTCTGCACTTGCTTTTAATAACCTTATTCGCTTACACAGATTGAGATATTGACTGTATGGTCATAAATTGCAAATTCCAAATTGGTGCCTCCAATCCAAAACTCTGAGCTCCAGACCTGGATATCTCAACTTGGATACCCAGAGACATCTCAAATTTAATATGTCAAAATATGAACATATTTCACATCTCAGAAAATAGCACCACCATCTACCTTGTCATTCAAGACAAATACTTCGGGATCATATTTGGGGTTCCCTTTTCCTTGCCCACTATATAAGTCCTGTCAACTCTACCTAAAAGATAAACCTAAATCTGTCTACTTTTCTGTGCATACTCTGTTGCCAATGTAGCAAGTGTGATCTTTCTCCTGGATGGCAGAACATCCTCCTAACTGCTCTCCCTCTTTGTACTCTTGCTCTCTTCTCCTCCTTTCTCTCCCTCAGCAGCTAGTGCAATCTCCTTAAAACCTAAATCAGATAATGTCCCTCTCTGATGAAAGTAAGTCAGTGCTTTTATTTGCTCACCTAATAATATTCCACCCTTTTCCATACTAGGTCTTTCTTGATTTGGTGTCTGTGTATATTTTATGTCATCTTGTGCCACTTTTCTTCTTGATCTTTGAGCTCCAGCAGTACTTTTTCAGTTCTGTAACCATACCCAAAATGCCTAAATTTGAGCCATATCTCCAATAATGACTAGCTTTGTGACTTTGGGCATCATCTACCTGGGTCTTGGTTTCCTTGTCAATAGAGTGGAATAATAATGGTACATGGATACTGCATAGCACTTAGTGCACATATACGTTTAGGAGGTAACTATTCTCCTGTTATTGCTGTGTTTGTTATCATTAGTTTTCTCTCTCAGGGACTCTATCAGTCAGCATTTAACCAGAGAAACAAAAGCAGGAGAAAATGTATATTAAGAGATTTATTGTAAGGAATTGGCTTATGTGATTATGGGGCTGTCTAGGCAAGTCTGAAATCCGTGAAGCAGGCAGTCATGAAGAGCAGCCTGGACTCTCAGGCAGTTGAAGCTGTACTCCAGAGGTAGAATTTGTTCTTTTCCAGAAAACTTCAGTTCTGCTCTTTCAAATGATGGAATCAGATCTGCCAAGATTACCATTTGCTTAAAGTCAGCTGATTATGAACTTTAGCCAAAAACCTTTACAGTCTCACCTCGACTGGTGTTTGATTGAATAGCCTTGCCAAGTTGACATATCACACTGTCCATCACAGGGGCTTTGAACTTGGTAGTCCCTCTGCCTGGGGATGCTCCCTGTATCGATCTTTCAAAGAGCAGTTTCTTCCCATCCTTGAATCTCGGCTTAAAGGCTGCTCTTTCAGGATTACTGAACAACAAAAAGTAGTGCCCCCACATGTAATTCTATATCTCAGCCCTTTGATATTTTCTTCATAACATTTTCTGTAATGAACTGTGGGTTTGGCGGGAATTTTTGGTTTGTTTTGATGTTGTTTTGCTTTGTCTTCCACTAGAAAGGGCTTCCAGTATTAAGGTCAAGCCATGTTATTCTTGTTTATTCCAAGTGCCCAGCATAGAACCTAAAGCACAGTTGTTACTAAAAGCATTTACAGAATTTTACAGAATGAACGTAAGAAGTAATATGAAGTAGCAAAATTAAGAAATGTTATAAGAAAGAAACTACACATGAAAGGATAATGGTTATTTTTATGTATGGTAAGAGTTTTAGGAATTTTTAGTTTTTGCTTATTTGCATTTTCACATATTTCTACAATAGGCATAAATTACCTATATTTTTGTTTGATTGTTTTTAAGTACAGTAATTGTAAAAAATCTCTACACTTAAGGAAAAGAACTAAAAGAGCATCAACTCCTACTCAGGAGAGACCATTTCTTTCTATTTATACCATAAGCATTGAATGGCTCTAAAGGAGAATTGGTTGTGAGCTTCACCAGCCAAAAGTCTTAATGGGTGAAGAAACTCTAAGGACTGATAAGATAAATGGAGGCTTATGAAATTTCAAAGCTGTTGATATGTAATGTTAATATAGAGGAATGAATAATGGAATGATGGTCTAGGCACCTGTGTTAGGTTTTATTTTTTCATGATAAAACTTGCAATAGAGAAATGCCTATCAGGAATTCATTTATAAAAATAGAGTGAAAACTCAGTGATGTGTTTGAATGTCAGCCAGTCTTTGAGTTGTTTCTGCTTTTGTTTAGCGACAAGAACTGAATTGTTCAACTGAGAGAAGCACACATATAAAGTGCTAGTTAAGTAACTAGAAAAAAGAAAGGAGATGAAACATAGAATGGACACCTGTCCAGGATAATACTTGAATGCAAGGCCTTTGCTGTAGAGTGAGGGTCCCCAGTTCTTCCATTTTTCAGTAGCAATGTAGCCTGAAATTCTATTTATTATGCTTACAGGAGACCCTTCTTAAAAATGCATATATATTAATTACCTGGGCAGGATACAAGAAACATGATATGAAAACTTATTTGTTAAATACTTAGAAATTCAGTTAGGCTCTTGAGAGAAGGAAAGCTTTTACTGAAATGTGTTTATAAGGGATACATAATTGTGAAAGACCTTGCTGGAGTCTGGGCTACTGAAGCGGGTTGCTGGGGGTGCTCAAGGAATATAAAAGAACCTGCAAGAGGAAGAGAGAGGTTAGAAATCTCCAAAAGGAGACCAACGGTGCCTTAGTCAAACTTCGATGGACTATTTTTTTTCCCACAGTTTTATTGACATAGAATTTTCTTACTCTAAAGTTAACCCACTTAAAGTGTACATTGTGTTTAGTATATTCAGAGAGTTTTACAAACATCACCATAGTCTTTTTTTTTTTTTTTTTTAAAGAGGGTTCTATAACTACATGCATTTAATTATATTTCAGTTAAGTTTTAAGTGGTTGAGGTATTCTTCTTTAGGACCTGGTATAAAAATGAGGCTATGGCTCCATCCTTGGTTCTGTGAGATGTTTGAAGTTAGGTAAAGCAATTCAGATGATTGTTGGTTTTATTAGTAAGTTTACGTCATGACAAATGTTAAAAAACCAACACATACAACTCTCCAAGAAATATGACAGTGGATTTTAATGTGAAGTACATGTAATAACCCACAGATAATCATATCAGTGAGAGACCTACAAGAGACTTGATGATCTACAACATAGGACCACGAGGCAAGGAAACATTTATTATTCTCTGGAATCTGTTCATTTAATCAGGCCATCTAGAGTAGTAGCACTTGACCTTAAAAGTGCTCAAGTAGCAAGCTCCATATTTTATTTGTTCCTTTATTTTTCTGTACAAACTCACCACATGTGTCTGCACTCTCTGTACTCCCAAGAGGAATGTTAAATCGTTAAGGTCAATGGCGGCACTTGTACTTCAAACAAGCCCACAGATGGCAGAGTCCTAGTCTAATTCCTCAGCACTGCCAATGCTGCCATATATGGTTTTCCACTTAGGTTCTTTCTGATTTAGTATTTGAGTGTCTGGGCATGGTGCTAACAACTTTCCATGGTCTCTTTAAGGAAACCAGCTTTGTAGATTATACTTGTTTTGCATGTAACTATGCATACAGCTGGCAGCCACAAGAAGGCAAGCTTAGTGAATATTCCTTCTTTATTTAATTCCTTCTGCAGGTGTCATTTCTGTGTTTTAGCCATCTGGTGTTCTGCAGAATAGAATCTCACTAGCAAAGACTTAACTCAGATACAAAAGCTCAAATAAAAATCTCATTAAAGTATTAAAAATGATCAACCTAACAAATACAATGTTTTGTTTACTTTGCATGTTGATAAAGATCTGGAGCAAAAGTAGTATTACTTGTGAGCAGACATTGGCTACAAAGGGTACATTATGAAATAATGCTTATGATAGGTTATCTTCTCTATTGTGTAAACTCTGAAAAATTGTCCATTCCAAAAAAGTATCAGACCTGAGAATCAAAAATACTGTCATTCCTTCTGCCTTCCTCTGAAAAAGGATTGGTGAGTGGGAACAACAGATTTAAAAAAAAGCCATTTTCAACCTTTTGATATAATAATGTATTAGGGTATAAGTTGAAGTGACCAGATTTTTCTGTTTTTTGAATTAAAAAAATTAAGTATGAAATAGGTCTATATGGAAGCATGGTAAATGAAGCAAGAAAGGTTTTCTCCAATTTTATTTTATATATAAAAATATAATCTACTTCACAGAGATGGGAGCAACCTGGGCTAGAATACAGGATTCAGCCCATTGTCCTTTTTTCTACTTCACTGAGCTAGAGATAAGTTAAGAAAAAATAATTTACAGAGAAAAAAGGATAAGCTTGTTATCACTAGGGGTTCAATACGGTAGAAGATAAGCAGTTAGCGGTACCTTAAACCCTCTTGCCTCAATTTCCTCATCTGTAAAATGCCCTACTTCCTAATATAGAATTAGATCATACATGTGATGTACTTATCTGAATCCCTGGAAAACTGTAAATGGCCAATAAATGTTCATTATGTTTATTATTCAGTGTCAGAATTGTGTATGAAATTTTGAGAGAAAGCTAGTCTGGTAAGTGGTTTTTTTTGTTTTTTTTGGCATCTAGTGAAAAATTGCAGTTGTATTCTGTAACCCAGCTCTATGCCTTGCTTGTTAAAATCCCTATACATATCTCTTATCAAACCCAGGATGTTTGGGTCATACATTTCCCATAAATGTAAAGGTAAATTGTAGCTCAGCCTAGTTTTATAATTCTTCTGTTAGAAAAATTGAGATCCAAAGATCCTTGTATAGTTGTTTTACTAAATCATAAAAATGCATGTAATGCCAGAGGGTAGGTTCTTCTTCCGAAAAGGACACAAATTGTAGTAATCAGCTAAGGAATATTCTGCCAATACCATTTCTTCCCTAGCATTCTTTCCTATTTAAAAGAAAGACTAAGATGTAATCATGTGTGATGGATACCATTACAAATTATATTTTCTTGTGGAAGGTTAGTGGGTTTGTAGGGCCATAAGACATACATGAGGGAAACAGATACAGAACCTAAATCTCTTCCATTCAAATGTGCAGTATGCAATAGATTATTTGAAAATGATAATTCAATAAGCTCTTTTTAAAAATATATTGAAGTATAGTTGATTTACAATGCTGTGTTAATTTCTGCTGTATGGCAAAGCAATTCATATATACATATATATACTCTTTTTCATATTCTTTTCCAATAAGTTCTTTCTTTGGGAGGCTGAATTGTGAATTCACTGGAGAAAAGTTGCTTTAGAGGGTAAAGGATTCTTGATCAAATCCCTAATCTAACACTTGTTAGTTGCTCGGACACTCTCATTGATAATTTGCAAAAAAAAAAAAAAAAATTAATTAAAAATTAAAAAATAAACCAAAAAACTCCTGCAATAATTCTCTTCCTTGTATCATATCACTGGCTAGTCTCTTTTCACCTTGATTCTGGTTTGGCCCTGTGATTTGCTTTGGCCAATGGGAGATTACCAAATAAAAGACAAGCAGAGTCTTGAAAAGCACTTATATATTGGGATTTGTTCTTTTGCTGCTCTTGGACCCTGTGAGTAAGCCCAGGCTACCCTGCTGAATAAAGATACAGTTGGCCAAGTCATCCTATTAGTCCCAGGTGACACCAAGATAATTGCCAGACATGTGAGTGAGGTTACAGACTATACTGTCCAGCCCCAGCCAAGCGAGTCCAAAAAGAACCACCCAGATGATCAAAATATATGAGTAATAATCTGTGTTTTCTGTTTTAAGTCACTTAGTTTTGAAGTAGTTTGTTATGCAGCACAAACTTATACTAGAGAAGTTATTTGATAAGCCTCAATTTCCTTGGCTATAAAGATCTTGTATACACCTTATCATGAATTGAATAGTGCCCCCTGCAATTCTTATCTATCCAGATCCTCAGAATGCAACCTTATTTGAAAATAGTCTTTGAGGATTGAGGTGAAGGATTGAGATGAAATTGTACTAGATTAGGGTTGGCCCTAAATCCAATGAGTTTCTCCTACTAGGCAAATAAAGGACATAAAGAGAAGAGAAGGTTAAGATGGAGGCAGAGATGGGACTGATGTACCTACAAGCCCAGGAATGCCAAGGATTGCAGGGCAGCCACCAGAAGCAAGGAGAGAGGCATGGAGCTGATTTCTTCCTCAGAGCCTCCGGAAGGAACCAAACCTGACAACACCTGATTTCAGACTTCTGGCCCCTAGAAACTGTGAGAAAATATACTTCTCTTGTTGTGAGCCACCAACTTTTTGGTAATTTGTCATGGCAGCCCTAGGAAAGTAATATATACACCATTGAACTCACGTGAGTATTAAATAGCATATGACTAGCAGATAGGACAGTTCTTGGCATGGAAAACTCCTCAATAAACATTACTACTATAATTATAACATTCTATTGTGAACTCCCTTAAAAACTTCTAATCCTCTTCATAACCTCAGTACCCAGTAAGGTGCCTGAGACACAGATATTTAATAAAACACTTTTTAAAAATAAACAGATGACTTAGAAATGTCTGTTTTGGGGGTGCAGGCTTTAAAGAATCCTGGAGTAGGAAGGTGGTTAGTCTCCTAAAAATGCCATGGTGCCATAGGAGCTCTACCAAGAAGCAGCTCATTTGGCCTTGGGAGCCTCCCAGAAGTCATTTCTGCTGAGGTGTGGGACTCTGGCATGTCTTCATCTCCACATACCTGATCTCTACCAAGGAAGGTCAGGAAGGATGCAGCAAGGAAGAGCAAAGGAGAGAAATGGAGAATGGAAAAGCATTTGTCGAGAACAAAATCTAGGAAAGTCACATTTCAAAACAGTGCATCACCTATTGGGCTTTGGCCTTGAGGACGGAGTTATTCAGGGCTGAGTACCTAGATATTTCCCAGATGGACTCACTCCCTGTCTTCCCAGGAGCTCTACAATTTCTACCTCTCTGATCATCCACTCTTAAACCAAAAATTTTACTGGCATCTTAGCTCAATGAACAGCTTAGGTAAATTATCGAAAATACTGGATAATAAGACCGGTTCCCATGTACACCGAGAGCCAGAGTGTCACAGGCAGGACTGTCATTTTCTGTGGGTTAGGGGCTGATGACTACACAATTCAATCATGGTAGCTCATAGAAATTCATAAGAATTTTTAGCTACTGGTCAGAATTACCAGATAATATATAGATAATATGTTAGAGGGTGTTGTGTATGCATTTTATCCCATTTTTTATTTCACTTTGCAACCATTCGTGGAGTAGTCCTTTGTGCCTGTCACCTCTTCCCTCTCTAAGCTATTACCAGCACAGTGATAAAATGGGAAATATATTTGGATTAGCATTTATATAAGATTTTCTATTTACTAAGCACTTTGGTAAAGTTTATATTAGTTTTCTTTCCCTTAGCTCAGTGTATTAGCTTGTATTACAGTATTTGCATTTTGCAGCTGGGGACACTAACACACTGAAAGTTTAAATAGGCGGCCTAAGGTCACATTGAAAATTAATGACAGTGTTGAGATTAACTCTAATTGTATTTTAAGATTGGTTTACTGAGCACAATATCTTGAAATCAACCGGACCAAACCTGTCATCACTAGGAGGAAGATGAGCTTGTCAAATTCCTGGAAAATTCAGAAGCTAATTCTTGAAGAAGCAGTCAGTGAGGCTAAGATTTACAAAAAGCATAACCACATTTCAGAAACATCAGGTCAATGCAGTCTGGGCAAGGATTTAGTGTTAGACCTTTCTTCTGAGCTTCAGACTCATATTCCCACTGCCTGCTGGATATCACCAGTTGGGTATCTGACAGATTTCCTGAAATCAACCCATCCAATGTTATAACTTTGCCTTAAAACTGACCTTTCTCCTACTGCTGAAATATTCCAGCTGAAACTAGAAGCTGGAGTCATCCTCAATCTGTCTTTTCTCTTAATCCGAAAATATGCTTGGTGATCAGGAACTGGCAATGCTACCTCATTAACTTCTTGTATCTATCCTCTCCTCTTTAACTCTACTTGGTACTGCCTTATTTCTGACCCTTCTTTTGTTCCTGGACCATTGAAATACTCTTCTAACCAGTCTCTCTGCCTTGAGGAATCCACATACCCTTCTTCACATTGTCACAGAATGATCCTTCTAAACACAAGTCATATTGTAGTACTCCTTCGTATAAAACACTTCAAAGACCACTTAGGGGCCCAATTATTGACCATGGTATAAACAACCTTTCATGATCTGGTTCCCACTCACCTTTTGAAACCGCTCGTAGCCCATATACCAAATGTACCAAACGATTGCAATTCCCTAATGCATCATGTTCTAAAATTCACTCATGTCTGTGAACTTGCCTCTCTTTTCATTTTATCTACTAAGTCATTACTGGAGACTCAACACAAATATCACTTCCTCTCTGAAGTCTTATCTCACAGTAATAATTGACGTTTCACCCCTGTATGATTAGACTGTTCATCTGCAAGTAATTCTGTCTTAGCACTGAAACTTTTTTGCTTGCATGCATGCATGCACACCATCCTCTTTTTGTACTAGACTCCAAGCTCTGCAAGGGCAGAAACCATGCATTATTAATTTTTCTCTTTCTAGACCCAGTACAGAGATTTGTTTCAGGTTTATTCAAAAAATGCCATCTGAAGAAATAAAGGAATAAATATCCAACAGAGGAAAAATACCCAAAGCTACAGTGGAAATTCTTCTGGAAATTAATCTTGGTGAATCTAAAGATGTAACTAAGTCTATAAATAAAAATATGTATGGAACATGGGAACTTGGCTGTCCTGCTAAATACTACTACTTAGCTAAATAACCCGAGACTGACACAAACTATGTGAGCTTTACTCATGTATAAATTAGGAACAGTAATGACTACCCTGTAAGATTGTTGTAAAGAATTATTTCAATAATGCATATAAAATACTAGCACAAAATAGGCACTCAGAAATTAATATGTTTTGGAATTTCTTTTGGAAGGTAAGGCATAACTTAAGAAACATACCAGCTCCTTCTGAAACCAGCCATTCTCAAAGAGCTGGATGGCACTCATTACTGCTTTCACTGCTACGGTAAACACTATGACACTAGAATGTGTAATAATGTGCTGAGGGCCAGGCCTTTGGTCTGCTGTGTTCACTGTTGTCTTCAGCACCCACAACACCAAAGGACATGGAGATGGATGGATTCATCACATATTCAGGGATGACAGAGGGCTGTGCTGTTAAATGTTTATTCAGACTATTTTACTAATTAGATCACATGTGGTTTGCAGTGTTAATTATTTTGCAAATATTTATCATACACACTGGGTAGTCCTTGTCTAATGTTATCACAAATCCAAAATTAGTGAGGTCCCAATGAAACTACTTTGCCTTCAATTTAAAAAAAAATATTTTAAAAGATGATATTGCTTATAAAAGCTTCTGGCCATGCTCACTAATAGGTATTGGATATTAATCCCTATAAATAAGAAACATTAAAAAATTTAAAACTCTTAAGTCTTTAATAAAGAATGAATGTAATATTTCAATATAACAAATCAGTTGTGACATTTTAACTATTAGAATTCCTTAGGACTATTCTCAGTATTTTAAAAGAGGGTTTCATAATGCAATCAAAATTATTGGCTTAATTTCTGCTGTGAAAATACTATTGGAATTCCCAGGCCAGAGACAAGAAAATTTTTCACTTTTAGTCTCATGTTGTGACTTGACTAGAAAAAAAAAAAGTTGGCAGAATAAAATTATAGTCTAATATGCAGAATTAGAGTCTCTGTTCCAGTTTAGAGAAATAGCTAAATATATTATTGAAATGATATTATATAATTTACATTTTTTTTGTATAAATGATTATTGTAAAGTCACTTATACTGTAGCAAATTTTTCAGAAAATAAGGCCAAACTATAAAGAAGACCTAAGCTATTGACTGGTTATTCCCCACAACTTGCTTTCTATTTATACTTCATACATCCAACATGTCATTTCTTTAGTTACTTCGCTTCTATTCTAGTTTTTTTACTTGATGTATATGTTAAATAAAATGAATAATTGTAATCATAAGAAACTTAAGTTTCATAAGCTGATGTAACTGAGGCATGGATGGACATCATTAATAATACCAAATGCTGAGGAAACTTTAGCCTCAATCTAATTTGTGCACTCCATCTAAATAAAAACCAACAGCAAACAAATATTTAAAAGTGTGAAATTCTGAATATATTTATCATAAAATGGTGGCAAAATGGTGAATAATTTTATAATACAATTATTTTATATATAAAATATATATAATATTTTACAATATTTAGCTTTTCTGGGTATCGGAACTTTCATACTAGAAAATCTGTTGATAGAAAATTCCGTATTTGATTTTTACATGTTTTGGGGAACACAGAATGTACTGTGTAGGGGATAGCTGCTTATTTACATAAGAGGTTTTACAGTTGTTAATGCTGCTGATTTTGGGGGAGACTCTTACAATAAATACACAGATATAAACAAAGAAAATACTACAGAATATTGAATATTTGCATAAATAGTACATACTGTTTCTATTATATACATGCTAAAAATTCAGAATTTACATTTTGTGGAGTTCTGCCTTTTGTGATCTAAGTTATATCAGTAAATACTATTCCTTATACATTGATATAACTTTTGTGGTCCAAGTTATATCAGTAAATATTATTCCTTATCCATAGAAGAGTCACAATTTCAGAAGACAAATTAATGAAACAAAATATTGCTAAACTGAGTGTGGAAAAGAGGTGGGGTCCTTGTCATGAGTTAGCTCGAAAAGGTAATATTGATTGGCCCATTCATGTACACATCCTTATTAGACATCTACTATGTGTTGGGAATCCTTTGCAGCAGTCCCTAACTTTTTGGCACCAGGGACCGGTTTCGTGGAAGACAATTTTTCCACGGACCGAAGATGGGGTTGGGAGGGGTGGTGTGATGGTTCAGGCAGTAATGCGAGCCATGGGGAGCGGCAGATGAAGCTTTGTTCGCTCACCCATCACTCACCACCTGCTGTGCGGCCCGGTTCCTAATAGGCCATGGACCAGTACCGGTCTGCAGCCTTGGGGTTGGGGACCCCTGCTTTAAGGTACCTGAGATAAAGCAGTAAACAAAGGCAGATCAGAGAGAACATAAAGGATTCAGATACAGGGGTTCACTGGTGAGTCACAATGTTAAATATTTATCAGGATATCTGGATGATAAACATATAAATAATACATAAAACATACATGTAATATCCTAGAACTCAGAAAAAAGATCTTAGTAATTCTTAGAGACTGTTATGTTTACTTAAATGAACTAGAGAGAAAAAAAAGCAAAAAAAAAAAAACAAAAACAAAACATAGTTTATTAAATGTAAGTAAATTCTTTCCAGAAATTATCTGTGGATTTATGGTCAGTTTGAGGTGGTAAAGAGACCTAGTGTACTGATCCACATGGGTAAAGTATATCTTAAATCAAAATCTCTTGAGGGAAAACACAAGAAGTTTCAGGAAGTCTCCACCTTTAGCTCTGCAGACTTCTGTTCATATGAAGAAGGTGGCTTAAAACCTAACACCATCCTTTTCCTTTCCCTTGTTCCCATCTGGGAAATTCTGTTCATTTTGTCCGCAGTAGATATCCTATACTTGTAACAATTTTTCTGATATTTTACACTTAACCTCAACTATGACCTGCAAGTTGTAAATAACTGGTCTTAGAATCTGTAGTCTGTGTTCTCTTCAGAAACTATTAAAATCTCTCTAGTTCCCTCCTTTTTCTAAAACTTCGTTTACATCTTGTAATGTGCCTAGGACCTATGATAGGTGTGCTCACAAAAACAAGTGCATTAATTAACAAGATTAATTTCATTTAATCTTCAAAATAAAACTTTGAGCAAGGTATTGTTATGTTTAATTTACAAAGGAAAAGAGTGAGAGCTTAAGTAATTTTTGCAAGTTCATGAAGGTAGTAATAGTAGAAACGATAATTTACCCAAAGTCCCCAAACTCTAATATCCATGCTTGTTCCTGGATACACTGGCACCACATTCTCTAACAGTCTTACTTGCAGCTTCAGTATAGTTGAATGAATGATTTATATCACATACAGTTTGCTTTTCTTTTTTGTGTGTCTTATTTTTTCTGATTGGAAGCTCCTTAAAGATAGAGATCATGAACGTGTTTAAGGCTCAATCTTGGTCCATGGTCAGTAGGTCAACAGGATACTGTTGCTTGATTGATCAAATACCACATTGTAAGCTAATTTATTCATAGATCACAAATCTTATGACCAGATTTCTCTTCATAATGGGTCTAGAGAGAGAGGTTGTTAGGGGTGTTTAACTTGCCAAATTCTTTTTTTTGACAATGAGATAGCAGCTGCAGGTGGATATTTCCTACTATCAGCTTATTGAGTGATTCACTTAATCTGAGAAAGAAAAACAAAATAAATGGCCAGCATTCCACATATGTGTAGATAAGACATGTATGTGTATATAAAATGTGTACATTTTATACTGCGAGGATGTTTAAGGTTCACCCAGTAAGGTAAGTCAAAGACAAAACATCATTAAATGTTAGCATCTCTAAACTCAACTTTCAATCCATAGATCACCCCTAGATGAATATATATATATTTTTTTCTGGTAGGACTGATTCAGAGCCTGTTCATTTGTTTGAAATATAACTGACATATAGTGTGTAAGTTTAAGGCATACAGTGTGCTGATGTGATACATTTACATATTGCAGCATGATTGCAAAAAATTTCTGCTTTTTCTTGAAAGACCAGGTCTGTATTTGGCGTGATTCCTTCAGTGTAAGAGCTGACATGAAGTGAGAATAAGCCCTTAGGGTGAGGCTCGTGCTCTACATTAGGACACAGGTCCTTCCATTCTTCTTCTTGCCTCTGAATTGGGGTGGAAATTAGAAGCATTAAGTGCACAGTTCTTTCTCTTATGGTGGAGCAATTTTTTTTTGCTTATACTAGAATAAATGTTTTCTTGTGATAGAGCACAATTTTCCTCAGATTTATGTCTCTGTCGAAGTTATGGAACTAAACTGAGAAGGCCATGTGTTCCAAGAAAAATAAGGAATAACATTTATTTATTTACATATGCCTCAGTTTGATTACTTACATTACTTACCAGGCCACTGTTAGCTTTTGGTCACCCAGGCTTGATCCCAAAGTTGCCTTTAGTCCTTTCTTCTTTAATCCTCAAGAACAATTAGTTTCCATATTTTGCCAGTACTTTTGCAAGTTATTTGCATTTGCCTTTTTTTTTTTTTTTTTTTTTTTGGGCCGCCACGTGGCTTGCGGGATCTTAGTTCCCCAACCAGGGACGGAACCCAGGCCCATGGCAGTGAAAGCACAGAGGGCTAACCACTGGACCACCAAGGAATTCTGTTGCCTCTCTTTTCTAATCTCAATGTCAGTCCTCTTTTTAAAATACCTAACCTGTTTGACGAGTCTGTCTGTCTCTGATCTTTTCTCTTGTAACTTATCCCACATAGTTTAGTCAGACTAATCTTAAAAATTGCCACTTTGATCCAGTAACTTTCTTGTACCATATTTAAAACGTTTCACACTTAGGCTCTACTCTGCCTTTCCAGCTTGATCCACCTACCTACACACCTACTAGTGATTGTAACTACTTTATTTCCCTATAGGATCCTTTTTTTTGCTTTCTCACCTCAGTGCTCAGCATATGCCTTTCACCTTATTTGAAGCCTCCTTCCTCTCTATTCTTACCCAATTGTGAGCTATTCTGTTAGACACAAACAAAATAT
The DNA here is from genome assembly GCF_028564815.1 of Eubalaena glacialis. Lineage (NCBI taxonomy): Eukaryota > Metazoa > Chordata > Mammalia > Artiodactyla > Balaenidae > Eubalaena > Eubalaena glacialis. Next base: position 80,745,227 of record NC_083719.1, read on the forward strand.
CACTTCTGTAAAACCATCCTTATGTACTCCAGTTATTTATGATTTTTTTCAACTTTTTGATGTCTTAACTTTTCTCTAACAGTTACTTGCTATGGATCATTTAATTCATGGTATTGTTGGTTAACTTCTGAGTCCTGTCTTCACAAAAGATACCATAAACATATTCAAGCCAGAGATCACGTCTTATATTTCTTATATTCTTCAGTGCTACCATAAATGAATTGAGGATATTGATGACTTGTAGATGTTCCTTATTGTGTGAGATGAATGGTTGAGGTATAGATATTATGGGGAAAGTTCAGAAAATTTCCTCATGGGAATTTAAACATCCTGTAGTTTGTCAGTGTGATAGTTTTTCCTTCTTAAAAGAACTGAGTACATTAATAATTGTGTGATCAATTAAGAGAGCCAGAAGTCACTCTGCCCTTTGTATGATGGCTGCCTATTTGCACTGAGGGAGCATTAATTACTTATGTGAATTCCATGCTCTTTTATGAAGATCCTGCTGACTTTTGAAATGTATCCCTTGTCTATTATGGGAGCCATCTGTACTTCAAAAATCTTGTAGAATTAACTTGGGTGAGGAACCCAGTGATGGTCTAAGATCTTGGGCGACCATTTAATTTGTTGTCTAAACTGGAACACTTTTAGAATGTAAGGTGGCACTAATGAGATGGAATACTGGTATAGCAGGTGTAAACCAGGCATTTGCTGGATAAACATAGATACATGGCCATCATAGGTAAAGCTTGACAAAATGAAGAGAACTTCATATTTAGCTGTAAGCCAACTACTGACCCCAGGAAAAATCAAGAAAGTCAAAGGACTGACTCATCCTCTATACAGCTGTAGTTGACTGCTTCTAAAGTGACTCTCAGTGGTTTCCGCCCCCTGCTATTCGTGTCCCTGTACAATCCTGTTCCTCTTGAGTAGGGATGGACCTAGGACTTCTAAGAAATGGATTATGGCAAAAGTGATGGTATATGACTTCCAAGATTAAGTTATAAAAAACTGTGACACAATTAGAAAAAAATGACACTGTTTCTAAAGATTATTATGTTAATGAAGGTTCTTTCCTTTCTAATTTATTAGAGTAGTTTTAAAAATAAAGAATAAATGTTAATTTTCATCTTCAAAAAAAAAGTCTGGATATTTGTCTTTGCTTGCACTCTGACTTTCTAGCATCGTTGTTCTGATGAATCCCGTACGGAAAGAAATGGAGAGAGACTGCTATCCAGCAGTCAGCTAGGACCTGGGTTTTGAATTTATCACCTTGCTGCAATCCCTTAAGTTCTAATAATTTGTCTGTAAATTATCTTGCTTTCTATCTAGACTTAATATTATTAATCATATCTACTGTGTACTTTTTTTTTTTTAAGGCAATTGGCTATTTTCTTTTTAACTTACTTTTGGCTGTGTTGGGTCTTCGTTGCTGCACGCGGGTTTTCTCTAGTTGCGACGAGCGGGGGCTACTCTTCATTGTGGTGTGTGGGCTTCTCATTGCGGTGGCTTCTCTTGTTGCGGAGCACGGGCTCTAGGCGCGTGGGCTTCAGTAATTGTGGCATGCAGGCTCAGTAGTTGTGGCTCGCGGGCTCTAGAGCACAGGCTCAGTAGTTGTGGCACATGTGCTTAGTTGCTCCACGTCATGTGGGATCTTCCTGGATCAGGGCTCGAACCCGTGTCCCCTGCATTGGCAGGCGGATTCTTAACCACTGCGCCACCAGGGAAGTCCCTACAGTATACTTTTTTTGTTTTAAATTTGATAAGACATCTATAATGGTGAAAGAAACAATAATGCTTAACACACTTGAGCCATGACTTATAAGAAGATGCTACTAATATTTCATTTTTAAGGGTAGATTCTTGCAGGTTATTTTAGATATACATTTTTAATATGTCAAGGAAGTAGATTTTTGTTTCCTGTGTTCTATGAATCATTTTTATCATATTGAAGTTTGATCACCTGTCTCTCCTGAACCTAAGATGACTGTTTCCTTTAACAATGGATTTTCTTTTATCTATTAAGTTTTAAAATGTAAAATATTTGTGTATGTTTTCTTATTTTAAGCTATAATATGATAATTCAGAGGATATATTAAACCATATGCACAGATTTATCAATGGTTATCCTCAGAGAGAAAGAAATACATAATTTTTTATTCCTGTGCATCAATGGATTACAGAAACTCACCCTTCATGTTGATGCTTGAGTCATTAGTGATTTGCTTCATTACCAACATATTAGGCTTTAAAAATTTTCAAAACCAAGATAATAAGTCTTATATTTGCTAGGGATTTCATAAAAAAGCATTTACTTCCCATCCTGGCAATGTGATGAGATGAGTAAACATCTTTTTAATATCTTATGAAACTTCTCCTGCAGATTAAAGTTGATCTCGACCGGAAACTTGTTTTCATTTGTTAAAACAGGCTTGGTTTAAATACAGGAGATTAAAGCAGCTAAAAGCGTTAATGCAGTTAATCCACTTATTAAAATACAGTTCTTCAAGTTTATAAAGTAGCTTAGTTTCAACTTCTTAATTTCATTAGCAGAAAACAAAAGTCATTTTCTCCTACCATGGAGCACTTATTATTTATTCACCCAGCTTTCTCTAAGTAGATGGCTTAGGACCTTCCTGGGGGATGGCGCTCTGTCACTTACAGAGCTGGGCCAGGCAATGTCTAGTTGCTCCTTAGACCTGGTATCTTCCTAACCATTTTGCATAAGTTTGATTTTCTCCTGATAAGAAACCGGTTATACATAGGTGGGTATGACAGTAACCATAAAGGTTCATAATCTCTGCTCATTATGCAACCTGAAAAACTGCCCAAAGAATTTAGCAAAGAAATCTAATAATAGATAGAAAAGCAATTACAGAGTAAAATCATTTGTACACTTTCTTAGTTTTACACACTCTATAGTGCTCAGAAGATTGCAGTGAATTTATGGATATTTGACAGCTGATTTTAATACTAGCATCAATTAAATAAAGCTCTAGGATGGCTAGAAATATTTGCTCTTCTTATTATGATTAGATTCCAAAGTTTCAAGAAGTGAAAAGTGAATATGACTTTTTATTAAGAAGTGAGTCATGCTTCTTCCTTTTGAGAATATAATTATCAATTATCCCTTATTTTCAGAGGGATTCATAGGGGCACTAAAATGCATGCACATGTATTGTAACATTTTCTTTATTTTTGTGGATAATCGTATGCTAGTAATTTTGATACCACCCAGGGAATCCCTTGGAAATGTAAGTGGTGAAGTCTCAGATAAGGCATGCAATGGATAACTATACAGAAAAAAAGCATTTTACTGGATCTAGTGTCTATTTTCTAGTCTCTGTGAGACTTTGTAAGAAAAATGTAGATGATAATATGGGGCCCTCTACCATCTTATTGTTAAATTCAACAAATAATTTTTAAGTACCTACTAAGTGATTAGCATTCTACTCTCTTCCTTTCCATGTTATGTTCAAAAAACTTTTCTACATAGTTCATTATGAAAGATTCATCAGGGTCCTATAAGCATGAAATGATGGACAAAGTGTGCACAAAAGTGAGCAAAAAGTGTCCTAGAAATGCAAATGTGTGAACAGTACATTCTCTTTATCACTAGCTTTTTTGAAGTATGACTGACAAATAAAAATTTTATATATTTAGATTGTATAATGTGATTTCCCTTTTTTTAAGTTGTACAATGTGATGATTTAATATATATATACATTTCTGGGGATCTATTGCATAGCATGGTGATTATAGTTGACAGTACTGTATTGTATCCTTGAAATTTGCTAAGAATAAATTTGCTGAGTTCTCATCACAGAAAAAGGTAACAGTACATTATTTATACAGAGGTATATAAACTCACGGAGTTTCATATGCAAATATTGTAACTACATTTTTCTATTTCAACCTAATCTTGATTTCAAGTCCTCATGCTGCCTGATGGCAAAAATGTCCTGTCACTCAATTCTAGGTTCTCCAACTTAGATCCATTTAAAATGTGGTAAACAGGATTTTTCCTTCTGCCTTCTCCCATGGACTGGCCTGAAAACCTGAGGGGCTAGAGGTAATCATGGCACTGGGTTCAGGGAAGCAGCTGGTCCCTGATTGAGGCCTCTCTTGATGCTTCTGCTACGGTTTCTGTATTCTTGCCTGGGGCCACAGTTTGTGCCATGTTTTAGTGTGGAGTCCTCTCCGCGTGCTGATGATACTCTTCCAAGCTTTCTGCTTCTCAAATATTATGCCGGATTCTGGGCAACAAGGGAAGGTACTGCTGCTTCTCAAGCTGAGTTTGGACCTGTGGGTGCTGCTGAGCCTGATGCAGTCCCACCTGCTTATGCATCCTGTCCCACCTCTGCTCGATGTTTTGCCCTGCCATAGAAGGCAGGGAGTTCTCCGCAAGGCAACCAAGAAACACACAAGTAGAATTTCTGTATAGTGTTTTTTTTTTTTAATTAATTTATTTATTTATGGCTGTGTTGGGTCTTCGTTTCTGTGCGAGGGCTTTCTCTAGTTGTGGCAAGCGGGGGCCACTCTTCATCGCGGTGCGCGGGCCTCTCACTATCGCGGCCTCTCTTGTTGCGGAGCACAGGCTCCAGATGCGCAGGCTCAGTAGTTGTGGCTCACGGGCCCAGTTGCTCCGCGGCATGTGGGATCTTCCCAGACCAGGGCTCGAACCCGTGTCCCCTGCATTGGCAGGCAGATTCTCAACCACTGCGCCACCAGGGAAGCCTTCTGTGTAGTTTTAGATCGTCATATTTATCTGGAGCTCGTATATGAACTTATTTTTGACATCAAGAACTTAACAGTTTTGTTCTCTGGCTCTGCTAACACTTGTCACAATGGTGATCTTATGTCAAGTGGCCAAAATAGGGTAGAATTACAGGATAACAGTATAATAGAAAAAAAAGAACACATTGACTAATACTTTGTAATATTATGTGGCTACACTAAGGGCACTGAATGTAATTGTTAAGCATATGGGCTTAGAGACAAAGTGTTGGGTTTAGGTTTTATAGGTTGATTGTCAGACTTTGAGCAAGTAGCTTAGCCTCACTAAGCCTTTATCTGCAAGATGTAAATAATAATAACACCTATGTCATAGAATTGTAAGTAATATATTACATTAAAACATTTGGTACACAAAGGGGTTGTTCATGGTTGGCATTGCAGTGGGTGTACCAAATTAACCAATGATGATTTAATGGGACGCTCATAATATCATTTTTTCTGTTATTATTCATTTTTATTTTTTCCTTTTTTCTTGCACCGCTGAGATTAGTATAAACAATGAAGATGAGAAGCAAGTTGTTAACGCGCGATAGAAATCCACTTTATGAGATACTGTATTTTAAGCAGTGGGACAGTTACATAGGTTGGCAACACAGTTTTCAACTTAGACCCTAGTGCCTTATAATAGCATTGTCTGACAGGCAATGAATTGGGTACCACGATTCAGCCCAGACTAAAACCACATAGTAATTTTGCATTAATCAAATGTTGATATACCAGCATGAGAAAAATTTCAAATCTTTGAAAATTTTGAAAGAGAGAAACTAGTACAAGTCAAAAGTACCCACACCTCACCCCCTAATTTTTAAGGTGCTGCACCAAAAGCATATGGCTAGATCAAAAGCAACTCATAGATGTGAACAATGTAAAGCTGTACAAACCTCTACAGTCAGGTTAAAGGGGAAACTCTTTCAAATTTGAAATTTAAAGTAATCAATGTTTCTTTCATGGCCAGAGTTGAGGAAGATAGCTTTTTCTTTAGCGGAATAGATGAAGGTCACACTAGCTGCTACAGCAAACAAACCCCCAAAAGAGTAATGAGTCAAATGTGTTTATTTTTCATGCAGGTAAGGTACAAAAGAGATGTTTTGACAGGAGGGTGGCTCTACTCAAAGCACTGATTTAGGCACCAGACTCCTCCATCTCTCAGCTCCATGTCTTCAACACGTGGGTTCCAGGGTTGCCGTGTCTCACTGGCTTCCTGAGCGAGGCTGTCATTGTCAGTAAAGCTGTTTGTGTCCTGGGGAAAGACTGCTACAATTTCAAAGAAGGGCTTAAAACCTTTTATATAATGATTTAATGTAGTCTGGCAGTATGTGTGTGTGTTTTGTTTTTATCTGGAGGTCTTTTACTAATTCTCCTCTTTTTTCCTAGCAAAATTCTTACATATTTTGTGCCTCCAACAAAATGTAGTCAAGTCTCCAAACAGGGTTATACTTCCTCAACTCAACATGACGTCTGGCTTGGAGCTATGTTTTTATTAAATGACCCAGTGGAATAATTCATATTTGAATTGCTCATTTTACTAAAATTATTTGCTAGGAGCCTCTAAAATGACTTGGTGGTTGAAAGATTTCCGTTATTCTTTAGATGGTCTAAAGATTTATCTAGAAAAATATTTTCTCATCTATTGCTACTAGATCTTGAAGAAATATAAGATTACATTTAAAATTTATTAGGCTTAGACATCTTTAACTGGAAGGAAAACACCCAGAAGCTGAGAAGCATTTTCTGTAACAAAATGAAACAAAGAGATGTGCTTAGCAGGTAGCATCTAGATAATTTGTCTCTGCCATGAATGTGGCTAAAATAAATCTTATCAAAATGTAATGTGTTGATAGTATTAGAGGAATCTGAGAAATACGGATGAAATGAGGAATGTAGAAATACTTTTAAGGCAAGAACAGAAACTTTATATACTTTATTTTATGTCAGTGGTGAGATATATTTAAATTCAAAATGTTAAGTATGTAATATAGTCATGTTACATATTTATTAGAAGTTTCTTTTTTTAATAAATTTATTTATTTTATTTATATTATTTTTGGCTGTGTTGGGTCTTAGTTGCTACACACGGGCTTTCTCTAGTTGTGGCGAGCGGGGGCTACTCTTCATTGTGGTGAGCAGGCTTCTCATTGTGGTGGCTTCTCTTGTTACAGAGCACGGACTCTAGGAGCGCAGGCTCAGTAGTTGTGGCGCACGGGTTTAGTTGCTCTGAGGCATGTGGGATCTTACCGGACCAGGGTTCAAACCCATGTCCCCTGCATTGGCAGGCGGATTCTTAACCACTGTGCCACCAGGGAAGCCCTTAGAAATAAATTTCTAACTAAAGCTAATCTTATGTTTATGTATCATATTGGGTTAATTACCTTGGGGCCGTAGCAATGTGTACAAAATTTTTTGTCTAATCATAGTAATTTTGGTAGGAGTCTTTGTTATTCTCTTTTCTTTGTCTTCAAAATGAGATTTTTAAAATTGATAGTTTTATTTATACCCCAAGAAGAAAATGTTTACTATGATAGTTTGACTTAATGCAGTTTGATTGCCCTTGGGATATTCAATTTCAGTCCTGAGAAATTAGGTAAGAGATTTTCTCATGAATAGATATTGAATACCCTAAAGTATCTGATACAAGGGAAAAATGAATCCTAGTGTATGCATCATGAAACCACTTCTGTCACATTTAAATAAGACAGTCATCCTGGTGCTAAACGTAATTTCACAATTTTATTTTTGGATAGTAATTTTTTCAGAAAATTTCCAATTTCTGATGTATAGCAAGATAAGGGATTTTATTGCTACCATGTGATGTCTCAAATTCTTATTTTTTTCCCCTGAAATGAGCATGGATTATGATGGACATCTAGTGCTACAGGCCAAGCTGTTAGACTGAACGAGAATCACCAAGTCAATCAACGGTTATGCCCCAGGTACTTTTTTAGATGTTGGGAATATAGCAGTGAAAAATCTCCTTGGAGATAATGCAGAGAGAGCTCTCTACCAACCTGAATATCAAGGAAGAAACTTATTTTATTTATGACGAATCCAATAAGGCTAGACCTCCAGTTGCAAACCTTAAACCCCAAATACCTTACCTTGTATTATTTAAATAAAGCGCTCCTAATCCATCAAGGCTTCTCACATCCAACATTAAGTATAATCTTCATCCCCTTCCTCCCAATTATAATAGCATCAACATACCCTCAAACAACATTTGTCCTATAGAGCAGACTGAATTGAGTCTAAAAATCTATGCTTTTACAAAATTGTTTTCTGTAATAATGACCCCTAATCTTCTTGGATATAAGATTCTTATTTTCTTTGTTTTGGGGAAAATCTTTTCCTAAAGTGTGATAATGCATTGAAAAATGTCAAGGAATAAGAACCTTGTTTCTTAGTATAAAGCAAAAAATGAAACTCTTTGGAGTACAGGGAAATTCTCTGACAGAATGCAAAGTTGTAGACGGAAAATATTTAGGTTGTCAGCCAAATTAATATTTCTATGTCATGAACAATAATGAGTTTCACAGCCTGGTTGGGGAGGTCAGGAGATCAGTGTCATTATGACAAGCTTCAGAAAATGAGAAACAGGAGGCACAGAAAATCTAAATGATTGCCCCCAAACTGTAGGTGTGTCACTGGGTCACAGTTGCCATTAGTAATAATTTCTTAAGCCAACCTTTGAACTCTGTCTCTTAGCAAAACGCAGAAGGAGAATTGAATAGGAAGCAACTAAGGAAATCAAGGGAATGACAATTGACGTGTTAAGATAGAGTTAAGGAATTAAGAGTTAGAGACAAGGGAGAGCTAAGAGATGTGATGTGATTAGCAGCAGAATATTTATGGATCTGAAAGGGAAGGTAAGAAACTTAAAGCACTAAAAACCTGACTGATAGATATCATATTGTGCTTTTGTTTAAATATAACACACAAAAATGGGTAGTATTTATACACTATTACATATGTTGCTGAACTCTGTAGGTAGCATTTTGTCTTCTGCTCTGAATGAATTTACTTTGACTTTTCTCTTCATTTAGTTAAGAACTCCTATGTATCAATTTATGTAGAGCACTTTTAAAAAAAATTTCCATTCTCTCACAGATAAGAAAAGATAAACTACAAACAAAGTATTAGGTGAGACAGAGGGGGTTCCCAATATGGTGGAGTAGAAAGACCCTGAGCTGCCAGCAACCTCCATACAAGACAGTGCCTGGCAACCAGACCAGAGATGAGCCACAACTACCACACCACCCACAGCAATCAGCCCACCACAACAGAAAGACATATACAACCCACATAGGGGACATCGCTAGAGCATGTAGGTCTGGTGACCAGAGGGGAGTGAGCTTCTGGGATGCATAGGATGTCTCCTACAAAAGGTTACTTCTCCCAGATTGGGAAACATAACCAGCCTATGAGAGGCATAGAAATAAAAACAACAAGTTAGACAAAATGAGGTGACAGAGGAACATGTTCTAAATGAAGGAACAAGATAGAACACCAGAAGAGCTAAGGGATGTGGAGATGGGCAATCTACTTGAAAAAGAGTTCAAGGTGATGATCCTAAAGATGATCAAAGAACTCGGGAGAAGAATGGATGAACAGAGTGAGAAGTTAGGATGTTTTAACAGAAAATATAAAGAGCAATCAAACAGATGAAGAATACAATAACTGAAATGAAAAATAAACTAGAAGGAGTCAACAGTATCCTAAATGATACAGAGGAACATATGAGTGAGATGGAAATGGCTGAAGCTGAACAAAAATAAGCATAAGAAGTGAGGACAGTTTAAGAGACTTTTGAAACAACATCAAGTGTATGGACATTTGCATTATAGGGGTCTCCTAAGGAGAAGAGAGACAGAATGGAGCAGAGAACATATCTGAAGACATAAGAGCTAAAAGATTGCCTAACTTGAGAAAAGGAAACAGGCAACCAAGTCCAGGAATCAGAGTCTCAAACAGGATCAACCCAAATAGGACCACACCAAGACACATTGTAATTAAATGGCAAAAATTAAAGATAAAGAGAATATTAAAACTGGGAAGGTAAAAGCCACAAATTACATACACGGGAACTCCCGTAAGGCTATCAGTGGACTTTTCAGCAGAAACTCTGCAGGCCAGAAGGGAGTGGCACAATATATTTAAAAGGATGAAAGGGAAAAATCAAGAATACTCTACCCAGCAAGACTCTCCAAACAAAGATTTTACAGACAAGCAAAAGCTAAAAGAGTTCAGCACCACCAAACCAGCTTTATAAGAAATATTAAAGGGATTTCTCTAAACAAAAAAGAAAAGTCTACAAATAGAAACATGAAAATTGTGAAAGTAAAAAGCTCATTGGTAATAACAAATATACAGTAAATGTAGTAACACAACTATATAAAAGCTAGGAGGAAGGTTAAAAGACAAAAGTAGTAAAATGATTGGTATCCACAATGAGCAGTTAAGGGATACACAAAACAATTAGATGTAAAATAGGATATCAGAAACAGTAATCATGAAGGGAGGAGAGTAAAAATGCAGGCTTGTTAAAATGTGTTTGAAATTAAGAGATGAGCAACTTAAAGTAATCATGTGTATGTATGTAAACCTCATGGTAACCACAACCTAAAAATCTATAATAGATAAACACACAGAAGAGAAAGGAATCCAAACATAATGCCAAAGGTCGTCATCAAATCAAAAGGGAAGAGAAAGAAAGGAACAAAAAAGAACTACAAAAACAACCCCAAAACAATTAACAAAATGACAATAAGTACATACCTATCAATAATTACTTCAAATGTAAATGGATTACAGCCTCCAGTCAAAAGACAGAGTGGCTGAATGGATACATAAACAATACCTTTATTGTATGTTGACACAATACAATAAGAAAAAGGAGGAGGAGACTCACTTCAGATCTAAAGACACACTCAGACTGAAAGTGAAGGGATGCAAAAAGGTGTTGCATCCAACTGGAAATCAAAAGAAAGCCAGGGTAGCAATGTCTTATATCAGACAAAATGACTTTAAAACAAAGATTGCTACAACAGACAAAGAAAGACACTACACAATGATCAAGGGATCAATCCAACAAGAAGATGTAACAGTTATAAATATTGATATATATGCAGCCAATATAGGGACACCTATATGCATAAAGCAAATATTAACAGATGTAAAGGGAGAAATTGACACTAACACAATAATAGGGAACTTTAACACCCCACTTTCACCAATAGATCATCCAGACAGAAAATCAAGAGGGAAACACTGGGCTTAAATGACACATTAGAGCAGATGGACTTTATATATATATAAAGAATGTGTATTCTGCTGCTTTTGAATGGTATTTTATATACATATAAATATAAAATATGTAATATATAATATTTTATTATATATTATAATATATAATATATTAATGCTAATTAATAATTTTATTAATATTAATTAGAATATATTATAATTATATAACACACATTAATATATAATATATTTATATATAAATTATATTCAGTGTATATTAATATATAATTAATATTAATATATCAATTATTTTAATATATTATTTTAATATATAATCAAATATTTAAAATATTATTTTAATATATAATCAAATATTAATATATACATAATGTTGATATCAAATTGATATTAAATATTAAATAAATATTCATATCTATTATATATTATATATATATATTTAAAAAATACCTTTCAAAAGCAGCAGAATACATTCTTTGCAAGTGCAGATGGAACATTCTCCAGGATAGATCTCATGCTAGACCATAAAAAAATGCCTTGATAAATTTAAGAAAACTGAAATCATACCAAGTATCTTTCCAACCACAATGCTATAAGACTAGTAGTCAACTGCAAGAAAAAAACTGCAAGAAAAACACAGACACATGGAGGCCAAACAATATGCTACTAAACAATCAATGGATTATTGAAATCAAGAAATCCAAAAATGGAGAAAAATTAAAACAAAAACACAATGGTGCAAAAATCTATGTAATCAGGAAAAGCAGTTCTTAAAGGGAATTATATGGCGATAAAAGCCTACCTCAGAAAACAAACAAAAAACCCTCAAACAACCTAACCTTACACCTAAAGGAACTACAGTAAAAGAACAAACAAAACCGAAAGTTAGTAGAGCGAAAGAAATCAAAGGTCAGGGCAGAAATAAATAAAATAGAGGCAAAAAAAAAAATAAAGAAAAAATGAACTAAGAGCTGGTTCTTTGAAAAGATAAAATTGCTTAACCTTAGCCAGACTCAACAAGAGAAGAGAGAGCCCAAATAAATAAAATTAGAAATGAAAAAGGAGAAGTTACAACTGACAAGACAGGAATACAAAGGCTCATAAGAGACTACTATAAGCAACTGTACACCAATAAAATGGACAACCTAGAAGAAAAGGACAAACTCCTTGAAATGTACACTCTCCCAAGACTCAACCAGGGAGAAGTAAAAAATATGAACAGACCAATTACCAGTTATGAAATTGAATCAGTAATTAAAAAAAAAAAAACTCCTAACAAATAAAAGTTCTGGACCAGATGACTTCACTCATGAATTCTACCAAACATTTAGAGAAGAGTTAACACCTATCCTTCTCAAACTATTCCAAACAATTTCAGAGGAATTCATTCTATGAGGCCACCATCACCCTGATACTAAAACCAGACAAAGGTAGCACAAATAAAATTACAGGCCAATATCATTGATGGACATAGATGCAAAAATCCTCAACAAAATACTAGCAAACTGAATCCACCAATACATTAAAAGGATCATATACCATGATCAAGTGGGATTTAACCTGGGGATGCAAGCATGCTTCAATATCTGCAAATCAATCAATGTGATAAACCACATTAACAGACAGAAGTATAAAAACCATATGATCATCTCAATAGATACAGAAAAAGATTTTGAAATCTAACATCCATTTTTGATCAAAACTCTTCCGAAAATGGGTATGGAGGGAACATACCTCAGCATAATAAAGGTCATATATGATAAGCCCACAGCTAACATCATACTTAAAGGACAAAAGCTGAGAACATTTTCTCTAAGATCAGGAACAAGACAGGGATGCCACTCTTGCCACCTTTCAACAGTATTGGAAGACCTAGCCATAGCAATCCGACAAGAAAAATAAATCCACATTGGTAAGGAAGAAGTAAAGCTATCACCGTTTGCAGATGACATAATAATAAGAAAATCCTAAAGATGCCACCAGAATACTACTAGAGCTCATCAATGAATTTGGTAAAGTTGCAGGATACAAAATTAATATACAGAAGCCTGTTGCATTTCTATACACTAACAATGAACTATCAGAGAAATTAAGGAAGCAATCCCATTTACAGTTACATCAAAAAGAATACCTAGGAATAAACCTACCTAAGGAGGTAAAATGCCTATATGTGGAAAACTATTAGATACTGATGAAAGAAATTGAAGATGACACAGACAGAAAGATACACAATGTTCATGGATTGGAAAAATTAATACTGTTAAAATGACCATACTACCCAAGGCAATCTACAGATTCAATGCAATCCCTATCAAAATGGAAATGGCATTTTTCACAGAGCTAGAACAAATAATTTAAAAATTCATATGGAAACACAAAAGACCCAGAATAGCCAAAAACAATTTTGAGAAAGAAGAGTGGAGCTAGAGGTATCATGCTCCCTGACTTCAGACTATAATACAAAGGTATGGTAGTCAAAACAGAATGGTACTGGCACAAAGACAGACATGTAGATCAGTGGAACAGAATAGCGAGCCCAGAAATAAACCCACACACTATGGCCAATCTATAACAAAGTAGGCAAGAATGTACAATGGAGAAAAGACAGTCTCTTCAATAAGTGGTTCTGGGAGAACTGGATGGCTACATGTAAAATAATGAAATTAGAACTTTTTCTCACATCATATACAAAATAAAATCAAAATGGATTAAAGACCTAAGTGTAAGACTGGAAACCATAAAACTTCTAGAAGAAAACACAGGGTGAACACTCTTTGACATAAATCGTAGCAATATTTTTTTGGATCTGTCTCCTTAGGCAAAGGAAACAAAAGCAAAAATTAAAAAATGGGACAAATAATTAAACTTAAAAGCTTTTGTACAGCGAAGTAACACATCAACAAAATGAAAGGCATCGTACTAAATGTGAGAAAATATTTGCAAATGATATGACCAATAAGGCATTAATATCCAAAATATGTAAACAGCTCATACAGCTCAATATCAAAGAAACATCAACCCAATTGAAAAATGGGCAGAAGACCTGAATAGACATTTTTCGATTCAGGTAGCCCATAGGCACATGAAAAGAAGTTGAACATCACTAATCATCAGAGAAATGCAAGTCAAAACCACAACGCAATGTCACCTCACACCTGTGAGTATAGCTATCATCAAAAAGACCGTAAATAACAAATGTTGACCAAATGTTAACAAGGATGTGGAGAAAAGAGAATCAACATTTAGGATCAGGCCAGATCATCATTTACTGTAGTTCCAGGTTGGAATTTGAGCAACGTGGCCTCTCAAATTGCCTCCTGGTTCTGTTATTAATCATTAATATTTTTAAAAACGCACTGCAGCTCAAGGATCTTAGAAAGTTTTGTTTTAGACTATACATTAAACTGATGTTATTGAGGGGAGAAATGTTTGTTTTTCAATTTGTTTTTTTCAGAATTAGACCTTGTCAAAAATCATATGTATAAAATACATTTCAGCAACTTCTAAGTGCAGGTTAATATAATCTGCATATCTAATACACTGGTCTCTTTTTTAGATATAACTCTAAGTAACAAATCTACACACTCAACATTTTAAATAGAAAAAGGCATTTTAAGTAATCAGGGTAAGCAGCACATGTACATTTATTATTATACATATATTTTTTGTTATTGGTTCCATGTGATTCTGTACTATTTTGCATTAAATGTCCATAGGTTATACAATGGATGATGATTATTAAAACAAAAATAAATCATAATTGAAAATGCAGTTTTTGAGCAGTAAGTAAAATTTAGAGATAGATTACAAATGAGTTTACTAATTTTACACATTGGCAGTCTTTTCATATCAGCAGATACATATGTATACCTTTCTTTTTACTGGTGGCATGGTAGTAGATATAGCATAATTTAAAATTTTCTTCATTAGCGGATACATTGTTACCAGTGTTTTCCTGTAATAGTAATGATTCAGTGATCATTTTACATGTATCCCAGAAATCTTCCTATAGTACAGCCATAGGATATATTCAGTGAGGTTGGGGGTTAATAGGTATGTATAAAGACAGAGTATAGATAAGGCCTCATCACATGTGACATTTTAGCTTATGATAAATACTGAAGGAGAAAGCAATAGTGAAAAGAGGAACAATTATTCAGTAATTGCTTAGAATATTACAGAAATTGGTTAGAAAAAAATGGCAAACTATGTATATTTTATTTTGCTAGATTTCACCAAATGTTCTTACTAGAAAAATTACACCAATTTACCCTCCCATAAATAGTTGTATGAAAGTGCCTTTTTCTCTATAAGCTGATAAATACTGTTTATCATTTTACCTAATAGTTGAAACATTTTTGACTGTATTTTCATGTTTTAAGCCATTTGTACTTCCTTCTATATAAGTTGCTTGTTCACATGTATTTTCATCTATATTTCTATTGTTTTTCTTTTCATTTTTTAAATAAATTATAAGGTGCTTGTTTATTGAGGATATTAACCCTTTTTGCTTGTGACAAATATTTTCTTTAAAAGTGTTATTTTTAAAATCTTATTTTCAGTATTAAATCTGGGTAATATATTTAATATTTGTAACCTACTTAATAAATCCTTAGCCTATCCTTGTGTTTCTACTGAATTTAACACTTTTTAACACTGGACATTTAAAAATGAAAGATAGGCCTCAGTGGACACATGGACCAAGTGGAAAAGTTATAAATGTTCTCAATGACTCAATCTATAATTCCCGATCTTAGCCTCATTATGAAAAAGTCATCTGAAGATGTTTGTTCCCCCTCAGGATGTATGTATATTAAGGGAAACCTAATTCTGATGATTTTTGTAAAACTATGATCCCCATTCTCCATATCCCAAGAGGGCCAAAGAAGTAGGAGTCATCCTTCTCATTAGCTCATCATCCTGGAAGGATGGATTTAAGTCTAGTTGCCCATGTTAAAGGCTCTGATACTGTCTTTTTGCTTACTTCTCCTTTCCCTATGACTCTTATCTATCATAAGACAACCATTGGTTGTCTTATATTCCAAACATTGTTGCATAAGAACATGGGAGTCATACCTTTAATTGGCTTTTACTTCCTAGGATTCAGTTGAAAGAAGATATTTTACTATGGAGATGGATATTAGCTAGTGTTGAGATAGTAAATTTATATTGGCTCAAAATACATTATGAATCAAAAGAATTTTGCACAAGTTGCCAGAATTCAGCCAGGAGAATATTCTTAGGTGTTAAACTTCTCATTCTGTATAAGATAAGGTAATTTACTCTAATAATTGAATCCTTTTTTATAAGAAGAATGTACTAGAATTATATTAGATTCAGTTAGTTGGTTGGTTTATTCATGGCATAGATGAGGACAAAGAATAAAGCTTTTCCTTTTATTTCCTTCAGTAATAAGGTTGATAACTACCAAAGATGTGGAGTTGGGGAGCTTCATTGGTTTACCCTGTCACATTCTGTTAACATTTTTTCTATTCTCTGGTGTCTTCCATTGGTAGCCAGTAGATGACCTTGGTGAGCCGCAGACAAACAAGATTTAGGTTGCTGTTACATTATTACATTTTATTATAATAGCATATTTAACAGTAAAATTTTTAATCTCAGTATTTATTGAGCACTTCTACATACAACATTACTTATTTCATCTGAAAAGGATTAAATGAAAAATCCTGTGTGTCAGGGAAATGCAGTGGATACCTTTGATATTTTCACTTAATATAATTTGTTTAATAACTATTGCATGATCTGTATAAATATTTTACATTTCAAACTGTTGAAGATCTTCGATTTCATTTTCTAAACACTGGATTGAAAATCTACTTTGCCCTTCTGAGGCATAAAATCTGTTTCAGTCACAAAAAGTTATGAGATATTTTTAGAATATTAATTCAATGTATAAGATAAGCCTGGTATTTTACAAAAATTAAGATGTGAACAATCTCTGGTATCAATACAAAAGGTAGTAAGGGAGCCAAAGTTAATGTGGTACAAACTATAAACAATATAAAGAGAAGATTTTGTTGGGAATTACTTATACACCATGAAAGTGTACGAGTTAGTCAGACAGGAAGTTATCAAAATCAAAAGTTAAAATAATGTTACTATGGAAACCAATTGGCATTATCATAGGAGAGCCAGTTCCGATTTTGTTTGTTGCTTATCATACTGTTCTTGTTAATATCTTTGCATTCAGAATCAACTACATGAACCCATCTATCTTCTTGGTAGTAATATTTTCACTAGCTTCTGAGAATGATCCCTAATATTTTCAAATGGTCAGGTACAATGACTTGTACTAATACTCATGTAAATAAATTGGTTGGCTGAGGAGGAAATCTGTAATGTATTTTGGGTCCTGGGAAAGGGTACCTTTGGTGATTTAGAAAAAAAGCGGCTAAGTTTTATAGTTCACATTAGTCTAGAAATGATCATTTTATCAATTACAAATCTTTAAGCAAGGCAATATTCAGAAAACTAAGGACCTTTAGAGCATGATTACATTTTAGTCTTTCATGATTTTATTTCCAGGAGGACAAACAGAAAAAGAGCCGTTGGTTAAACAAATAGATGAGTGAACAAAAGGCCTTGCATTAACACCAGTTCTAAGAAGAATTAATGCCAGTGTCTGTGCAGATATGATGGTGGGGGGCTGGACACTTCCTTTTCTAAATATATTTTGTCAGGATTTATTAAATGCAGGTAAGATGTTTCAAGCCACACAAAAAAGAGAAAAAGTGATGAGATGAAGAAAAATGAATTTAGACAACTTGGATTTACATTACAGCATGAAAAGTGTCTTTGCTGTGACCTTATTTTGATTGGTCATATTACAATTCTGAAGATCCAGGTGTACCAATTAAGATAGATTCCTTTCTTTTGGAATCTGCAGAAGAGTTTACTTAATTGAAAAATGCTTCCCTTACTGCTTCTGACCTTGGCGAGTACTAATTAATTTATTTATTATGCCCTATTCAGGGCCTCAGTGCACATGTACTACAGTGGCCATGGTCCCTGAAAGAGTCGAGGTGCTGCTTAAAGTTTCTTGTGGAGTCCCAGAAATTAGCATGACACTAGCCATAACAAACGCTGACAGGAATTCAGGTCCATTAGAAAATTTTTCTTTGACTCTCAATTAATTATTACGTTAATGTTATTTTTTTCAGGTTTTTTTACATATCTGTCTTTAAAAATAGAATTGTTTGCACATTAAGTAGATGATATAAGATGATGTGCCAGCTGTTTTGTTATTTACCTTCAAAACAGTCCTGTGAGGTAGGTAGATTATCATCCTCACTTTACAGATGACAACACCGAGACAGATTATGGAATGTGCCTGTTTTCTGCTGAGTTAATATTAGAGGTGTAATTAAATCCAAAGTCTTCTTACACTTAAGTCTCTGATCTTAACCACTGTAATTTTTGGTCTCATTATTCTGCTTAGTATATAGAAGTCACTTTTCTACAAAAGGCAATTATTTATTCATAAGCATAACACTATTCTCTCTTTTTTTGTTGTTGATGAAGAATTTTTGCTGTTAAAGGTGAATTGTAGATTGTGAAGGGAATCTCAGCTGATTAGCAATTGTTCCTGGGGTAGAGGGGCGGGAGTTGCTGAAATTTCTAGTGCAAAAGAATTTATCAGATAGCTCCTGGGATGGTGAGTGTGGCACTGGTCATATTTTTAGAGGAACGGGGACAAAGGGCCTCAACAAATATGTCTTTTCCTCAACCTATCTGTCCTAATCCACTCTCTTCCTTTGCAAGGCTGATCCTTTAGGATATCCTTAAATACCCTAAAATATTTAAAAAATATTTTAGTTTTATCAAGGCAATAATACTATAATTATACAATGTTTTGGTTGTGGAATACTTTGCTGAATTTTCATTGCAAAATACTGGTCAGAGAGGAACATCTGTTATATAGAGAGAAGAAAACTCATCAAAGAATTTGGTTATTAAATTGAAGAGAAACTGTGCAGGTCAAAAAACTCTGCAGGTCAGCCAGGACTTGAGGAACTAGAGTGAGACCTTATGGAGAGAAAGATGGAAAGTGAAAAGATATAGAGAAAATTAGGCAAGAGAAATCAGGGAGAAGAGTAGTATGATTTCCATTCCATTGAGCAAAGAATGAAGGCAAAGAAGAACCCAGATGTAAGATAATAAAAAAAAAAAAAAGTCTTTGCCTAAAGCTTGACTCACTACAGTTTACTAGCTACTTGTCAAAAGAAACCCTACCTTATGGTAATAGTAATATAATTAATAAAACCATCTTCAAATGAAGGAAAATGTAATAAAGTTAGGACTTCAGTAATCTGATTGTTAATTTTACTTCCATGAGGGTGTGGGGGATATCTGGGATGGAATTTGAGAAGTTTTGTGTCGCAGAAAAGAATGATGCCTCAAAAGCAGAGGAATATGAATAAAAGGGAGGAGCTTAAGGTTTACTTGACTACTTGTTTCTCATGCTGACTTGAGTGCAGCCAGTGTCATCAATATGGTCATATTGAGTAAACAAGTATGTGAGGTAACTTAGATAATTACATCTCCTTTATCTTCTTGGGCCTGCTGGTCACCATCATGGCTTGGAAAGAAACACAGAATTTCCTCGACTGGAAAAGGTTCATTTTTCTTATACCTGTATAAAGATTGCAAACAATGTAAGCAGGCAGCTGTTACCCAACCACGGCAGGTTGGCCTTTTGTTTGTAAGATGCCCCCCATTTGTGACTTGTGCCCCTCTGCTCAACATAGAGCATATCCTTTGTATTCTTTTTGTAGTTTATATTATGAAAATGCTAATGCTGGATATTCTTTAAGGGGAATAAACTGTGACCAAATATGTGACAAAATTAGAAAGTACATTAAATTCTCATTACGAGACTTGAATTGTACACATGTGCAGCCCTAGTCAGGGACCCTGCATGCTTTGCTGTCACTAATGAGCCTATTTGACACGCTTGTCTTTATCTCTTCTTCCTTCCCTGTACAAGATACGAGATGCATCTCAGTTTCCGAGTTGTGATTGTGGCTCCTGGCTTCTCGCCTGTTCTTATGGCTACAATGCACACCGATGCTCAGGGCAGATTAATTCTCTCCCTCAGTGAAGAACAAGACTGTCTAAAAGCAAGGTCATTTTATTTACAAATAAATTGCAATATTGGTTGAGGCTTGGGAGGAAAAAAACATCTCTCAGCAAGATTGTTTAATATTGCAGCTGATTAGAGCTTATGAGTGCTTGACCTTGGTACTCTCGGAGACACCCACATATCCACTAAAAGCTGAACAGATAATTGTGCTTAATTTTTCTTCTCTAAGTAAAGAAATTGTGGTGCTTGTTGATAGGAAGTTGGTCTCCTGTTGCTCTTTTAACCGGGAGAGAAAATAGAAGGTTCCTTATTCACCTCTACTTCTGTAAGAGTCTTGCCTCTCTGCTATCAGCAAGGTGATTTTTAGGTAAGTGATATTAATCAAAGTGTAAAAACTCTGTGGCAACAAAGGAGAAGAGAGAGAAAGAGATGGGAGGAGATGGGGGACTCAAAGGAGAGAAGGAGAGAGTGAGAAAGAGGGAGGGAGAGAGAGAAACAATATGAGAGAGAGAGAAACAATGAGAGAGAGTGTCAGCCAAATGAAACAGAAATGCCTAGTCAGGCAGAAAGTTGAAATGGAAGTAAATAAATATAGGGGAAACAAGCAAAACACGACTTTTTCTACTGCCCTGTGCACTTGTAATTACAGCAGTCCACAGTAGACTGAAAAGATAAAATTCTGTCAGAAAGTTGAGGTCCTTTGGATTGCAGATGAAAAATGGCCTTCGGGGAGTACATAAAGTTCTTCAAAGGCTGCTCTGTTCTGAATACCAAGTAGACTCTCAGGACACATCCCCTTCAGAAGTGCTCAGAAAAGGTGATGTCGGCAGCTGCCCACACAGACGTCTGGGAAGATGGTGCTTAGTAATGAACGATTCATCTCAGCTAACGCTGCCCATCAGATTTCTCTACCTTGAGTAGGGGTTGAGAGAGGAGAAGATACCAAAATTCAAATACATACATTTCACAAGTTAAATTTTTGCCTTGCTATTATGTAGGCTTGTGTTCAGAACCAAGGACTATTCATAAATCCTTCCTGACCTGTGCTTTGGCATGGCTACCGTCTATATTTAAAAATGTTTCACTCACATCGCAGAGTTTAATTTTTACCATATATGGATTGAATTCTCTAGGCCATAAACTGCTTTAAATGGAGTCACTTGGGGTTGAAGAATAAATTACTTGTTATTAGAATTCATTTTTCCTTAGTGTTTTATTTTCTAATGTTGCCACATTTTACTTTATACTTTATTTATTTATTTATTTATTTATTTATTTAAATTAATTAATTTATTTATTCATGGCTGTGTTGGGTCTTCGTTTCTGTGCGAGGGCTTTCTCTAGTTGCGGCAAGTGGGGGCCACTCTTCATCGCAGTGCGCGGGCCTCTCTTGTTGCGGAGCACAGGCTCCAGACGCGCAGGCTCAGTAGTTGTGGCTCACGGGCCCAGTTGCTCCGCGGCATGTGGGATCTTCCCAGACCAGGGCTCGAACCCGTGTCCCCTGCATTGGCAGGCAGATTCTCAACCACTGTGCCACCAGGGAAGCCCTACTTATTTATTTTACTTGTAGCAATTACACAGTGTGCCTTTTGCCCGAGGACACAATTTACCATTTAAATATATTTCTAGGTCAATTAATATTATTTTAAATCCCTAAGCCACAGGATACATAGCCCAACTGCTTAAGTTGTTTAAGGGATTCGCAGGAAATGGTGACAGTAAAGTTTTTAATCTTCGCTGCTTCTTCCATTATTATACTTATTGCTTTAATTATTTGAGATACTAAGCAGTAGCACCTGCTATCACTTGACTAATGATACAGAAATTGGTCGTTCTTTTTGTGTTTCTTCGTTTTGCAAGTAAAAATAATATTTTGATAAAAATGTCCTGAAAGTAAGCATTAATTAGATGAGAAGATAGTGTATCCTTATTTCTTAGTAAACTGTGACTCATAGTTAAGTCTGTGGTTCAAGGCTAGAAATAAACAAATCTTTGTAGGTGGGTGCCAGGTCATTTGGGTTTATAGATAAAAAACCTTCAATTGCTAAGGACCAGATTCCCCTCTCCTTGCGTGTGTGTTAATTCGGTGGAACCTCATAGGTACTTAAATCCGGAAAACAGAAGAGAATCTGATTATACAGTATTAGTAGTAGTTTATAAAAAGTAAATATGCTAGTATTTACATGTCCAGAATAATTAATATTTGGAGGCAGTATACTTTCTTCAGTGTTGGTGGTGGTGGTGACAAACCATTGGCTCCCTCCCTCCCTCCCTTCCTCCTTCTCTCTTTCTTTCATCATCATTATTATTACCTATATTAACTTCTATTTAAAAATTGTCTTTTGAGCCAAAACATGTGCCACACAGGAAAATTACTCTTAGTACATCGTAAGCATACTTTGATGTTTATCCCAGAGGGTTAATTTCGTGCTTACTCTTGAGGTTTGTTTCCAAATGGTTTGGCTATTTTAAAATGTTGTATTTACTTTCAGAATGAGTGAAACCACTAGAAAATTAAAAGAGGAATTTCAAAAGTATTTTGATTATGGTCTCACGGATAGCACACCAAGTTACCCTTGGGAAGGACCCAGTGATGATCCAGTTTTGCATACAAAACTTACTGGGTTTTGTTAAGTCTCATTACTAAAGATTCACAATACACGTTTCTCTTTCTGGTAATAAAGAGAGGCCAGTTTCCAGGGCTTTCCTTTTGATTATTGAAATGCCAAAATTGAGTGAAGGTAATGACTCTAAATTAAAAAATGCACCAAACAACTTTTTAGGAAAAAAATAGAAAAAGTCTTTTTATCTACTATTTCATTGACTTTGTATCTTCCCTTTAGAATCTCATTAGAGAGTATCTGGGTGGTAATGACACTGAGGAGGGTAGAGCTGGACCGAGCCCCCAAGTCCGTTTGAAGACAGGATAGTCTTATATCTAATTTCATGCAAAAAACAGTACTAACTGTAAAATAAGTGTAAGGAAGTCTGAGTTGTGATTTCCTCAAGATAAAAATTTCAGTAAAATATTTTAAAATGCCAAATTATTTTAAGTCTTTATCAGATTTTTGATGCTTCTAGTTTGCTGTTATCCTGTGTATATATCTCAGTTCTTTTAGATATATACCCAGAAGTGGGATTGCTGGGTCATATGGTCATTCTATTTTTAATTCTTGAGGACCTCCCTAGTGTTTTCCTTAGTGGCTGCAGCAGTTTACATTCCCACCAAGAGTGCACAAGGATTCCAATTTCTCCACATCCTCACCAACACTTACCTTTTTTTTTTTTTCCCCCCTGCACCGCATGGCTTGCGGGATCTTAGTTCCCCAACCAGGGATTGAACCTGGACCCTGGCAGAAAGCACCGAGTCCTAACCACTCGACCACCAGGGAATTCCCTTTTTTACTTTTTTTTTTTTTTGTAGTAGTCATCCTAGCAGACGTGAGGTAATATCTCGTGGTTTTGATTTGCATTTCCTTGATGATTAGTGATCTTGATCATCTTTTCATATATGTGTTGGCCAGTTTTATGTCTTTGGAGAAATTGCTATTCAAGTTTTTTGCCCATTTTTAAATGAGGCTATTTGATTTTTTTTTTTTTTTTTCTGTTGAACTGTAGGAGTTCCTTATGTATTTTGGATAGTAATCTGTTATAAAATGTATTATTTGCAAATATTTTCTCCTGTACTGTAGATTGCCCTTTTATTCTGTCGACCAATTTTTTTTGCTGTGCAGAAACATTTTAGTTTGTAGGAGTCCCACTTGTCTATTCTTTTGCTTTTGTTGCTTGTGCTTTTGGTATCATATCCAAAAAAATTACTGCCACATTCAGTGTCATGAAGCTTTTCCTCTCTGTTTTCTTTGAAGATTTTTATAGCTTCAGGTCTTATGTATAAATCTTCAATCCATTCTGAGTTGATTTTTGTGTCTGATATAAGAAAAGGGTCCACTTGCATACTTCTGAGTGTGGATATCCAGTTTTCCCAGGATCGTTTGTTGAAAAGACTGTCCTTTGTGTGTTCTTGGCACCATTGTCAAAGATGAGTTCACCATATATGCATGGATTGTTTTCTGGGCACTCTATTCTGTTCCATTGGTCTGTATGCTGGATTCTTTGCCCATTGCATATGGTTTTAATTACTGTAGCTTTATTGTTTTGTTGTACTATTGTACTAACACCACAGCCGTGACATTGCACAAAAATGTCAGAATTGCTCAGAAGGAATCATTGAACCATAAAAGAACTGATGACAATGGTATTGTAAATACTACAACTCTGGAAAAAAAAATACTACAACTCAGAATAACAGTTATAGTGAAAATAATGAACAGAGTTCTTTGGATGTAAAGATGTGAGTCTTTTTGCTAGGGGATTCAAATACAGTGTGAATATTTTGGTGTTATTTTTGCACAAACAGCCAAAAAGGAAAATGTCAGGTAGTTAATAAAATAATACATTTTTGACTATTAGGTTTTGTTAGCTTGCAGTCTACTTGTTCTAAGTCCTGAGAACACTGTACAAAATATTGTTTTAAAAAACCACCTTATGAGTTATTAAAACTTTGTATAATAGAAAGCACAGTGAGTTTTCTGGTAAACCCATTAACTTGTCATCTAGAACAAATACAAAATATTGCTTTCCTGTTCTAGACCTAAGCTGCCTTTCAAAGATTCACTCTATGTAAACACAGTCACAAGTTATACTATTTTCAAGAAGATTGTAAATATAGTTGCCAATAAATAAAATGACAAGCATTTTGGTCAGAGAGAAAGTAGAATGTTCTGGTTAATAAGAGAGCATATATTTATATAACTATCACGTGTCTCCTAGTTAGATATTTCACATTTAAGTTGACCACAATTGGTAGTGTGCAGAATGTGATTTTGTTCTTGGCATTTGATGAAAAAGAGCTTGTGACTCAACTAAGGGCTCTTTTCATGTTAAAGGAAAAGAGTATAATGGATTTTTTTGTTTTGTTTTTGTTTTTGGCTGTGTTGGGTCTTTGTTGTTGAACGCGGGCTTTCTCTAGTTGCAGCAAGCAGGGGGTTACTCTTTGCTGCGGTGTGCGGGCTTCTCATTGCAGTGGCTTCTCTTGTTGAGGAGCATGGGCTCTAGGCGCACGGGCTTCAGTAGTTGTGGTGCATGCACTCAGTAGTTGTGGCTCGCAGGCTGTAGAGCGCAGGCTCAGTAGTTGTGGCACACAGGCTTAGTTGCTCTGCAGCATGTGGCATCATCCTGGACCCGCGTCCCCTGCATTGGCAGGCAGATTCTTATCCACTGCGCCACCAGGGAACCCCGGTATAACGGATTTTGAGTAGACTTGAAGAAATACTATTGGGATTAGTGTTGATGGAGTGCAACTACATAGTTAATAGGAAAGTATAATGTTACAAAAATTAGGTTGTCAAACAATACTTTTTCCTTTTCTTTATAGAATGTAGTAGTCACCAGGTGTGAGAGCTATAGTTTATTTTGTGGGATGTATTTCTAGCCCACCAACCTGAAAAACAGACATGGTCAGCTTTGGTGGTCCAAATGTCTGAATGCCTTTTTCTCACAAACTTCCATTATTTCTCCACTGTTATAAAACAGAGAAAATGATGTGATAAAAATAATGTACTTCATGAACACAATTTTTAGGCCGTTTGTATTCACCCAAAGATAAAAGGATACTGTCATACTATCATACTATATGATAATATCATATTATTTATCTTTCACCTTGTATTTTGGAGTCTGCATCAAAGATTGGGGTCAGGTAGTGGGCCAGAAGACAGCTGTTAAGGTGTATAGTGTTGGGTGCAAAATGGGGCTACATGGCTTCTAAAAGCCATACATGATAGAATAGGTGTCATTCACAATATGTCTCTTGCTGATGATTCATTTTGGAAACAAATAGTGAAATTTGGATGTATGATTAGACTGCAATCCTTGAGTGGGTGTCCGTTCAGTATGTTTGTGGAGGAATGAGTACTGAGCGCATGGGCACTTTCCCATCTAGAAGAACACGGCCAAAGGTCAAGGTGTTCATGGAGTCGGTGGATTGGCAGATGATGTCTGATTTGCCAGACCTCAGAGCCATTAACCTTAACCACTATGCATTGGGGTAACAGCAATAAGACAAAAAAGGAGCAACAGAATAATTGTCATCTTGCCAGGGATACCAGAATTTAATTTTGGAGAAAAATAGAGGTTCACAACGTTTTAAAAATTGGTAAAGTTGTAGAATAACTTCTGCATCCAGCCTGGATTGTAATGATAAATACTAAGCCAAAGTAGAGCCTGGTCCGGCTATATGAAGAAAACTGACTATGCAACACTTCCCTTCTGATCCATCACTTATATTCCTTTTAATAGACTTTTTATAACAATGGAGATGTTACATATTACCTTGACATTTTCTGAGTTGCTTGTGAGTTTTCTCAATTGAATATGAATATTATTAATATGCAGCATTATGGTGATCTAGTAAAATAGTAACATTTAAATTACAATATTCTTTCAAGCAATGAAATAGTTTTGATTTTTTTCTATTTTTATTAAATAAACTTTTTTTTGCAATACTTAAGAAAGTAAATTCTAATTCCTAGGCATTTAATCAGGAAGTTGCATCCCATCAGATCCTTTATCAAAACTGCACATCTCAACCCTCTTACTCCCACCCTGGGAATCCTGATTTGATAGGTTTGGGGTAGGGCGTAAGCTGTTGTACATAGAAAAAAAATTCACTAAGATCTGTTTGCAGTTGTGAACGACTAGACAAGATGATTCCAAAATTTCATTATTGTTTTAGTACTATAATGCTCTCATTTTCAGACTAGATACAATTGTATAACTTCTCATCTTTTTGTGTTGGTAATGTATATTCAAACCTGTTCTTACTTCCTGTATCTATCCTCCAATTTTTCCATCTTTTTACCTAATGCTTCTACTTCTAATTGAATCATTTATTTATAGCCACGTGTATATATGAGAGCTTTTATAACAAGTATGTGTATATATCCACATATATACACATCAATATGAGTAGAATACACACATATGCACACACACACGTACTTGTGCAAGAAACCTTGCTTCTATCATCCACATTATCATATTATTTATCTTTGTCTCTTTTGAACAAAAATAACAAGGGGAAATGCTTATATGTTATGCTAGGCTGCTGTGGAATACACCAAAGTATTCCAAGTTACCAGTTGGGTAAACACAACCTTTTTTTTTTTTAACATCTTTATTGGAATATAATTGCTTTACAATGTTGTGTTAGTTTCTGCTGTATAACAAATTGAATCAGATATATGTATACATATATCCCCATATCCCCTCCCTCTTGCATCTCCCTCCCACCCTATTTCTCCAAAGAAGATATACAGATTGCCAACAAACACATGAAAGGTTGCTCAAAGTCACTAATCATAAGAGAAATGCAAATCAAAACTACAATGAGGTATCATAACACAACTTTTTAAGCACACATTCGAAACAGAAAATGTTATCAATGTCGAGGCTTAAATAGTGTGTACCTGAATTGAAATATGCCATCTTTATTAAGATCATTATTAAAATATTTTTCAACTGCCACA